>NC_086016.1:4747408-5372408 GCF_028858775.2 Pan troglodytes
TGTTATATATACTGTAAATAAACTATCAAAAACTACAGTAATTATATGTAATATACTGTAAATAAACTATCAAAAATTACAGTAATTATATTTAATATACTGTACATAAAATATCAAAAAGTTCAGTAAATATACATTACATACTGTACATAAAATATCAAAAAGTACACCAAATATGTGTTATATATACTGTAAATAAACTATCAAAAACTACAGTAATTATATGTAATATACTGTAAATAAACTATCAAAAATTACAGTAATTATAATTAATATACTGTACATAAAATACCAAAAATTACACCAAATCTATATTATATACTGTAAATAAAATATCAAAAAGTACAGTAAATATACATTACATACTGTACATAAAATATCAAAAAGTACACCAAATATGTGTTATATATACTGTAAATAAACTATCAAAAACTACAGTAATTATATGTAATATACTGTAAATAAACTCTCAAAAATTACAATAATTATATTTAATATACTGTACATAAAATATCAAAAAGTACAGTAAATATACATTACATACTGTACATAAAATATCAAAAAGTACACCAAATATGTGTTATATATACTGTAAATAAACTATCAAAAACTACAGTAATTATATGTAATATATTGTAAATAAACTATCAAAAATTACAGTAATTATATTTAATATACTGTACATAAAATATCAAAAAGTACAGTAAATATACATTACGTACTGTACATAAAATATCAAAAAGTACACCAAATATGTGTTATATATACTGTAAATAAACTATCAAAAACTACAGTAATTATATGTAATATACTGTAAATAAACTATCAAAAATTACAGTAATTGTATTTAATATACTGTAGATAAAATATCAAAAATTACACCAAATCTATATTATATACTGTAAATAAAATATCAAAAAGTACAGTAAATATACATTACGTACTGTACATAAAATATCAAAAAGTACACCAAATATGTGTTATATATACTGTAAATAAACTATCAAAAACTACAGTAATTATATGTAATATACTGTACATAAACTATCAAAAACTACAGTAATTATATTTAATATACTGTACATAAAATATCAAAAATTACACCAAATCTATATTATATACTGTAAATAAAATATCAAAAAGTACAGTAAATATACAATACATACTGTACATAAAATATCAAAAAGTACACCAAATATGTGTCATATATACTGTAAATAAACTATCAAAAACTACAGTAATTATACTTAATATACTGTAAATAAACTATCTAAAATTACACCAAATGTTTATTATATACTGTAAATAAAATATCAAATAGTACAGTAAATATACATTACATACTGTACATAAAATATCAAAAAGTACAGCAAATATGAGTTTTATATACTGTAAATAAACTATCAAAAAGTACAGTAATTATATTTAATATACTGTACATAAAATACCAAAAATTACACCAAATCTATATTATATACTGTAAATAAAATATCAAAAAGTACAGTAAATATACATTACATACTGTACATAAAATATCAAGAAGTACACCAAATATGTGTTATATATACTGTAAATAAACTATCAAAAACTACAGTAATTATATGTAATATACTGTAAATAAACTATCAAAAATTACAGTAATTATATTTAATATACTGTACATAAAATATCAAAAAGTACAGTAAATATACATTACATACTGTACATAAAATATCAAAAAGTACACCAAATATGTGTTATATATACTGTAAATAAACTATCAAAAACTACAGTAATTATATGTAATATACTGTACATAAACTATCAAAAATTACAGTAATTATATTTAATATACTGTACATAAAATATCAAAAAGTACAGTAAATATACATTACATACTGTACATAAAATATCAAGAAGTACACCAAATATGTGTTATATATACTATAAATAAACTATCAAAAACTACAGTAATTATATGTAATATACTGTACATAAACTATCAAAAATTACAGTAATTATATTTAATATACTGTACATAAAATATCAAATAGTACAGTAAATATACATTACATACTGTACATAAAATATCAAAAAGTACAGCAAATATGAGTTATATATACTGTAAATAAACTATCAAAAACTACAGTAATTATATTTAATATACTGTACATAAAATACCAAAAATTACACCAAATCTATATTATATACTGTAAATAAAATATCAAAAAGTACAGTAAATATACATTACATACTTTACATAAAATATCAAAAAGTACACCAAATATGTGTTATATATACTGTAAATAAACTATCAAAAACTACAGTAATTATATGTAATATACTGTAAATAAACTATGAAAATTACAGTAATTATAATTAATATACTGTACATAAAATATCAAAAATTACACCAAATCTATATTATATACTGTAAATAAAATATCAAAAAGGACAGTAAATATACATTACATACTGTACATAAAATATCAAAAAGTACACCAAATATGTGTTATATATACTGTAAATAAACTATCAAAAACTACAGTAATTATATGTAATATACTGTAAATAAACTATCAAAAATTACAGTAATTATATTTAATATACTGTACATAAAATATCAAAAAGTACAGTAAATATACATTACATACTGTACATAAAATATCAAAAAGTACACCAAATATGTGTTATATGTACTGTAAATAAACTATCAAAAACTACAGTAATTATATGTAATATACTGTACATAAACTATCAAAAATTACAGTAATTATATTTAATATACTGTACATAAAATATCAAAAATTACACCAAATCTATATTATATACTGTAAATAAAATATCAAAAAGTACAGTAAATATACATTACATACTGTACATAAAATATCAAAAAGTACACCAAATATGTGTTATATATACTGTAAATAAACCATCAAAAACTACAGTAATTATATGTAATATACTGTACATAAACTATCAAAAATTATAGTAATTATATTTAATATACTGTACATAAAATATCAAAAAGTACAGTAAATATACATTACATACTGTACATAAAATATCAAAAAGTACACCAAATATGTGTTATATATACTGTAAATAAACTATCAAAAACTACAGTAATTATATGTAATATACTGTAAATAAACTATCAAAAATTACAGTAATTATATTTAATATACTGTACATAAAATATCAAAAATTACACCAAATCTATATTATATACTGTAAATAAAATATCAAAAAGTACAGTAAATATACATTACATACTGTACATAAAATATCAAAAAGTACACCAAATATGTGTTATATATACTGTAAATAAACCATCAAAAACTACAGTAATTATATGTAATATACTGTACATAAACTATCAAAAATTACAGTAATTATATTTAATATACTGTACATAAAATATCAAAAAGTACAGTAAATATACATTACATACTGTACATAAAATATCAAAAAGTACACCAAATATGTGTTATATATACTGTAAATAAACTATCAAAAACTACAGTAATTATATGTAATATACTGTAAATAAACTATCAAAAATTACAGTAATTATATTTAATATACTGTACATAAAATATCAAAAATTACACCAAATCTATATTATATACTGTAAATAAAATATCAAAAAGTACAGTAAATATACATTACGTACTGTACATAAAATATCAAAAAGTACACCAAATATGTGTTATATATACTGTAAATAAACCATCAAAAACTACAGTAATTATATGTAATATACTGTACATAAACTATCAAAAACTACAGTAATTATATTTAATATACTGTACATAAAATATCAAAAATTACACCAAATCTATATTATATACTGTAAATAAAATATCAAAAAGTACAGTAAATATACAATACATACTGTACATAAAATATCAAAAAGTACACCAAATATGTCATATATACTGTAAGTAAACTATCAAAAACTACAGTAATTATACTTAATATACTGTAAATAAACTATCTAAAATTACACCAAATGTTTATTATATACTGTAAATAAAATATCAAATAGTACAGTAAATATACATTACATACTGTACATAAAATATCAAAAAGTACAGCAAATATGAGTTATATATACTGTAAATAAACTATCAAAAACTACAGTAATTATATTTAATATACTGTACATAAAATACCAAAAATTACACCAAATCTATATTATATACTGTACATAAAATATCAAAAAGTACACCAAATATGTGTTATATATACTGTAAATAAACTATCAAAAACTACAGTAATTATATGTAATATATTGTAAATAAACTATGAAAAATTACAGTAATTATAATTAATATACTGTACATAAAATATCAAAAATTACACCAAATCTATATTATATACTGTAAATAAAATATCAAAAAGTACAGTAAATATACATTACATACTGTACATAAAATATCAAGAAGTACACCAAATATGTGTTATATATACTGTAAATAAACTATCAAAAACTACAGTAATTATATGTAATATACTGTAAATAAACTATCAAAAATTACAGTAATTATATTTAATATACTGTACATAAAATATCAAAAAGTACAGTAAATATACATTACATACTGTACATAAAATATCAAAAAGTACACCAAATATGTGTTATATATACTGTAAATAAACTATCAAAAACTACAGTAATTATATGTAATATACTGTAAATAAACTATCAAAAATTACAGTAATTATATTTAATATACTGTACATAAAATATCAAAAATTACACCAAATCTATATTATATACTGTAAATAAAATATCAAAAAGTACAGTAAATATACATTACATACTGTACATAAAATATCAAAAAGTACACCAAATATGTGTTATATATACTGTAAATAAACTATCAAAAACTACAGTAATTATATGTAATATACTGTACATAAACTATCAAAAATTACAGTAATTATATTTAATATACTGTACATAAAATATCAAAAAGTACAGTAAATATACATTACATACTGTACATAAAATATCAAAAAGTACACCAAATATGTGTTATATATACTGTAAATAAACTATCAAAAACTACAGTAATTATATGTAATATACTGTAAATAAACTATCAAAAATTACAGTAATTATATTTAATATACTGTACATAAAATATCAAAAAGTACAGTAAATATACATTACATACTGTACATAAAATATCAAAAAGTACACCAAATATGTGTTATATATACTGTAAATAAACTATCAAAAACTACAGTAATTATATGTAATATACTGTACATAAACTATCAAAAATTACAGTAATTATATTTAATATACTGTACATAAAATATCAAAAAGTACAGTAAATATACATTACATACTGTACATAAAATATCAAAAAGTACACCAAATATGTGTTATATATACTGTAAATAAACTATCAAAAACTACAGTAATTATATGTAATATACTGTAAATAAACTATGAAAAATTACAGTAATTATAATTAATATACTGTACATAAAATATCAAAAATTACACCAAATCTATATTATATACTGTAAATAAAATATCAAAAAGGACAGTAAATATACATTACATACTGTACATAAAATATCAAAAAGTACACCAAATATGTGTTATATATACTGTAAATAAACTATCAAAAACTACAGTGATTATATGTAATATACTGTAAATAAACTATCAAAAATTACAGTAATTATATTTAATATACTGTACATAAAATATCAAAAAGGACAGTAAATATACATTACATACTGTACATAAAATATCAAAAAGTACACCAAATATGTGTTATATATACTGTAAATAAACTATCAAAAACTACAGTGATTATATGTAATATACTGTAAATAAACTATCAAAAATTACAGTAATTATATTTAATATACTGTACATAAAATATCAAAAAGTACAGTAAATATACATTACATACTGTACATAAAATATCAAAAAGTACACCAAATATGTGTTATATATACTGTAAATAAACTATCAAAAACTACAGTAATTATATGTAATATACTGTAAATAAACTATCAAAAATTACAGTAATTATATTTAATATACTGTACATAAAATATCAAAAAGTACAGTAAATATACATTACATACTGTACATAAAATATCAAAAAGTACACCAAATATGTGTTATATATACTGTAAATAAACTATCAAAAACTACAGTAATTATATGTAATATACTGTACATAAACTATCAAAAATTACAGTAATTATATTTAATATACTGTACATAAAATATCAAAAAGTACAGTAAATATACATTACATACTGTACATAAAATATCAAAAAGTACACCAAATATGTGTTATATATACTGTAAATAAACTATCAAAAACTACAGTAATTATATGTAATATACTGTAAATAAACTATCAAAAATTACAGTAATTATATTTAATATACTGTACATAAAATATCAAAAATTACACCAAATCTATATTATATACTGTAAATAAAATATCAAAAAGTACAGTAAATATACATTACGTACTGTACATAAAATATCAAAAAGTACACCAAATATGTGTTATATATACTGTAAATAAACCATCAAAAACTACAGTAATTATATGTAATATACTGTACATAAACTATCAAAAACTACAGTAATTATATTTAATATACTGTACATAAAATATCAAAAATTACACCAAATCTATATTATATACTGTAAATAAAATATCAAAAAGTACAGTAAATATACAATACATACTGTACATAAAATATCAAAAAGTACACCAAATATGTCATATATACTGTAAGTAAACTATCAAAAACTACAGTAATTATACTTAATATACTGTAAATAAACTATCTAAAATTACACCAAATGTTTATTATATACTGTAAATAAAATATCAAATAGTACAGTAAATATACATTACATACTGTACATAAAATATCAAAAAGTACAGCAAATATGAGTTATATATACTGTAAATAAACTATCAAAAACTATAGTAATTATATTTAATATACTGTACATAAAATACCAAAAATTACACCAAATCTATATTATATACTGTAAATAAAATATCAAAAAGTACAGTAAATATACATTACATACTGTACATAAAATATCAAAAAGTACACCAAATATGTGTTATATATACTGTAAATAAACTATCAAAAACTACAGTAATTATATGTAATATACTGTAAATAAACTATGAAAAATTACAGTAATTATAATTAATATACTGTACATAAAATATCAAAAATTACACCAAATCTATATTATATACTGTAAATAAAATATCAAAAAGGACAGTAAATATACATTACATACTGTACATAAAATATCAAAAAGTACACCAAATATGTGTTATATATACTGTAAATAAACTATCAAAAACTACAGTGATTATATGTAATATACTGTACATAAAATATCAAAAATTACACCAAATCTATATTATATACTGTAAATAAAATATCAAAAAGTACAGTAAATATACAATACATACTGTACATAAAATATCAAAAAGTACACCAAATATGTGTTATATATACTGTAAATAAACTATCAAAAACTACAGTAATTATATGTAATATACTGTACATAAACTATCAAAAATTACAGTAATTATATTTAATATACTGTACATAAAATATCAAAAAGTACAGTAAATATACATTACATACTGTACATAAAATATCAAAAAGTACACCAAATATGTGTTATATATACTGTAAATAAACTATCAAAAACTACAGTAATTATATGTAATATACTGTACATAAACTATCAAAAATTACAGTAATTATATTTAATATACTGTACATAAAATATCAAAAAGTACAGTAAATATACATTACATACTGTACATAAAATATCAAAAAGTACACCAAATATGTGTTATACATACTGTAAATAAACTATCAAAAACTACAGTAATTATATGTAATATACTGTAAATAAACTATCAAAAACTACAGTAATTATATTTAATATACTGTACATAAAATATCAAAAATTACACCAAATCTATATTATATACTGTAAATAAAATATCAAAAAGTACAGTAAATATACATTACGTACTGTACATAAAATATCAAAAAGTACACCAAATATGTGTTATATATACTGTAAATAAACCATCAAAAACTACAGTAATTATATGTAATATACTGTACATAAACTATCAAAAACTACAGTAATTATATTTAATATACTGTACATAAAATATCAAAAATTACACCAAATCTATATTATATACTGTAAATAAAATATCAAAAAGTACAGTAAATATACAATACATACTGTACATAAAATATCAAAAAGTACACCAAATATGTCATATATACTGTAAGTAAACTATCAAAAACTACAGTAATTATACTTAATATACTGTAAATAAACTATCTAAAATTACACCAAATGTTTATTATATACTGTAAATAAAATATCAAAAAGTACAGTAAATATACATTACATACTGTACATAAAATATCAAAAAGTACAGCAAATATGAGTTATATATACTGTAAATAAACTATCAAAAACTACAGTAATTATATTTAATATACTGTACATAAAATATCAAAAATTACACCAAATCTATATTATATACTGTAAATAAAATATCAAAAAGTACAGTAAATATACATTACGTACTGTACATAAAATATCAAAAAGTACACCAAATATGTGTTATATATACTGTAAATAAACCATCAAAAACTACAGTAATTATATGTAATATACTGTACATAAACTATCAAAAACTACAGTAATTATATTTAATATACTGTACATAAAATATCAAAAATTACACCAAATCTATATTATATACTGTAAATAAAATATCAAAAAGTACAGTAAATATACAATACATACTGTACATAAAATATCAAAAAGTACACCAAATATGTCATATATACTGTAAGTAAACTATCAAAAACTACAGTAATTATACTTAATATACTGTAAATAAACTATCTAAAATTACACCAAATGTTTATTATATACTGTAAATAAAATATCAAATAGTACAGTAAATATACATTACATACTGTACATAAAATATCAAAAAGTACAGCAAATATGAGTTATATATACTGTAAATAAACTATCAAAAACTACAGTAATTATATTTAATATACTGTACATAAAATACCAAAAATTACACCAAATCTATATTATATACTGTACATAAAATATCAAAAAGTACACCAAATATGTGTTATATATACTGTAAATAAACTATCAAAAACTACAGTAATTATATGTAATATATTGTAAATAAACTATGAAAAATTACAGTAATTATAATTAATATACTGTACATAAAATATCAAAAATTACACCAAATCTATATTATATACTGTAAATAAAATATCAAAAAGGACAGTAAATATACATTACATACTGTACATAAAATATCAAAAAGTACACCAAATATGTGTTATATATACTGTAAATAAACTATCAAAAACTACAGTAATTATATGTAATATACTGTAAATAAACTATCAAAAATTACAGTAATTATATTTAATATACTGTACATAAAATATCAAAAAGTACAGTAAATATACATTACATACTGTACATAAAATATCAAAAAGTACACCAAATATGTGTTATATATACTGTAAATAAACTATCGAAAACTACAGTAATTATATGTAATATACTGTAAATAAACTATCAAAAATTACAATAATTATATTTAATATACTGTACATAAAATATCAAAAAGTACAGTAAATATACATGACATACTGTACATAAAATATCAAAAAGTACACCAAATATGTGTTATATATACTGTAAATAAACTATCAAAAACTACAGTAATTATATGTAATATACTGTAAATAAACTATCAAAAATTACAGTAATTATATTTAATATACTGTAAATAAAATATCAAAAAGTACAGTAAATATACATTACGTACTGTACATAAAATATCAAAAAGTACACCAAATATGTGTTATATATACTGTAAATAAACTATCAAAAACTACAGTAATTATATGTAATATACTGTACATAAACTATCAAAAACTAATTATATTTAATATACTGTACATAAAATATCAAAAATTACACCAAATCTATATTATATACTGTAAATAAAATATCAAAAAGTACAGTAAATATACAATACATACTGTACATAAAATATCAAAAAGTACACCAAATATGTGTCATATATACTGTAAGTAAACTATCAAAAACTACAGTAATTATACTTAATATACTGTAAATAAACTATCTAAAATTACACCAAATGTTTATTATATACTGTAAATAAAATATCAAATAGTACAGTAAGTATACATTACATACTGTACATAAAATATCAAAAAGTACAGCAAATATGAGTTATATATACTGTAAATAAACTATCAAAAACTACAGTAATTATATTTAATATACTGTACATAAAATACCAAAAATTACACCAAATCTATATTATATACTGTAAATAAAATATCAAAAGTATAGTAAATATACATTACGTACTGTACATAAAATATCAAGAAGTACACCAAATATGTGTTATATATACTGTAAATAAACTATCAAAAACTACAGTAATTATATGTAATATACTGCACATAAACTATCAAAAACTACAGTAATTATATTTAATATACTGTACATAAAATATCAAAAATTACACCAAATCTATATTATATACTGTAAATAAAATATCAAAAAGTACAGTAAATATACAATACATACTGTACATAAAATATCAAAAAGTACACCAAATATGTGTCATATATACTGTAAGTAAACTATCAAAAACTACAGTAATTATACTTAATATACTGTAAACTATCTAAAATTACACCAAATGTTTATTATATACTGTAAATAAAATATCAAGTAGTACAGTAAATATACATTACATACTGTACATAAAATATCAAAAAGTACAGCAAATATGAGTTATATATACTGTAAATAAACTATCAAAAACTACAGTAATTATATTTAATATACTGTACATAAAATACCAAAAATTACACCAAATCTATATTATATACTGTAAATAAAATATCAAAAAGTACAGTAAATATACATTACATACTGTACATAAAATATCAAGAAGTACACCAAATATGTGTTATATATACTGTAAATAAACTATAAAAAACTACAGTAATTATATGTAATATACTGTAAATAAACTATCAAAAATTACAGTAATTATATTTAATATACTGTACATAAAATATCAAAAAGTACAGTAAATATACATTACATACTGTACATAAAATATCAAAAAGTACACCAAATATGTGTTATATAAACTGTAAATAAACTATCAAAAACTACAGTAATTATATGTAATATACTGTAAATAAACTATCAAAAATTACAGTAATTATATTTAATATACTGTACATAAAATATCAAAAATTACACCAAATCTATATTATATACTGTAAATAAAATATCAAAAAGTACAGTAAATATACATTATGTACTGTACATAAAATATCAAAAAGTACACCAAATATGTGTTATATATACTGTAAATAAACTATGAAAAACTACAGTAATTATATGTAATATACTGTACATAAACTATCAAAAACTACAGTAATTATATTTAATATACTGTACATAAAATATCAAAAATTACACCAAATCTATATTATATACTGTAAATAAAATATCAAAAAGTACAGTAAATATACAATACATACTGTACATAAAATATCAAAAAGTACACCAAATATGTGTCATATATACTGTAAATAAACTATCAAAAACTACAGTAATTATACTTAATATACTGTAAATAAACTATCAAAAATTACACCAAATGTTTATTATATACTGTAAATAAAATATCAAATAGTACAGTAAATATACATTACATACTGTACATAAAATATCAAAAAGTACAGCAAATATGAGTTATATATACTGTAAATAAACTATCAAAAACTACAGTAATTATATTTAATATACTCTACATAAAATACCAAAACTTACACCAAATCTATATTATATACTGTAAATAAAATATCAAAAAGTACAGTAAATATACATTACATACTGTACATAAAATATCAAGAAGTACACCAAATATGTGTTATATATACTGTAAATAAACTATCGAAAACTACAGTAATTATATGTAATATACTGTAAATAAACTATCAAAAATTACAGTAATTATATTTAATATACTGTACATAAAATATCAAAAAGTACAGTTAATATACATTACATACTGTACATAAAATATCAAAAAGTACACCAAATATGTGTTATATATACTGTAAATAAACTATCAAAAACTACAGTAATTATATGTAATATACTGTAAATAAACTATCAAAAATTACAGTAATTATATTTAATATACTGTAAATAAAATATCAAAAAGTACAGTAAGTATACATTACGTACTGTACATAAAATATCAAAAAGTACACCAAATATGTGTTATATATACTGTAAATAAACTATCAAAAACTACAGTAATTATATGTAATATACTGTACATAAACTATCAAAAACTACAGTAATTATATTTAATATACTGTACATAAAATATCAAAAATTACACCAAATCTATATTATATACTGTAAATAAAATATCAAAAAGTACAGTAAATATACAATACATACTGTACATAAAATATCAAAAAGTACACCAAATATGTGTCATATATACTGTAAGTAAACTATCAAAAACTACAGTAATTATACTTAATATACTGTAAATAAACTATCTAAAATTACACCAAATGTTTATTATATACTGTAAATAAAATATCAAATAGTACAGTAAATATACATTACATACTGTACATAAAATATCAAAAAGTACACCAAATATGTGTCATATATACTGTAAGTAAACTATCAAAAACTACAGTAATTATACTTAATATACTGTAAACTATCTAAAATTACACCAAATGTTTATTATATACTGTAAATAAAATATCAAGTAGTACAGTAAATATACATTACATACTGTACATAAAATATCAAAAAGTACAGCAAATATGAGTTATATATACTGTAAATAAACTATCAAAAACTACAGTAATTATATTTAATATACTGTACATAAAATACCAAAAATTACACCAAATCTATATTATATACTGTAAATAAAATATCAAAAAGTACAGTAAATATACATTACATACTGTACATAAAATATCAAGAAGTACACCAAATATGTGTTATATATACTGTAAATAAACTATAAAAAACTACAGTAATTATATGTAATATACTGTAAATAAACTATCAAAAATTACAGTAATTATATTTAATATACTGTACATAAAATATCAAAAAGTACAGTAAATATACATTACATACTGTACATAAAATATCAAAAAGTACACCAAATATGTGTTATATAAACTGTAAATAAACTATCAAAAACTACAGTAATTATATGTAATATACTGTAAATAAACTATCAAAAATTACAGTAATTATATTTAATATACTGTACATAAAATATCAAAAATTACACCAAATCTATATTATATACTGTAAATAAAATATCAAAAAGTACAGTAAATATACATTACGTACTGTACATAAAATATCAAAAAGTACACCAAATATGTGTTATATATACTGTAAATAAACTATCAAAAACTACAGTAATTATATGTAATATACTGTACATAAACTATCAAAAACTACAGTAATTATATTTAATATACTGTACATAAAATATCAAAAATTACACCAAATCTATATTATATACTGTAAATAAAATATCAAAAAGTACAGTAAATATACAATACATACTGTACATAAAATATCAAAAAGTACACCAAATATGTGTCATATATACTGTAAATAAACTATCAAAAACTACAGTAATTATACTTAATATACTGTAAATAAACTATCAAAAATTACACCAAATGTTTATTATATACTGTAAATAAAATATCAAATAGTACAGTAAATATACATTACATACTGTACATAAAATATCAAAAAGTACACCAAATATGTGTTATATAAACTGTAAATAAACTATCAAAAACTACAGTAATTATATGTAATATACTGTAAATAAACTATCAAAAATTACAGTAATTATATTTAATATACTGTACATAAAATATCAAAAATTACACCAAATCTATATTATATACTGTAAATAAAATATCAAAAAGTACAGTAAATATACAATACATACTGTACATAAAATATCAAAAAGTACACCAAATATGTGTCATATATACTGTAAATAAACTATCAAAAACTACAGTAATTATACTTAATATACTGTAAATAAACTATCAAAAATTACACCAAATGTTTATTATATACTGTAAATAAAATATCAAATAGTACAGTAAATATACATTACATACTGTACATAAAATATCAAAAAGTACAGCAAATATGAGTTATATATACTGTAAATAAACTATCAAAAACTACAGTAATTATATTTAATATACTCTACATAAAATACCAAAAATTACACCAAATCTATATTATATACTGTAAATAAAATATCAAAAAGTACAGTAAATATACATTACATACTGTACATAAAATATGAAAAAGTACACCAAATATGTGTTATATATACTGTAAATAAACTATCAAAAACTACAGTAATTATATGTAATATACTGTAAATAAACTATCAAAAATTACAGTAATTATATTTAATATACTGTACATAAAATATCAAAAAGTACAGTAAATATACATTACATACTGTACATAAAATATCAAAAAGTACACCAAATATGTGTTATATATACTGTAAATAAACTATCAAAAACTACAGTAATTATATGTAATATACTGTAAATAAACTATCAAAAATTACAGTAATTATATTTAATATACTGTAAATAAAATATCAAAAAGTACAGTAAGTATACATTACGTACTGTACATAAAATATCAAAAAGTACACCAAATATGTGTTATATATACTGTAAATAAACTATCAAAAACTACAGTAATTATATGTAATATACTGTACATAAACTATCAAAAACTACAGTAATTATATTTAATATACTGTACATAAAATATCAAAAATTACACCAAATCTATATTATATACTGTAAATAAAATATCAAAAAGTACAGTAAATATACAATACATACTGTACATAAAATATCAAAAAGTACACCAAATATGTGTCATATATACTGTAAGTAAACTATCAAAAACTACAGTAATTATACTTAATATACTGTAAATAAACTATCTAAAATTACACCAAATGTTTATTATATACTGTAAATAAAATATCAAATAGTACAGTAAATATACATTACATACTGTACATAAAATATCAAAAAGTACAGCAAATATGAGTTATATATACTGTAAATAAACTATCAAAAACTACAGTAATTATATTTAATATACTGTACATAAAATACCAAAAATTACACCAAATCTATATTATATACTGTAAATAAAATATCAAAAGTACAGTAAATATACATTACGTACTGTACATAAAATATCAAGAAGTGCACCAAATATGTGTTATATATACTGTAAATAAACTATCAAAAACTACAGTAATTACATGTAATATACTGCACATAAACTATCAAAAACTACAGTAATTATATTTAATATACTGTACATAAAATATCAAAAATTACACCAAATCTATATTATATACTGTAAATAAAATATCAAAAAGTACAGTAAATATACAATACATACTGTACATAAAATATCAAAAAGTACACCAAATATGTGTCATATATACTGTAAATAAACTATCAAAAACTACAGTAATTATACTTAATATACTGTAAATAAACTATCAAAAATTACACCAAATGTTTATTATATACTGTAAATAAAATATCAAATAGTACAGTAAATATACATTACATACTGTACATAAAATATCAAAAAGTACAGCAAATATGAGTTATATATACTGTAAATAAACTATCAAAAACTACAGTAATTATATTTAATATACTCTACATAAAATACCAAAAATTACACCAAATCTATATTATATACTGTAAATAAAATATCAAAAAGTACAGTAAATATACATTACATACTGTACATAAAATATGAAAGAGTACACCAAATATGTGTTATATATACTGTAAATAAACTATCAAAAACTACAGTAATTATATGTAATATACTGTAAATAAACTATCAAAAATTACAGTAATTATATTTAATATACTGTACATAAAATATCAAAAAGTACAGTAAATATACATTACATACTGTACATAAAATATCAAAAAGTACACCAAATATGTGTTATATATACTGTAAATAAACTATCAAAAACTACAGTAATTATATGTAATATACTGTAAATAAACTATCAAAAATTACAGTAATTATATTTAATATACTGTAAATAAAATATCAAAAAGTACAGTAAGTATACATTACGTACTGTACATAAAATATCAAAAAGTACACCAAATATGTGTTATATATACTGTAAATAAACTATCAAAAACTACAGTAATTATATGTAATATACTGTACATAAACTATCAAAAACTACAGTAATTATATTTAATATACTGTACATAAAATATCAAAAATTACACCAAATCTATATTATATACTGTAAATAAAATATCAAAAAGTACAGTAAATATACAATACATACTGTACATAAAATATCAAAAAGTACACCAAATATGTGTCATATATACTGTAAGTAAACTATCAAAAACTACAGTAATTATACTTAATATACTGTAAATAAACTATCTAAAATTACACCAAATGTTTATTATATACTGTAAATAAAATATCAAATAGTACAGTAAATATACATTACATACTGTACATAAAATATCAAAAAGTACAGCAAATATGAGTTATATATACTGTAAATAAACTATCAAAAACTACAGTAATTATATTTAATATACTGTACATAAAATACCAAAAATTACACCAAATCTATATTATATACTGTAAATAAAATATCAAAAGTACAGTAAATATACATTACGTACTGTACATAAAATATCAAGAAGTGCACCAAATATGTGTTATATATACTGTAAATAAACTATCAAAAACTACAGTAATTACATGTAATATACTGCACATAAACTATCAAAAACTACAGTAATTATATTTAATATACTGTACATAAAATATCAAAAATTACACCAAATCTATATTATATACTGTAAATAAAATATCAAAAAGTACAGTAAATATACAATACATACTGTACATAAAATATCAAAAAGTACACCAAATATGTGTCATATATACTGTAAATAAACTATCAAAAACTACAGTAATTATACTTAATATACTGTAAATAAACTATCAAAAATTACACCAAATGTTTATTATATACTGTAAATAAAATATCAAATAGTACAGTAAATATACATTACATACTGTACATAAAATATCAAAAAGTACAGCAAATATGAGTTATATATACTGTAAATAAACTATCAAAAACTACAGTAATTATATTTAATATACTCTACATAAAATACCAAAAATTACACCAAATCTATATTATATACTGTAAATAAAATATCAAAAAGTACAGTAAATATACATTACATACTGTACATAAAATATGAAAAAGTACACCAAATATGTGTTATATATACTGTAAATAAACTATCAAAAACTACAGTAATATATGTAATATACTGTAAATAAACTATCAAAAATTACAGTAATTATATTTAATATACTGTACATAAAATATCAAAAAGTACAGTAAATATACATTACATACTGTACATAAAATATCAAAAAGTACACCAAATATGTGTTATATATACTGTAAATAAACTATCAAAAACTACAGTAATTATATGTAATATACTGTAAATAAACTATCAAAAATTACAGTAATTATATTTAATATACTGTATATAAAATATCAAAAATTACACCAAATCTATATTATGTACAGTAAATAAAATATCAAAAAGTACAGTAAATATACATTACGTACTGTACATAAAATATCAAAAAGTACACCAAATATGTGTTATATATACTGTAAATAAACTATCAAAAACTACAGTAATTATATGTAATATACTGTACATAAACTATCAAAAACTACAGTAATTATATTTAATATACTGTACATAAAATATCAAAAATTACACCAAATCTATATTATATACTGTAAATAAAATATCAAAAAGTACAGTAAATATACAATACATACTGTACATAAAATATCAAAAAGTACACCAAATATGTGTCATATATACTGTAAATAAACTATCAAAAACTACAGTAATTATACTTAATATACTGTAAATAAACTATCTAAAATTACACCAAATGTTTATTATATACTGTAAATAAAATATCAAATAGTACAGTAAATATACATTACATACTGTACATAAAATATCAAAAAGTACAGCAAATATGAGTTATATATACTGTAAATAAACTATCAAAAACTACAGTAATTATATTTAATATACTGTACATAAAATACCAAAAATTACACCAAATCTATATTATATACTGTAAATAAAATATCAAAAGTACAGTAAATATACATTACGTACTGTACATAAAATATCAAGAAGTGCACCAAATATGTGTTATATATACTGTAAATAAACTATCAAAAACTACAGTAATTACATGTAATATACTGCACATAAACTATCAAAAACTACAGTAATTATATTTAATATACTGTACATAAAATATCAAAAATTACACCAAATCTATATTATATACTGTAAATAAAATATCAAAAAGTACAGTAAATATACAATACATACTGTACATAAAATATCAAAAAGTACACCAAATATGTGTCATATATACTGTAAATAAACTATCAAAAACTACAGTAATTATACTTAATATACTGTAAATAAACTATCAAAAATTACACCAAATGTTTATTATATACTGTAAATAAAATATCAAATAGTACAGTAAATATACATTACATACTGTACATAAAATATCAAAAAGTACAGCAAATATGAGTTATATATACTGTAAATAAACTATCAAAAACTACAGTAATTATATTTAATATACTCTACATAAAATACCAAAAATTACACCAAATCTATATTATATACTGTAAATAAAATATCAAAAAGTACAGTAAATATACATTACATACTGTACATAAAATATGAAAGAGTACACCAAATATGTGTTATATATACTGTAAATAAACTATCAAAAACTACAGTAATTATATGTAATATACTGTAAATAAACTATCAAAAATTACAGTAATTATATTTAATATACTGTACATAAAATATCAAAAAGTACAGTAAATATACATTACATACTGTACATAAAATATCAAAAAGTACACCAAATATGTGTTATATATACTGTAAATAAACTATCAAAAACTACAGTAATTATATGTAATATACTGTAAATAAACTATCAAAAATTACAGTAATTATATTTAATATACTGTAAATAAAATATCAAAAAGTACAGTAAGTATACATTACGTACTGTACATAAAATATCAAAAAGTACACCAAATATGTGTTATATATACTGTAAATAAACTATCAAAAACTACAGTAATTATATGTAATATACTGTACATAAACTATCAAAAACTACAGTAATTATATTTAATATACTGTACATAAAATATCAAAAATTACACCAAATCTATATTATATACTGTAAATAAAATATCAAAAAGTACAGTAAATATACAATACATACTGTACATAAAATATCAAAAAGTACACCAAATATGTGTCATATATACTGTAAGTAAACTATCAAAAACTACAGTAATTATACTTAATATACTGTAAATAAACTATCTAAAATTACACCAAATGTTTATTATATACTGTAAATAAAATATCAAATAGTACAGTAAATATACATTACATACTGTACATAAAATATCAAAAAGTACAGCAAATATGAGTTATATATACTGTAAATAAACTATCAAAAACTACAGTAATTATATTTAATATACTGTACATAAAATACCAAAAATTACACCAAATCTATATTATATACTGTAAATAAAATATCAAAAGTACAGTAAATATACATTACGTACTGTACATAAAATATCAAGAAGTGCACCAAATATGTGTTATATATACTGTAAATAAACTATCAAAAACTACAGTAATTACATGTAATATACTGCACATAAACTATCAAAAACTACAGTAATTATATTTAATATACTGTACATAAAATATCAAAAATTACACCAAATCTATATTATATACTGTAAATAAAATATCAAAAAGTACAGTAAATATACAATACATACTGTACATAAAATATCAAAAAGTACACCAAATATGTGTCATATATACTGTAAATAAACTATCAAAAACTACAGTAATTATACTTAATATACTGTAAATAAACTATCAAAAATTACACCAAATGTTTATTATATACTGTAAATAAAATATCAAATAGTACAGTAAATATACATTACATACTGTACATAAAATATCAAAAAGTACAGCAAATATGAGTTATATATACTGTAAATAAACTATCAAAAACTACAGTAATTATATTTAATATACTCTACATAAAATACCAAAAATTACACCAAATCTATATTATATACTGTAAATAAAATATCAAAAAGTACAGTAAATATACATTACATACTGTACATAAAATATGAAAAAGTACACCAAATATGTGTTATATATACTGTAAATAAACTATCAAAAACTACAGTAATATATGTAATATACTGTAAATAAACTATCAAAAATTACAGTAATTATATTTAATATACTGTACATAAAATATCAAAAAGTACAGTAAATATACATTACATACTGTACATAAAATATCAAAAAGTACACCAAATATGTGTTATATATACTGTAAATAAACTATCAAAAACTACAGTAATTATATGTAATATACTGTAAATAAACTATCAAAAATTACAGTAATTATATTTAATATACTGTATATAAAATATCAAAAATTACACCAAATCTATATTATGTACAGTAAATAAAATATCAAAAAGTACAGTAAATATACATTACGTACTGTACATAAAATATCAAAAAGTACATCAAATATGTGTTATATATACTGTAAATAAACTATCAAAAACTACAGTAATTATATGTAATATACTGTACATAAACTATCAAAAACTACAGTAATTATATTTAATATACTGTACATAAAATATCAAAAATTACACCAAATCTATATTATATACTGTAAATAAAATATCAAAAAGTACAGTAAATATACAATACATACTGTACATAAAATATCAAAAAGTACACCAAATATGTGTCATATATACTGTAAATAAACTATCAAAAACTACAGTAATTATACTTAATATACTGTAAATAAACTATCTAAAATTACACCAAATGTTTATTATATACTGTAAATAAAATATCAAATAGTACAGTAAATATACATTACATACTGTACATAAAATATCAAAAAGTACAGCAAATATGAGTTATATATACTGTAAATAAACTATCAAAAACTACAGTAATTATATTTAATATACTGTACATAAAATACCAAAAATTACACCAAATCTATATTATATACTGTAAATAAAATATCAAAAGTACAGTAAATATACATTACGTACTGTACATAAAATATCAAGAAGTGCACCAAATATGTGTTATATATACTGTAAATAAACTATCAAAAACTACAGTAATTATATGTAATATACTGCACATAAACTATCAAAAACTACAGTAATTATATTTAATATACTGTACATAAAATATCAAAAATTACACCAAATCTATATTATATACTGTAAATAAAATATCAAAAAGTACAGTAAATATACAATACATACTGTACATAAAATATCAAAAAGTACACCAAATATGTGTCATATATACTGTAAATAAACTATCAAAAACTACAGTAATTATACTTAATATACTGTAAATAAACTATCAAAAATTACACCAAATGTTTATTATATACTGTAAATAAAATATCAAATAGTACAGTAAATATACATTACATACTGTACATAAAATATCAAAAAGTACAGCAAATATGAGTTATATATACTGTAAATAAACTATCAAAAACTACAGTAATTATATTTAATATACTCTACATAAAATACCAAAAATTACACCAAATCTATATTATATACTGTAAATAAAATATCAAAAAGTACAGTAAATATACATTACATACTGTACATAAAATATGAAAAAGTACACCAAATATGTGTTATATATACTGTAAATAAACTATCAAAAACTACAGTAATATATGTAATATACTGTAAATAAACTATCAAAAATTACAGTAATTATATTTAATATACTGTACATAAAATATCAAAAAGTACAGTAAATATACATTACATACTGTACATAAAATATCAAAAAGTACACCAAATATGTGTTATATATACTGTAAATAAACTATCAAAAACTACAGTAATTATATGTAATATACTGTAAATAAACTATCAAAAATTACAGTAATTATATTTAATATACTGTATATAAAATATCAAAAATTACACCAAATCTATATTATGTACAGTAAATAAAATATCAAAAAGTACAGTAAATATACATTACGTACTGTACATAAAATATCAAAAAGTACATCAAATATGTGTTATATATACTGTAAATAAACTATCAAAAACTACAGTAATTATATGTAATATACTGTACATAAACTATCAAAAACTACAGTAATTATATTTAATATACTGTACATAAAATATCAAAAATTACACCAAATCTATATTATATACTGTAAATAAAATATCAAAAAGTACAGTAAATATACAATACATACTGTACATAAAATATCAAAAAGTACACCAAATATGTGTCATATATACTGTAAATAAACTATCAAAAACTACAGTAATTATACTTAATATACTGTAAATAAACTATCTAAAATTACACCAAATGTTTATTATATACTGTAAATAAAATATCAAATAGTACAGTAAATATACATTACATACTGTACATAAAATATCAAAAAGTACAGCAAATATGAGTTATATATACTGTAAATAAACTATCAAAAACTACAGTAATTATATTTAATATACTGTACATAAAATACCAAAACTTACACCAAATCTATATTATATACTGTAAATAAAATATCAAAAAGTACAGTAAATATACATTACATACTGTACATAAAATATCAAGAAGTACACCAAATATGTGTTATATATACTGTAAATAAACTATCAAAAACTACAGTAATTATATGTAATATACTGTAAATAAACTATCAAAAATTACAGTAATTATATTTAATATACTGTACATAAAATATCAAAAAGTACAGTTAATATACATTACATACTGTACATAAAATATCAAAAAGTACACCAAATATGTGTTATATATACTGTAAATAAACTATCAAAAACTACAGTAATTATATGTAATATACTGTAAATAAACTATCAAAAATTACAGTAATTATATTTAATATACTGTACATAAAATATCAAAAATTACACCAAATCTATATTATGTACAGTAAATAAAATATCAAAAAGTACAGTAAATATACATTACGTACTGTACATAAAATATCAAAAAGTACATCAAATATGTGTTATATATACTGTAAATAAACTATCAAAAACTACAGTAATTATATGTAATATACTGTACATAAACTATCAAAAACTACAGTAATTATATTTAATATACTGTACATAAAATATCAAAAATTACACCAAATCTATATTATATACTGTAAATAAAATATCAAAAAGTACAGTAAATATACAATACATACTGTACATAAAATATCAAAAAGTACACCAAATATGTGTCATATATACTGTAAATAAACTATCAAAAACTACAGTAATTATACTTAATATACTGTAAATAAACTATCTAAAATTACACCAAATGTTTATTATATACTGTAAATAAAATGTCAAATAGTACAGTAAATATACATTACATACTGTACATAAAATATCAAAAAGTACAGCAAATATGAGTTATATATACTGTAAATAAACTATCAAAAACTACAGTAATTATATTTAATATACTGTACATAAAATACCAAAAATTACACCAAATCTATATTATATACTGTAAATAAAATATCAAAAAGTACAGTAAATATACATTACATACTGTACATAAAATATCAAGAAGTACACCAAATATGTGTTATATATACTGTAAATAAACTATCAAAAACTACAGTAATTATATGTAATATACTGTAAATAAACTATCAAAAATTACAGTAATTATATTTAATATACTGTACATAAAATATCAAAAAGTACAGTAAATATACATTACATACTGTACATAAAATATCAAAAAGTACACCAAATATGTGTTATATATACTGTAAATAAACTATCAAAAACTACAGTAATTATATGTAATATACTGTAAATAAACTATCAAAAATTACAGTAATTATATTTAATATACTGTACATAAAATACCAAAAATTACACCAAATCTATATTATATACTGTAAATAAAATATCAAAAAGTACAGTAAATATACATTACATACTGTACATAAAATATCAAGAAGTACACCAAATATGTGTTATATATACTGTAAATAAACTATAAAAAACTACAGTAATTATATGTAATATACTGTAAATAAACTATCAAAAATTACAGTAATTATATTTAATATACTGTACATAAAATATCAAAAAGTACAGTAAATATACATTACATACTGTACATAAAATATCAAAAAGTACACCAAATATGTGTTATATAAACTGTAAATAAACTATCAAAAACTACAGTAATTATATGTAATATACTGTAAATAAACTATCAAAAATTACAGTAATTATATTTAATATACTGTACATAAAATATCAAAAATTACACCAAATCTATATTATATACTGTAAATAAAATATCAAAAAGTACAGTAAATATACAATACATACTGTACATAAAATATCAAAAAGTACACCAAATATGTGTCATATATACTGTAAATAAACTATCAAAAACTACAGTAATTATACTTAATATACTGTAAATAAACTATCAAAAATTACACCAAATGTTTATTATATACTGTAAATAAAATATCAAATAGTACAGTAAATATACATTACATACTGTACATAAAATATCAAAAAGTACAGCAAATATGAGTTATATATACTGTAAATAAACTATCAAAAACTACAGTAATTATATTTAATATACTCTACATAAAATACCAAAAATTACACCAAATCTATATTATATACTGTAAATAAAATATCAAAAAGTACAGTAAATATACATTACATACTGTACATAAAATATGAAAAAGTACACCAAATATGTGTTATATATACTGTAAATAAACTATCAAAAACTACAGTAATTATATGTAATATACTGTAAATAAACTATCAAAAATTACAGTAATTATATTTAATATACTGTACATAAAATATCAAAAAGTACAGTAAATATACATTACATACTGTACATAAAATATCAAAAAGTACACCAAATATGTGTTATATATACTGTAAATAAACTATCAAAAACTACAGTAATTATATGTAATATACTGTAAATAAACTATCAAAAATTACAGTAATTATATTTAATATACTGTACATAAAATATCAAAAATTACACCAAATCTATATTATGTACAGTAAATAAAATATCAAAAAGTACAGTAAATATACATTACGTACTGTACATAAAATATCAAAAAGTACATCAAATATGTGTTATATATACTGTAAATAAACTATCAAAAACTACAGTAATTATATGTAATATACTGTACATAAACTATCAAAAACTACAGTAATTATATTTAATATACTGTACATAAAATATCAAAAATTACACCAAATCTATATTATATACTGTAAATAAAATATCAAAAAGTACAGTAAATATACAATACATACTGTACATAAAATATCAAAAAGTACACCAAATATGTGTCATATATACTGTAAATAAACTATCAAAAACTACAGTAATTATACTTAATATACTGTAAATAAACTATCTAAAATTACACCAAATGTTTATTATATACTGTAAATAAAATGTCAAATAGTACAGTAAATATACATTACATACTGTACATAAAATATCAAAAAGTACAGCAAATATGAGTTATATATACTGTAAATAAACTATCAAAAACTACAGTAATTATATTTAATATACTGTACATAAAATACCAAAAATTACACCAAATCTATATTATATACTGTAAATAAAATATCAAAAAGTACAGTAAATATACATTACATACTGTACATAAAATATCAAGAAGTACACCAAATATGTGTTATATATACTGTAAATAAACTATCAAAAACTACAGTAATTATATGTAATATACTGTAAATAAACTATCAAAAATTACAGTAATTATATTTAATATACTGTACATAAAATATCAAAAAGTACAGTAAATATACATTACATACTGTACATAAAATATCAAAAAGTACACCAAATATGTGTTATATATACTGTAAATAAACTATCAAAAACTACAGTAATTATATGTAATATACTGTAAATAAACTATCAAAAATTACAGTAATTATATTTAATATACTGTACATAAAATATCAAAAATTACACCAAATCTATATTATATACTGTAAATAAAATATCAAAAAGTACAGTAAATATACATTACGTACTGTACATAAAATATCAAAAAGTACACCAAATATGTGTTATATATACTGTAAATAAACTATCAAAAACTACAGTAATTATATGTAATATACTGTACATAAACTATCAAAAACTACAGTAATTATATTTAATATACTGTACATAAAATATCAAAAATTACACCAAATCTATATTATATACTGTAAATAAAATATCAAAAAGTACAGTAAATATACAATACATACTGTACATAAAATATCAAAAAGTACACCAAATATGTGTCATATATACTGTAAGTAAACTATCAAAAACTACAGTAATTATACTTAATATACTGTAAATAAACTATCAAAAATTACACCAAATGTTTATTATATACTGTAAATAAAATATCAAATAGTACAGTAAATATACATTACATACTGTACATAAAATATCAAAAAGTACAGCAAATATGAGTTATATATACTGTAAATAAACTATCAAAAACTACAGTAATTATATTTAATATACTGTACATAAAATACCAAAAATTACACCAAATCTATATTATATACTGTAAATAAAATATCAAAAAGTACAGTAAATATACATTACATACTGTACATAAAATATCAAAAAGTACACCAAATATGTGTTATATATACTGTAAATAAACTATCAAAAACTACAGTAATTATATGTAATATACTGTAAATAAACTATCAAAAATTACAGTAATTATAATTAATATACTGTACATAAAATATCAAAAATTACACCAAATCTATATTATATACTGTAAATAAAATATCAAAAAGGACAGTAAATATACATTACATACTGTACATAAAATATCAAAAAGTACACCAAATATGTGTTATATATACTGTAAATAAACTATCAAAAACTACAGTAATTATATGTAATATACTGTAAATAAACTATCAAAAATTACAGTAATTATATTTAATATACTGTTCATAAAATATCAAAAAGTACAGTAAATATACATTACGTACTGTACATAAAATATCAAAAAGTACACCAAATATGTGTTATATATACTGTAAATAAACTATCGAAAACTACAGTAATTATATGTAATATACTGTAAATAAACTATCAAAAATTACAATAATTATATTTAATATACTGTACATAAAATATCAAAAAGTACAGTAAATATACATTACATACTGTACATAAAATATCAAAAAGTACACCAAATATGTGTTATATATACTGTAAATAAACTATCAAAAACTACAGTAATTATATGTAATATACTGTAAATAAACTATCAAAAATTACAGTAATTATATTTAATATACTGTACATAAAATATCAAAAAGTACAGTAAATATACATTACGTACTGTACATAAAATATCAAAAAGTACACCAAATATGTGTTATATATACTGTAAATAAACTATCAAAAACTACAGTAATTATATGTAATATACTGTAAATAAACTATCAAAAATTACAGTAATTATATTTAATATACTGTACATAAAATATCAAAAATTACACCAAATCTATATTATATACTGTAAATAAAATATCAAAAAGTACAGTAAATATACATTACGTACTGTACATAAAATATCAAAAAGTACACCAAATATGTGTTATATATACTGTAAATAAACTATCAAAAACTACAGTAATTATATGTAATATACTGTACATAAACTATCAAAAACTACAGTAATTATATTTAATATACTGTACATAAAATATCAAAAATTACACCAAATCTATATTATATACTGTAAATAAAATATCAAAAAGGACAGTAAATATACATTACATACTGTACATAAAATATCAAAAAGTACACCAAATATGTGTTATATATACTGTAAATAAACTATCAAAAACTACAGTAATTATATGTAATATAGTGTAAATAAACTATCAAAAATTACAGTAATTATATTTAATATACTGTACATAAAATATCAAAAAGTACAGTAAATATACATTACATACTGTACATAAAATATCAAAAAGTACACCAAATATGTGTCATATATACTGTAAATAAACTATCGAAAACTACAGTAATTATATGTAATATACTGTAAATAAACTATCAAAAATTACAATAATTATATTTAATATACTGTACATAAAATATCAAAAAGTACAGTAGATATACATTACATACTGTACATAAAATATCAAAAAGTACACCAAATATGTGTTATATATACTGTAAATAAACTATCAAAAACTACAGTAATTATATGTAATATACTGTAAATAAACTATCAAAAATTACAGTAATTATATTTAATATACTGTACATAAAATATCAAAAAGTACAGTAAATATACATTACGTACTGTACATAAAATATCAAAAAGTACACCAGATATGTGTTATATATACTGTAAATAAACTATCAAAAACTACAGTAATTATATGTAATATACTGTACATAAACTATCAAAAACTACAGTAATTATATTTAATATACTGTACATAAAATATCAAAAATTACACCAAATCTATATTATATACTGTAAATAAAATATCAAAAAGTACAGTAAATATACAATACATACTGTACATAAAATATCAAAAAGTACACCAAATATGTGTCATATATACTGTAAATAAACTATCAAAAACTACAGTAATTATACTTAATATACTGTAAATAAACTATCAAAAATTACACCAAATGTTTATTATATACTGTAAATAAAATATCAAATAGTACAGTAAATATACATTACATACTGTACATAAAATATCAAAAAGTACACCAAATATGTGTTATATATACTGTAAATAAACTATCAAAAACTACAGTAATTATATGTAATATACTGTACATAAACTATCAAAAACTACAGTAATTATATTTAATATACTGTACATAAAATATCAAAAATTACACCAAATCTATATTATATACTGTAAATAAAATATCAAAAAGGACAGTAAATATACATTACATACTGTACATAAAATATCAAAAAGTACACCAAATATGTGTTATATATACTGTAAATAAACTATCAAAAACTACAGTAATTATATGTAATATACTGTAAATAAACTATCAAAAATTACAGTAATTATATTTAATATACTGTACATAAAATATCAAAAAGTACAGTAAATATACATTACATACTGTACATAAAATATCAAAAAGTACACCAAATATGTGTTATATATACTGTAAATAAACTATCGAAAACTACAGTAATTATATGTAATATACTGTAAATAAACTATCAAAAATTACAATAATTATATTTAATATACTGTACATAAAATATCAAAAAGTACAGTAAATATACATTACATACTGTACATAAAATATCAAAAAGTACACCAAATATGTGTTATATATACTGTAAATAAACTATCAAAAACTACAGTAATTATATGTAATATACTGTAAATAAACTATCAAAAATTACAGTAATTATATTTAATATACTGTACATAAAATATCAAAAAGTACAGTAAATATACATTACGTACTGTACATAAAATATCAAAAAGTACACCAGATATGTGTTATATATACTGTAAATAAACTATCAAAAACTACAGTAATTATATGTAATATACTGTACATAAACTATCAAGAACTACAGTAATTATATTTAATATACTGTACATAAAATATCAAAAATTACACCAAATCTATATTATATACTGTAAATAAAATATCAAAAAGTACAGTAAATATACAATACATACTGTACATAAAATATCAAAAAGTACACCAAATATGTGTCATATATACTGTAAATAAACTATCAAAAACTACAGTAATTATACTTAATATACTGTAAATAAACTATCAAAAATTACACCAAATGTTTATTATATACTGTAAATAAAATATCAAATAGTACAGTAAATATACATTACATACTGTACATAAAATATCAAAAAGTACAGCAAATATGAGTTATATATACTGTAAATAAACTATCAAAAACTACAGTAATTATATTTAATATACTGTACATAAAATACCAAAAATTACACCAAATCTATATTATATACTGTAAATAAAATATCAAAAAGTACAGTAAATATACATTACATACTGTACATAAAATATCAAAAAGTACACCAAACATGTGTTATATATACTGTAAATAAACTATCAAAAACTACAGTAATTATATGTAATATACTGTAAATAAACTATCAAAAATTACAGTAATTATATTTAATATACTGTACATAAAATATCAAAAAGTACAGTAAATATACATTACATACTGTACATAAAATATCAAAAAGTACACCAAATATGTGTTATATATACTGTAAATAAACTATCAATACTACAGTAATTATATGTAATATACTGTAAATAAACTATCAAAAATAACAGTAATTATATTTAATATACTGTACATAAAATATCAAAAATTACACCAAATCTATATTATGTACAGTAAATAAAATATCAAAAAGTACAGTAAATATACATTACGTACTGTACATAAAATATCAAAAAGTACACCAAATATGTGTTATATATACTGTAAATAAACTATCAAAAACTACAGTAATTATATGTAATATACTGTAGATAAACTATCAAAAACTACAGTAATTATATTTAATATACTGTACATAAAATATCAAAAATTACACCAAATCTATATTATATACTGTAAATAAAATATCAAAAAGTACAGTAAATATACAATACATACTGTACATAAAATATCAAAAAGTACACCAAATATGTGTCATATATACTGTAAATAAACTATCAAAAACTACAGTAATTATACTTAATATACTGTAAATAAACTATCTAAAATTACACCAAATGTTTATTATATACTGTAAATAAAATATCAAATAGTACAGTAAATATACATTACATACTGTACATAAAATATCAAAAAGTACAGCAAATATGAGTTATATATACTGTAAATAAACTATCAAAAACTACAGTAACTATATTTAATATACTGTACATAAAATACCAAAAATTACACCAAATCTATATTATATACTGTAAATAAAATATCAAAAAGTACAGTAAATATACATTACATACTGTACATAAAATATCAAGAAGTACACCAAACATGTGTTATATATACTGTAAATAAACTATCAAAAACTACAGTAATTATATGTAATATACTGTAAATAAACTATCAAAAATTACAGTAATTATATTTAATATACTGTACATAAAATATCAAAAAGTACAGTAAATATACATTACATACTGTACATAAAATATCAAAAAGTACACCAAATATGTGTTATATATACTGTAAATAAACTATCAAAAACTACAGTAATTATATGTAATATACTGTAAATAAACTATCAAAAATTACAGTAATTATATTTAATATACTGTACATAAAATATCAAAAATTACACCAAATCTATATTATGTACAGTAAATAAAATATCAAAAAGTACAGTAAATATACATTACGTACTGTACATAAAATATCAAAAAGTACATCAAATATGTGTTATATATACGGTAAATAAACTATCAAAAACTACAGTAATTATATGTAATATACTGTACATAAACTATCAAAAACTACAGTAATTATATTTAATATACTGTACATAAAATATCAAAAATTACACCAAATCTATATTATATACTGTAAATAAAATATGAAAAAGTACAGTAAATATACAATACATACTGTACATAAAATATCAAAAAGTACACCAAATATGTGTCATATATACTGTAAATAATCTATCAAAAACTACAGTAATTATACTTAATATACTGTAAATAAACTATCTAAAATTACACCAAATGTTTATTATATACTGTAAATAAAATATCAAATAGTACAGTAAATATACATTACATACTGTACATAAAATATCAAAAAGTACAGCAAATATGAGTTATATATACTGTAAATAAACTATCAAAAACTACAGTAATTATATTTAATATACTGTACATAAAATACCAAAAATTACACCAAATCTATATTATATACTGTAAATAAAATATCAAAAAGTACAGTAAATATACATTACATACTGTACATAAAATATCAAGAAGTACACCAAATATGTGTTATATATACTGTAAATAAACTATCAAAAACTACAGTAATTATATGTAATATACTGTAAATAAACTATCAAAAATTACAGTAATTATATTTAATATACTGTACATAAAATATCAAAAAGTACAGTAAATATACATTACATACTGTACATAAAATATCAAAAAGTACACCAAATATGTGTTATATATATTGTAAATAAACTATCAAAAACTACAGTAATTATATGTAATATACTCTAAATAAACTATCAAAAATTACAGTAATTATATTTAATATACTGTACATAAAATATCAAAAATTACACCAAATCTATATTATATACAGTAAATAAAATATCAAAAAGTACAGTAAATATACATTACATACTGTACATAAAATATCAAAAAGTACACCAAATATGTGTTATATATATTGTAAATAAACTATCAAAAACTACAGTAATTATATGTAATATACTGTAAATAAACTATCAAAAATTACAGTAATTATATTTAATATACTGTACATAAAATATCAAAAAGTACAGTAAATATACATTACATACTGTACATAAAATATCAAAAAGTACACCAAATATGTGTTATATATATTGTAAATAAACTATCAAAAACTACAGTAATTATATGTAATATACTGTAAATAAACTATCAAAAATTACAGTAATTATATTTAATATACTGTACATAAAATATCAAAAAGTACAGTAAATATACATTACATACTGTACATAAAATATCAAAAAGTACACCAAATATGTGTTATATATACTGTAAATAAACTATCAAAAACTACAGTAATTATATGTAATATACTGTAAATAAACTATCAAAAATTACAGTAATTATATTTAATATACTGTACATAAAATATCAAAAATTACACCAAATCTATATTATGTACAGTAAATAAAATATCAAAAAGTACAGTAAATATACATTACGTACTGTACATAAAATATCAAAAAGTACATCAAATATGTGTTATATATACGGTAAATAAACTATCAAAAACTACAGTAATTATATGTAATATACTGTACATAAACTATCAAAAACTACAGTAATTATATTTAATATACTGTACATAAAATATCAAAAATTACACCAAATCTATATTATATACTGTAAATAAAATATGAAAAAGTACAGTAAATATACAATACATACTGTACATAAAATATCAAAAAGTACACCAAATATGTGTCATATATACTGTAAATAATCTATCAAAAACTACAGTAATTATACTTAATATACTGTAAATAAACTATCTAAAATTACACCAAATGTTTATTATATACTGTAAATAAAATATCAAATAGTACAGTAAATATACATTACATACTGTACATAAAATATCAAAAAGTACAGCAAATATGAGTTATATATACTGTAAATAAACTATCAAAAACTACAGTAATTATATTTAATATACTGTACATAAAATACCAAAAATTACACCAAATCTATATTATATACTGTAAATAAAATATCAAAAAGTACAGTAAATATACATTACATACTGTACATAAAATATCAAGAAGTACACCAAATATGTGTTATATATACTGTAAATAAACTATCAAAAACTACAGTAATTATATGTAATATACTGTAAATAAACTATCAAAAATTACAGTAATTATATTTAATATACTGTACATAAAATATCAAAAAGTACAGTAAATATACATTACATACTGTACATAAAATATCAAAAAGTACACCAAATATGTGTTATATATATTGTAAATAAACTATCAAAAACTACAGTAATTATATGTAATATACTCTAAATAAACTATCAAAAATTACAGTAATTATATTTAATATACTGTACATAAAATATCAAAAATTACACCAAATCTATATTATATACAGTAAATAAAATATCAAAAAGTACAGTAAATATACATTACATACTGTACATAAAATATCAAAAAGTACACCAAATATGTGTTATATATATTGTAAATAAACTATCAAAAACTACAGTAATTATATGTAATATACTGTAAATAAACTATCAAAAATTACAGTAATTATATTTAATATACTGTACATAAAATATCAAAAATTACACCAAATCTATATTATGTACAGTAAATAAAATATCAAAAAGTACAGTAAATATACATTACGTACTGTACATAAAATATCAAAAAGTACATCAAATATGTGTTATATATACGGTAAATAAACTATCAAAAACTACAGTAATTATATGTAATATACTGTACATAAACTATCAAAAACTACAGTAATTATATTTAATATACTGTACATAAAATATCAAAAATTACACCAAATCTATATTATATACTGTAAATAAAATATGAAAAAGTACAGTAAATATACAATACATACTGTACATAAAATATCAAAAAGTACACCAAATATGTGTCATATATACTGTAAATAATCTATCAAAAACTACAGTAATTATACTTAATATACTGTAAATAAACTATCTAAAATTACACCAAATGTTTATTATATACTGTAAATAAAATATCAAATAGTACAGTAAATATACATTACATACTGTACATAAAATATCAAAAAGTACAGCAAATATGAGTTATATATACTGTAAATAAACTATCAAAAACTACAGTAATTATATTTAATATACTGTACATAAAATACCAAAAATTACACCAAATCTATATTATATACTGTAAATAAAATATCAAAAAGTACAGTAAATATACATTACATACTGTACATAAAATATCAAGAAGTACACCAAATATGTGTTATATATACTGTAAATAAACTATCAAAAACTACAGTAATTATATGTAATATACTGTAAATAAACTATCAAAAATTACAGTAATTATATTTAATATACTGTACATAAAATATCAAAAAGTACAGTAAATATACATTACATACTGTACATAAAATATCAAAAAGTACACCAAATATGTGTTATATATATTGTAAATAAACTATCAAAAACTAGAGTAATTATATGTAATATACTGTAAATAAACTATCAAAAATTACAGTAATTATATTTAATATACTGTACATAAAATATCAAAAAGTACAGTAAATATACATTACATACTGTACATAAAATATCAAAAAGTACACCAAATATGTGTTATATATACTGTAAATAAACTATCAAAAACTACAGTAATTATATGTAATATACTGTAAATAAACTATCAAAAATTACAGTAATTATATTTAATATACTGTACATAAAATATCAAAAAGTACAGTAAATATACATTACGTACTGTACATAAAATATCAAAAAGTACACCAGATATGTGTTATATATACTGTAAATAAACTATCAAAAACTACAGTAATTATATGTAATATACTGTACATAAACTATCAAAAACTACAGTAATTATATTAATATACTGTACATAAAATATCAAAAATTACACCAAATCTATATTATATACTGTAAATAAAATATCAAAAAGTACAGTAAATATACAATACATACTGTACATAAAATATCAAAAAGTACACCAAATATGTGTCATATATACTGTAAATAAACTATCAAAAACTACAGTAATTATACTTAATATACTGTAAATAAACTATCAAAAATTACACCAAATGTTTATTATATACTGTAAATAAAATATCAAATAGTACAGTAAATATACATTACATACTGTACATAAAATATCAAAAAGTACAGCAAATATGAGTTATATATACTGTAAATAAACTATCAAAAACTACAGTAATTATATTTAATATACTGTACATAAAATACCAAAAATTACACCAAATCTATATTATATACTGTAAATAAAATATCAAAAAGTACAGTAAATATACATTACATACTGTACATAAAATATCAAAAAGTACACCAAACATGTGTTATATATACTGTAAATAAACTATCAAAAACTACAGTAATTATATGTAATATACTGTAAATAAACTATCAAAAATTACAGTAATTATATTTAATATACTGTACATAAAATATCAAAAAGTACAGTAAAGATACATTACATACTGTACATAAAATATCAAAAAGTACACCAAATATGTGTTATATATACTGTAAATAAACTATCAAAAACTACAGTAATTATATGTAATATACTGTAAACTATCAAAAATTACAGTAATTATATTTAATATACTGTACATAAAATATCAAAAATTACACCAAATCTATATTATGTACAGTAAATAAAATATCAAAAAGTACAGTAAATATACATTACGTACTGTACATAAAATATCAAAAAGTACATCAAATATGTGTTATATATACGGTAAATAAACTATCAAAAACTACAGTAATTATATGTAATATACTGTACATAAACTATCAAAAACTACAGTAATTATATTTAATATACTGTACATAAAATATCAAAAATTACACCAAATCTATATTATATACTGTAAATAAAATATGAAAAAGTACAGTAAATATACAATACATACTGTACATAAAATATCAAAAAGTACACCAAATATGTGTCATATATACTGTAAATAATCTATCAAAAACTACAGTAATTATACTTAATATACTGTAAATAAACTATCTAAAATTACACCAAATGTTTATTATATACTGTAAATAAAATATCAAATAGTACAGTAAATATACATTACATACTGTACATAAAATATCAAAAAGTACAGCAAATATGAGTTATATATACTGTAAATAAACTATCAAACACTACAGTAATTATATTTAATATACTGTACATAAAATACCAAAAATTACACCAAATCTATATTATATACTGTAAATAAAATATCAAAAAGTACAGTAAATATACATTACATACTGTACATAAAATATCAAGAAGTACACCAAATATGTGTTATATATACTGTAAATAAACTATCAAAAACTACAGTAATTATATGTAATATACTGTAAATAAACTATCAAAAATTACAGTAATTATATTTAATATACTGTACATAAAATATCAAAAAGTACAGTAAATATACATTACATACTGTACATAAAATATCAAAAAGTACACCAAATATGTGTTATATATATTGTAAATAAACTATCAAAAACTACAGTAATTATATGTAATATACTCTAAATAAACTATCAAAAATTACAGTAATTATATTTAATATACTGTACATAAAATATCAAAAATTACACCAAATCTATATTATATACAGTAAATAAAATATCAAAAAGTACAGTAAATATACATTACATACTGTACATAAAATATCATAAAGTACACCAAATATGTGTTATATATACTGTAAATAAACTATCAAAAACTACAGTAATTATATGTAATATACTGTACATAAACTATCAAAAACTACAGTAATTATATTTAATATACTGTACATAAAATATCAAAAATTACACCAAATCTACATTATGTACAGTAAATAAAATATCAAAAAGTACAGTAAATATACAATACATACTGTACATAAAATATCAAAAAGTACACCAAATATGTGTCATATATACTGTAAATAAACTATAAAAACTACAGTAATTATACTTAATATACTGTAAATAAACTATCAAAAATTACACCAAATGTTTATTATATACTGTAAATAAAATATCAAATAGTACAGTAAATATACATTACATACTGTACATAAAATATCAAAAAGTACAGCAAATATGAGTTATATATACTGTAAATAAACTATCAAAAACTACAGTAATTATATTTAATATACTGTACATAAAATACCAAAAATTACACCAAATCTATATTATATACTGTAAATAAAATATCAAAAAGTACAGTAAATATACATTACATACTGTACATAAAATATCAAAAAGTACACCAAATATGTGTTATATATACTGTAAATAAACTATCAAAAACTACAGTAATTATATGTAATATACTGTAAATAAACTATCAAAAATTACAGTAATTATAATTAATATACTGTACATAAAATATCAAAAATTACACCAAATCTATATTATATACTGTAAATAAAATATCAAAAAGGACAGTAAATATACATTACATACTGTACATAAAATATCAAAAAGTACACCAAATATGTGTTATATATACTGTAAATAAACTATCAAAAACTACAGTAATTATATGTAATATACTGTAAATAAACTATCAAAAATTACAGTAATTATATTTAATATACTGTACATAAAATATCAAAAAGTACAGTAAATATACATTACATACTGTACATAAAATATCAAAAAGTACACCAAATATGTGTTATATATACTGTAAATAAACTATCAAAAACTACAGTAATTATATGTAATATACTGTAAATAAACTATCAAAAATTACAGTAATTATAATTAATATACTGTACATAAAATATCAAAAATTACACCAAATCTATATTATATACTGTAAATAAAATATCAAAAAGGACAGTAAATATACATTACATACTGTACATAAAATATCAAAAAGTACACCAAATATGTGTTATATATACTGTAAATAAACTATCAAAAACTACAGTAATTATATGTAATATACTGTAAATAAACTATCAAAAATTACAGTAATTATATTTAATATACTGTACATAAAATATCAAAAAGTACAGTAAATATACATTACATACTGTACATAAAATATCAAAAAGTACACCAAATATGTGTTATATATACTGTAAATAAACTATCGAAAACTACAGTAATTATATGTAATATACTGTAAATAAACTATCAAAAATTACAATAATTATATTTAATATACTGTACATAAAATATCAAAAAGTACAGTAAATATACATTACATACTGTACATAAAATATCAAAAAGTACACCAAATATGTGTTATATATACTGTAAATAAACTATCAAAAACTACAGTAATTATATGTAATATACTGTAAATAAACTATCAAAAATTACAGTAATTATATTTAATATACTGTACATAAAATATCAGAAAGTACAGTAAATATACATTACGTACTGTACATAAAATATCAAAAAGTACACCAGATATGTGTTATATATACTGTAAATAAACTATCAAAAACTACAGTAATTATATGTAATATACTGTAAATAAACTATCAAAAATTACAGTAATTATATTTAATATACTGTACATAAAATATCAAAAATTACACCAAATCTATATTATATACTGTAAATAAAATATCAAAAAGTACAGTAAATATACATTACGTACTGTACATAAAATATCAAAAAGTACACCAAATATGTGTAATATATACTGTAAATAAACTATCAAAAACTACAGTAATTATATGTAATATACTGTACATAAACTATCAAAAACTACAGTAATTATATTCAATATACTGTACATAAAATATCAAAAATTACACCAAATCTATATTATATACTGTAAATAAAATATCAAAAAGTACAGTAAATATACAATACATACTGTACATAAAATATCAAAAAGTACACCAAATATGTGTCATATATACTGTAAATAAACTATCAAGAACTACAGTAATTATACTTAATATACTGTAAATAAACTATCTAAAATTACACCAAATGTTTATTATATACTGTAAATAAAATATCAAATAGTACAGTAAATATACATTACATACTGTACATAAAATATCAAAAAGTACAGCAAATATGAGTTATATATACTGTAAATAAACTATCAAAAACTACAGTAATTATATTTAATATGCTGTACATAAAATACCAAAAATTACACCAAATCTATATTATATACTGTAAATAAAATATCAAAAAGTACAGTAAATATACATTACATACTGTACATAAAATATCAAGAAGTACACCAAATATGTGTTATATATACTGTAAATAAACTATCAAAAACTACAGTAATTATATGTAATATACTGTAAATAAACTATCAAAAATTACAGTAATTATATTTAATATACTGTACATAAAATATCAAAAAGTACAGTAAATATACATTACATACTGTACATAAAATTTCAAAAAGTACACCAAATATGTGTTATATATACTGTAAATAAACTATCAAAAACTACAGTAATTATATGTAATATACTGTAAATAAACTATCAAAAATTACAGTAATTATATTTAATATACTGTAGATAAAATATCAAAAATTACACCAAATCTATATTATGTACTGTAAATAAAATATCAAAAAGTACAGTAAATATACATTACGTACTGTACATAAAATATCAAAAAGTACATCAAATATGTGTTATATATACTGTAAATAAACTATCAAAAACTACAGTAATTATATGTAATATACTGTACATAAACTATCAAAAACTACAGTAATTATATTTAATATACTGTAAATAAAATATCAAAAATTACACCAAATCTATATTATATACTGTAAATAAAATATGAAAAAGTACAGTAAATATACAATACATACTGTACATAAAATATCAAAAAGTACACCAAATATGTGTCATATATACTGTAAATAATCTATCAAAAACTACAGTAATTATACTTAATATACTGTAAATAAACTATCTAAAATTACACCAAATGTTTATTATATACTGTAAATAAAATATCAAATAGTACAGTAAATATACATTACATACTGTACATAAAATATCAAAAAGTACAGCAAATATGAGTTATATATACTGTAAATAAACTATCGAAAACTACAGTAATTATATGTAATATACTGTAAATAAACTATCAAAAATTACAGTAATTATATTTAATATACTGTACATAAAATATCAAAAAGTACAGTAAATATACATTACATACTGTACATAAAATATCAAAAAGTACACCAAATATGTGTTATATATATTGTAAATAAACTATCAAAAACTACAGTAATTATATGTAATATACTGTAAATAAACTATCAAAAATTACAGTAATTATATTTAATATACTGTACATAAAATATCAAAAATTACACCAAATCTATATTATATACAGTAAATAAAATATCAAAAAGTACAGTAAATATACATTACATACTGTACATAAAATATCATAAAGTACACCAAATATGTGTTATATATACTGTAAATAAACTATCAAAAACTACAGTAATTATAGGTAATATACTGTACATAAACTATCAAAAACTACAGTAATTATATTTAATATACTGTACATAAAATATCAAAAATTACACCAAATCTATATTATGTACAGTAAATAAAATATCAAAAAGTACAGTAAATATACAATACATACTGTACATAAAATATCAAAAAGTACACCAAATATGTGTCATATATACTGTAAATAAACTATCAAAAACTACAGTAATTATACTTAATATACTGTAAATAAACTATCAAAAATTACACCAAATGTTTATTATATACTGTAAATAAAATATCAAATAGTACAGTAAATATACATTACATACTGTACATAAAATATCAAAAAGTACAGCAAATATGAGTTATATATACTGTAAATAAACTATCAAAAACTACAGTAATTATATTTAATATACTGTACATAAAATACCAAAAATTACACCAAATCTATATTATATACTGTAAATAAAATATCAAAAAGTACAGTAAATATACATTACATACTGTACATAAAATATCAAAAAGTACACCAAATATGTGTTATATATACTGTAAATAAACTATCAAAAACTACAGTAATTATATGTAATATACTGTAAATAAACTATGAAAAATTACAGTAATTATAATTAATATACTGTACATAAAATATCAAAAATTACACCAAATCTATATTATATACTGTAAATAAAATATCAAAAAGGACAGTAAATATACATTACATACTGTACATAAAATATCAAAAAGTACACCAAATATGTGTTATATATACTGTAAATAAACTATCAAAAACTACAGTAATTATATGTAATATACTGTAAATAAACTATCAAAAATTACAGTAATTATATTTAATATACTGTACATAAAATATCAAAAAGTACAGTAAATATACATTACATACTGTACATAAAATATCAAAAAGTACACCAAATATGTGTTATATATACTGTAAATAAACTATCGAAAACTACAGTAATTATATGTAATATACTGTAAATAAACTATCAAAAATTACAATAATTATATTTAATATACTGTACATAAAATATCAAAAAGTACAGTAAATATACATTACATACTGTACATAAAATATCAAAAAGTACACCAAATATGTGTTATATATACTGTAAATAAACTATCAAAAACTACAGTAATTATATGTAATATACTGTAAATAAACTATCAAAAATTACAGTAATTATATTTAATATACTGTACATAAAATATCAAAAAGTACAGTAAATATACATTACGTACTGTACATAAAATATCAAAAAGTACACCAAATATGTGTTATATATACTGTAAATAAACTATCAAAAACTACAGTAATTATATGTAATATACTGTAAATAAACTATCAAAAATTACAGTAATTATATTTAATATACTGTACATAAAATATCAAAAATTACACCAAATCTATATTATATACTGTAAATAAAATATCAAAAAGTACAGTAAATATACATTACGTACTGTACATAAAATATCAAAAAGTACATCAAATATGTGTTATATATACTGTAAATAAACTATCAAAAACTACAGTAATTATATGTAATATACTGTACATAAACTATCAAAAACTACAGTAATTATATTTAATATACTGTACATAAAATATCAAAAATTACACCAAATCTATATTATATACTGTAAATAAAATATGAAAAAGAACAGTAAATATACAATACATACTGTACATAAAATATCAAAAAGTACACCAAATATGTGTCATATATACTGTAAATAATCTATCAAAAACTACAGTAATTATACTTAATATACTGTAAATAAACTATCTAAAATTACACCAAATGTTTATTATATACTGTAAATAAAATATCAAATAGTACAGTAAATATACATTACATACTGTACATAAAATATCAAAAAGTACAGCAAATATGAGTTATATATACTGTAAATAAACTATCAAAAACTACAGTAATTATATTTAATATACTGTACATAAAATACCAAAAATTACACCAAATCTATATTATATACTGTAAATAAAATATCAAAAAGTACAGTAAATATACATTACATACTGTACATAAAATATCAAGAAGTACACCAAACATGTGTTATATATACTGTAAATAAACTATCAAAAACTACAGTAATTATATGTAATATACTGTAAATAAACTATCAAAAATTACAGTAATTATATTTAATATACTGTACATAAAATATCAAAAAGTACAGTAAATATACATTACATACTGTACATAAAATATCAAAAAGTACACCAAATATGTGTTATATATACTGTAAATAAACTATCAAAAACTACAGTAATTATATGTAATATACTGTAAATAAACTATCAAAAATTACAGTAATTATATTTAATATACTGTACATAAAATATCAAAAATTACACCAAATCTATATTATGTACAGTAAATAAAATATCAAAAAGTACAGTAAATATACATTACGTACTGTACATAAAATATCAAAAAGTACATCAAATATGTGTTATATATACTGTAAATAAACTATCAAAAACTACAGTAATTATATGTAATATACTGTACATAAACTATCAAAAACTACAGTAATTATATTTAATATACTGTACATAAAATATCAAAAATTACACCAAATCTATATTATATACTGTAAATAAAATATGAAAAAGAACAGTAAATATACAATACATACTGTACATAAAATATCAAAAAGTACACCAAATATGTGTCATATATACTGTAAATAATCTATCAAAAACTACAGTAATTATACTTAATATACTGTAAATAAACTATCAAAAATTACACCAAATGTTTATTATATACTGTAAATAAAATATCAAATAGTACAGTAAATATACATTACATACTGTACATAAAATATCAAAAAGTACAGCAAATATGAGTTATATATACTGTAAATAAACTATCAAAAACTACAGTAATTATATTTAATATACTGTACATAAAATACCAAAAATTACACCAAATCTATATTATATACTGTAAATAAAATATCAAAAAGTACAGTAAATATACATTACATACTGTACATAAAATATCAAGAAGTACACCAAATATGTGTTATATATACTGTAAATAAACTATCAAAAACTACAGTAATTATATGTAATATACTGTAAATAAACTATCAAAAATTACAGTAATTATAATTAATATACTGTACATAAAATATCAAAAATTACACCAAATCTATATTATATACTGTAAATAAAATATCAAAAAGGACAGTAAATATACATTACATACTGTACATAAAATATCAAAAAGTACACCAAATATGTGTTATATATACTGTAAATAAACTATCAAATACTACAGTAATTATATGTAATATACTGTAAATAAACTATCAAAAATTACAGTAATTATATTTAATATACTGTACATAAAATATCAAAAAGTACAGTAAATATACATTACATACTGTACATAAAATATCAAAAAGTACACCAAATATGTGTTATATATACTGTAAATAAACTATCGAAAACTACAGTAATTATATGTAATATACTGTAAATAAACTATCAAAAATTACAATAATTATATTTAATATACTGTACATAAAATATCAAAAAGTACAGTAAATATACATTACATACTGTACATAAAATATCAAAAAGTACACCAAATATGTGTTATATATACTGTAAATAAACTATCAAAAACTACAGTAATTATATGTAATATACTGTAAATAAACTATCAAAAATTACAGTAATTATATTTAATATACTGTACATAAAATATCAAAAAGTACAGTAAATATACATTACGTACTGTACATAAAATATCAAAAAGTACACCAAATATGTGTTATATATACTGTAAATAAACTATCAAAAACTACAGTAATTATATGTAATATACTGTAAATAAACTATCAAAAATTACAGTAATTATATTTAATATACTGTACATAAAATATCAAAAATTACACCAAATCTATATTATATACTGTAAATAAAATATCAAAAAGTACAGTAAATATACATTACATACTGTACATAAAATATCAAAAAGTACACCAAATATGTGTTATATATACTGTAAATAAACTATAAAAAACTACAGTAATTATATGTAATATACTGTACATAAACTATCAAAAACTACAGTAATTATATTTAATATACTGTACATAAAATATCAAAAATTACACCAAATCTATATTATATACTGTAAATAAAATATCAAAAAGTACAGTAAATATACAATACATACTGTACATAAAATATCAAAAAGTACACCAAATATGTGTCATATATACTGTAAATAAACTATCAAAAACTACAGTAATTATACTTAATATACTGTAAATAAACTATCTAAAATTACACCAAATGTTTATTATATACTGTAAATAAAATATCAAATAGTACAGTAAATATACATTACATACTGTACATAAAATATCAAAAAGTACAGCAAATATGAGTTATATATACTGTAAATAAACTATCAAAAACTACAGTAATTATATTTAATATACTGTACATAAAATACCAAAAATTACACCAAATCTATATTATATACTGTAAATAACATATCAAAAAGTACAGTAAATATACATTACATACTGTACATAAAATATCAAGAAGTACACCAAACATGTGTTATATATACTGTAAATAAACTATCAAAAACTACAGTAATTATATGTAATATACTGTAAATAAACTATCAAAAATTACAGTAATTATATTTAATATACTGTACATAAAATATCAAAAAGTACAGTAAATATACATTACATACTGTACATAAAATATCAAAAAGTACACCAAATATGTGTTATATATACTGTAAATAAACTATCAAAAACTACAGTAATTATATGTAATATACTGTAAATAAACTATCAAAAATTACAGTAATTATATTTAATATACTGTACATAAAATATCAAAAATTACACCAAATCTATATTATGTACAGTAAATAAAATATCAAAAAGTACAGTAAATATACATTACGTACTGTACATAAAATATCAAAAAGTACATCAAATATGTGTTATATATACTGTAAATAAACTATCAAAAACTACAGTAATTATATGTAATATACTGTACATAAAGTATCAAAAACTACAGTAATTATATCTAATATACTGTACATAAAATATCAAAAATTACACCAAATCTATATTATATACTGTAAATAAAATATGAAAAAGAACAGTAAATATACAATACATACTGTACATAAAATATCAAAAAGTACACCAAATATGTGTCATATATACTGTAAATAATCTATCAAAAACTACAGTAATTATACTTAATATACTGTAAATAAACTATCAAAAATTACACCAAATGTTTATTATATACTGTAAATAAAATATCAAATAGTACAGTAAATATACATTACATACTGTACATAAAATATCAAAAAGTACAGCAAATATGAGTTATATATACTGTAAATAAACTATCAAAAACTACAGTAATTATATTTAATATACTGTACATAAAATACCAAAAATTACACCAAATCTATATTATATACTGTAAATAAAATATCAAAAAGTACAGTAAATATACATTACATACTGTACATAAAATATCAAGAAGTACACCAAATATGTGTTATATATACTGTAAATAAACTATCAAAAACTACAGTAATTATATGTAATGTACTGTAAATAAACTATCAAAAATTACAGTAATTATAATTAATATACTGTACATAAAATATCAAAAATTACACCAAATCTATATTATATACTGTAAATAAAATATCAAAAAGGACAGTAAATATACATTACATACTGTACATAAAATATCAAAAAGTACACCAAATATGTGTTATATATACTGTAAATAAACTATCAAAAACTACAGTAATTATATGTAATATACTGTAAATAAACTATCAAAAATTACAGTAATTATATTTAATATACTGTAGATAAAATATCAAAAATTACACCAAATCTATATTATATACTGTAAATAAAATATCAAAAAGTACAGTAAATATACATTACGTACTGTACATAAAATATCAAAAAGTACACCAAATATGTGTAATATATACTGTAAATAAACTATCAAAAACTACAGTAATTATATGTAATATACTGTACATAAACTATCAAAAACTACAGTAATTATATTTAATACACTGTACATAAAATATCAAAAATTACACCAAATCTATATTATATACTGTAAATAAAATATCAAAAAGTACAGTAAATATACAATACATACTGTACATAAAATATCAAAAAGTACACCAAATATGTGTCATATATACTGTAAATAAACTATCAAAAACTACAGTAATTATACTTAATATACTGTAAATAAACTATCTAAAATTACACCAAATGTTTATTATATACTGTAAATAAAATATCAAATAGTACAGTAAATATACATTACATACTGTACATAAAATATCAAAAAGTACAGCAAATATGAGTTATATATACTGTAAATAAACTATCAATAACTACAGTAATTATATTTAATATACTGTACATAAAATACCAAAAATTACACCAAATCTATATTATATACTGTAAATAAAATATCAAAAAGTACAGTAAATATACATTACATACTGTACATAAAATATCAAGAAGTACACCAAATATGTGTTATATATACTGTAAATAAACTATCAAAAACTACAGTAATTATATGTAATATACTGTAAATAAACTATCAAAAATTACAGTAATTATATTTAATATACTGTACATAAAATATCAAAAAGTACACTAAATATACATTACATACTGTACATAAAATATCAAAAAGTACACCAAATATGTGTTATATATACTGTAAATAAACTATCAAAAACTACAGTAATTATATGTAATATACTGTAAATAAACTATCAAAAATTACAGTAATTATATTTAATATACAGTACATAAAATATCAAAAATTACACCAAATCTATATTATATACTGTAAATAAAATATCAAAAAGTACAGTAAATATACATTACATACTGTACATAAAATATCAAAAAGTACACCAAATATGTGTTATATATACTGTAAATAAACTATCAAAAACTACAGTAATTATATGTAATATACTGTAAATAAACTATGAAAAATTACAGTAATTATAATTAATATACTGTACATAAAATATCAAAAATTACACCAAATCTATATTATATACTGTAAATAAAATATCAAAAAGGACAGTAAATATACATTACATACTGTACATAAAATATCAAAAAGTACACCAAATATGTGTTATATATACTGTAAATAAACTATCAAAAACTACAGTAATTATATGTAATATACTGTAAATAAACTATCAAAAATTACAGTAATTATATTTAATATACTGTAGATAAAATATCAAAAATTACACCAAATCTATATTATATACTGTAAATAAAATATCAAAAAGTACAGTAAATATACATTACGTACTGTACATAAAATATCAAAAAGTACACCAAATATGTGTAATATATACTGTAAATAAACTATCAAAAACTACAGTAATTATATGTAATATACTGTACATAAACTATCAAAAACTACAGTAATTATATTTAATACACTGTACATAAAATATCAAAAATTACACCAAATCTATAGTATATACTGTAAATAAAATATCAAAAAGTACAGTAAATATACAATACATACTGTACATAAAATATCAAAAAGTACACCAAATATGTGTCATATATACTGTAAATAAACTATCAAAAACTACAGTAATTATACTTAATATACTGTAAATAAACTATCTAAAATTACACCAAATGTTTATTATATACTGTAAATAAAATATCAAATAGTACAGTAAATATACATTACATACTGTACATAAAATATCAAAAAGTACAGCAAATATGAGTTATATATACTGTAAATAAACTATCAATAACTACAGTAATTATATTTAATATACTGTACATAAAATACCAAAAATTACACCAAATCTATATTATATACTGTAAATAAAATATCAAAAAGTACAGTAAATATACATTACATACTGTACATAAAATATCAAAAAGTACACCAAATATGTGTTATATATACTGTAAATAAACTATCAAAAACTACAGTAATTATATGTAATATACTGTAAATAAACTATCAAAAATTACAGTAATTATAATTAATATACTGTACATAAAATATCAAAAATTACACCAAATCTATATTATATACTGTAAATAAAATATCAAAAAGGACAGTAAATATACATTACATACTGTACATAAAATATCGAAAAGTACACCAAATATGTGTTATATATACTGTAAATAAACTATCAAAAACTACAGTAATTATATGTAATATACTGTACATAAACTATCAAAAATTACAGTAATTATATTTAATATACTGTACATAAAATATCAAAAAGTAGAGTAAATATACATTACATACTGTACATAAAATATCAAAAAGTACACCAAATATGTGTTATATATACTGTAAATAAACTATCGAAAACTACAGTAATTATATGTAATATACTGTAAATAAACTATCAAAAATTACAATAATTATATTTAATATACTGTACATAAAATATCAAAAAGTACAGTAAATATACATTACATACTGTACATAAAATATCAAAAAGTACACCAAATATGTGTTATATATACTGTAAATAAACTATCAAAAACTACAGTAATTATATGTAATATACTGTAAATAAACTATCAAAAATTACAGTAATTATATTTAATATACTGTACATAAAATATCAAAAAGTACAGTAAATATACATTACGTACTGTACATAAAATATCAAAAAGTACACCAAATATGTGTTATATATACTGTAAATAAACTATCAAAAACTACAGTAATTATATGTAATATACTGTAAATAAACTATCAAAAATTACAGTAATTATATTTAATATACTGTACATAAAATATCAAAAAGTACAGTAAATATACATTACGTACTGTACATAAAATACCAAAAAGTACACCAAATATGTGTTATATATACTGTAAATAAACTATCAAAAACTACAGTAATTATATGTAATATACTGTAAATAAACTATCAAAAATTACAGTAATTATATTTAATATACTGTAGATAAAATATCAAAAATTACACCAAATCTATATTATATACTGTAAATAAAATATCAAAAAGTACAGTAAATATACATTACGTACTGTACATAAAATATCAAAAAGTACACCAAATATGTGTTATATATACTGTAAATAAACTATCAAAAACTACAGTAATTATATGTAATATACTGTACATAAACTATCAAAAACTACAGTAATTATATTTAATATACTGTACATAAAATATCAAAAATTACACCAAATCTATATTATATACTGTAAATAAAATATCAAAAAGTACAGTAAATATAGAATACATACTGTACATAAAATATCAAAAAGTACACCAAATATGTGTCATATATACTGTAAATAAACTATCAAAAACTACAGTAATTATACTTAATATACTGTAAATAAACTATCTAAAATTACACCAAATGTTTATTATATACTGTAAATAAAATATCAAATAGTACAGTAAATATACATTACATACTGTACATAAAATATCAAAAAGTACAGCAAATATGAGTTATATATACTGTAAATAAACTATCAAAAACTACAGTAATTATATTTAATATACTGTACATAAAATACCAAAAATTACACCAAATCTATATTATATACTGTAAATAAAATATCAAAAAGTACAGTAAATATACATTACATACTGTACATAAAATATCAAGAAGTACACCAAATATGTGTTATATATACTGTAAATAAACTATCAAAAACTACAGTAATTATATGTAATATACTGTAAATAAACTATCAAAAATTACAGTAATTATATTTAATATACTGTACATAAAATATCAAAAAGTACAGTAAATATACATTACATACTGTACATAAAATATCAAAAAGTACACCAAATATGTGTTATATATACTGTAAATAAACTATCAAAAACTACAGTAATTATATGTAATATACTGTAAATAAACTATCAAAAATTACAGTAATTATAATTAATATACTGTACATAAAATATCAAAAATTACACCAAATCTATATTATATACTGTAAATAAAATATCAAAAAGGACAGTAAATATACATTACATACTGTACATAAAATATCAAAAAGTACACCAAATATGTGTTATATATACTGTAAATAAACTATCAAATACTACAGTAATTATATGTAATATACTGTAAATAAACTATCAAAAATTACAGTAATTATATTTAATATACTGTACATAAAATATCAAAAAGTACAGTAAATATACATTACATACTGTACATAAAATATCAAAAAGTACACCAAATATGTGTTATATATACTGTAAATAAACTATCGAAAACTACAGTAATTATATGTAATATACTGTAAATAAACTATCAAAAATTACAATAATTATATTTAATATACTGTACATAAAATATCAAAAAGTACAGTAAATATACATTACATACTGTACATAAAATATCAAAAAGTACACCAAATATGTGTTATATATACTGTAAATAAACTATCAAAAACTACAGTAATTATATGTAATATACTGTAAATAAACTATCAAAAATTACAGTAATTATATTTAATATACTGTACATAAAATATCAAAAAGTACAGTAAATATACATTACGTACTGTACATAAAATATCAAAAAGTACACCAAATATGTGTTATATATACTGTAAATAAACTATCAAAAACTACAGTAATTATATGTAATATACTGTAAATAAACTATCAAAAATTACAGTAATTATATTTAATATACTGTACATAAAATATCAAAAATTACACCAAATCTATATTATATACTGTAAATAAAATATCAAAAAGTACAGTAAATATACATTACATACTGTACATAAAATATCAAAAAGTACACCAAATATGTGTTATATATACTGTAAATAAACTATAAAAAACTACAGTAATTATATGTAATATACTGTACATAAACTATCAAAAACTACAGTAATTATATTTAATATACTGTACATAAAATATCAAAAATTACACCAAATCTATATTATATACTGTAAATAAAATATCAAAAAGTACAGTAAATATACAATACATACTGTACATAAAATATCAAAAAGTACACCAAATATGTGTCATATATACTGTAAATAAACTATCAAAAACTACAGTAATTATACTTAATATACTGTAAATAAACTATCTAAAATTACACCAAATGTTTATTATATACTGTAAATAAAATATCAAATAGTACAGTAAATATACATTACATACTGTACATAAAATATCAAAAAGTACAGCAAATATGAGTTATATATACTGTAAATAAACTATCAAAAACTACAGTAATTATATTTAATATACTGTACATAAAATACCAAAAATTACACCAAATCTATATTATATACTGTAAATAACATATCAAAAAGTACAGTAAATATACATTACATACTGTACATAAAATATCAAGAAGTACACCAAACATGTGTTATATATACTGTAAATAAACTATCAAAAACTACAGTAATTATATGTAATATACTGTAAATAAACTATCAAAAATTACAGTAATTATATTTAATATACTGTACATAAAATATCAAAAAGTACAGTAAATATACATTACATACTGTACATAAAATATCAAAAAGTACACCAAATATGTGTTATATATACTGTAAATAAACTATCAAAAACTACAGTAATTATATGTAATATACTGTAAATAAACTATCAAAAATTACAGTAATTATATTTAATATACTGTACATAAAATATCAAAAATTACACCAAATCTATATTATGTACAGTAAATAAAATATCAAAAAGTACAGTAAATATACATTACGTACTGTACATAAAATATCAAAAAGTACATCAAATATGTGTTATATATACTGTAAATAAACTATCAAAAACTACAGTAATTATATGTAATATACTGTACATAAACTATCAAAAACTACAGTAATTATATCTAATATACTGTACATAAAATATCAAAAATTACACCAAAACTATATTATATACTGTAAATAAAATATGAAAAAGAACAGTAAATATACAATACATACTGTACATAAAATATCAAAAAGTACACCAAATATGTGTCATATATACTGTAAATAATCTATCAAAAACTACAGTAATTATACTTAATATACTGTAAATAAACTATCAAAAATTACACCAAATGTTTATTATATACTGTAAATAAAATATCAAATAGTACAGTAAATATACATTACATACTGTACATAAAATATCAAAAAGTACAGCAAATATGAGTTATATATACTGTAAATAAACTATCAAAAACTACAGTAATTATATTTAATATACTGTACATAAAATACCAAAAATTACACCAAATCTATATTATATACTGTAAATAAAATATCAAAAAGTACAGTAAATATACATTACATACTGTACATAAAATATCAAGAAGTACACCAAATATGTGTTATATATACTGTAAATAAACTATCAAAAACTACAGTAATTATATGTAATGTACTGTAAATAAACTATCAAAAATTACAGTAATTATAATTAATATACTGTACATAAAATATCAAAAATTACACCAAATCTATATTATATACTGTAAATAAAATATCAAAAAGGACAGTAAATATACATTACATACTGTACATAAAATATCAAAAAGTACACCAAATATGTGTTATATATACTGTAAATAAACTATCAAAAACTACAGTAATTATATGTAATATACTGTAAATAAACTATCAAAAATTACAGTAATTATATTTAATATACTGTAGATAAAATATCAAAAATTACACCAAATCTATATTATATACTGTAAATAAAATATCAAAAAGTACAGTAAATATACATTACGTACTGTACATAAAATATCAAAAAGTACACCAAATATGTGTAATATATACTGTAAATAAACTATCAAAAACTACAGTAATTATATGTAATATACTGTACATAAACTATCAAAAACTACAGTAATTATATTTAATACACTGTACATAAAATATCAAAAATTACACCAAATCTATATTATATACTGTAAATAAAATATCAAAAAGTACAGTAAATATACAATACATACTGTACATAAAATATCAAAAAGTACACCAAATATGTGTCATATATACTGTAAATAAACTATCAAAAACTACAGTAATTATACTTAATATACTGTAAATAAACTATCTAAAATTACACCAAATGTTTATTATATACTGTAAATAAAATATCAAATAGTACAGTAAATATACATTACATACTGTACATAAAATATCAAAAAGTACAGCAAATATGAGTTATATATACTGTAAATAAACTATCAATAACTACAGTAATTATATTTAATATACTGTACATAAAATACCAAAAATTACACCAAATCTATATTATATACTGTAAATAAAATATCAAAAAGTACAGTAAATATACATTACATACTGTACATAAAATATCAAGAAGTACACCAAATATGTGTTATATATACTGTAAATAAACTATCAAAAACTACAGTAATTATATGTAATATACTGTAAATAAACTATCAAAAATTACAGTAATTATATTTAATATACTGTACATAAAATATCAAAAAGTACACTAAATATACATTACATACTGTACATAAAATATCAAAAAGTACACCAAATATGTGTTATATATACTGTAAATAAACTATCAAAAACTACAGTAATTATATGTAATATACTGTAAATAAACTATCAAAAATTACAGTAATTATATTTAATATACAGTACATAAAATATCAAAAATTACACCAAATCTATATTATATACTGTAAATAAAATATCAAAAAGTACAGTAAATATACATTACATACTGTACATAAAATATCAAAAAGTACACCAAATATGTGTTATATATACTGTAAATAAACTATCAAAAACTACAGTAATTATATGTAATATACTGTAAATAAACTATGAAAAATTACAGTAATTATAATTAATATACTGTACATAAAATATCAAAAATTACACCAAATCTATATTATATACTGTAAATAAAATATCAAAAAGGACAGTAAATATACATTACATACTGTACATAAAATATCAAAAAGTACACCAAATATGTGTTATATATACTGTAAATAAACTATCAAAAACTACAGTAATTATATGTAATATACTGTAAATAAACTATCAAAAATTACAGTAATTATATTTAATATACTGTAGATAAAATATCAAAAATTACACCAAATCTATATTATATACTGTAAATAAAATATCAAAAAGTACAGTAAATATACATTACGTACTGTACATAAAATATCAAAAAGTACACCAAATATGTGTAATATATACTGTAAATAAACTATCAAAAACTACAGTAATTATATGTAATATACTGTACATAAACTATCAAAAACTACAGTAATTATATTTAATACACTGTACATAAAATATCAAAAATTACACCAAATCTATAGTATATACTGTAAATAAAATATCAAAAAGTACAGTAAATATACAATACATACTGTACATAAAATATCAAAAAGTACACCAAATATGTGTCATATATACTGTAAATAAACTATCAAAAACTACAGTAATTATACTTAATATACTGTAAATAAACTATCTAAAATTACACCAAATGTTTATTATATACTGTAAATAAAATATCAAATAGTACAGTAAATATACATTACATACTGTACATAAAATATCAAAAAGTACAGCAAATATGAGTTATATATACTGTAAATAAACTATCAATAACTACAGTAATTATATTTAATATACTGTACATAAAATACCAAAAATTACACCAAATCTATATTATATACTGTAAATAAAATATCAAAAAGTACAGTAAATATACATTACATACTGTACATAAAATATCAAAAAGTACACCAAATATGTGTTATATATACTGTAAATAAACTATCAAAAACTACAGTAATTATATGTAATATACTGTAAATAAACTATCAAAAATTACAGTAATTATAATTAATATACTGTACATAAAATATCAAAAATTACACCAAATCTATATTATATACTGTAAATAAAATATCAAAAAGGACAGTAAATATACATTACATACTGTACATAAAATATCGAAAAGTACACCAAATATGTGTTATATATACTGTAAATAAACTATCAAAAACTACAGTAATTATATGTAATATACTGTACATAAACTATCAAAAATTACAGTAATTATATTTAATATACTGTACATAAAATATCAAAAAGTAGAGTAAATATACATTACATACTGTACATAAAATATCAAAAAGTACACCAAATATGTTTTATATATACTGTAAATAAACTATCGAAAACTACAGTAATTATATGTAATATACTGTAAATAAACTATCAAAAATTACAATAATTATATTTAATATACCGTACATAAAATATCAAAAAGTACAGTAAATATACATTACATACTGTACATAAAATATCAAAAAGTACACCAAATATGTGTTATATATACTGTAAATAAACTATCAAAAACTACAGTAATTATATGTAATATACTGTAAATAAACTATCAAAAATTACAGTAATTATATTTAATATACTGTACATAAAATATCAAAAAGTACAGTAAATATACATTACGTACTGTACATAAAATATCAAAAAGTACACCAAATATGTGTTATATATACTGTAAATAAACTATCAAAAACTACAGTAATTATATGTAATATACTGTAAATAAACTATCAAAAATTACAGTAATTATATTTAATATACTGTACATAAAATATCAAAAAGTACAGTAAATATACATTACGTACTGTACATAAAATACCAAAAAGTACACCAAATATGTGTTATATATACTGTAAATAAACTATCAAAAACTACAGTAATTATATGTAATATACTGTAAATAAACTATCAAAAATTACAGTAATTATATTTAATATACTGTAGATAAAATATCAAAAATTACACCAAATCTATATTATATACTGTAAATAAAATATCAAAAAGTACAGTAAATATACATTACGTACTGTACATAAAATATCAAAAAGTACACCAAATATGTGTTATATATACTGTAAATAAACTATCAAAAACTACAGTAATTATATGTAATATACTGTACATAAACTATCAAAAACTACAGTAATTATATTTAATATACTGTACATAAAATATCAAAAATTACACCAAATCTATATTATATACTGTAAATAAAATATCAAAAAGTACAGTAAATATAGAATACATACTGTACATAAAATATCAAAAAGTACACCAAATATGTGTCATATATACTGTAAATAAACTATCAAAAACTACAGTAATTATACTTAATATACTGTAAATAAACTATCTAAAATTACACCAAATGTTTATTATATACTGTAAATAAAATATCAAATAGTACAGTAAATATACATTACATACTGTACATAAAATATCAAAAAGTACAGCAAATATGAGTTATATATACTGTAAATAAACTATCAAAAACTACAGTAATTATATTTAATATACTGTACATAAAATACCAAAAATTACACCAAATCTATATTATATACTGTAAATAAAATATCAAAAAGTACAGTAAATATACATTACATACTGTACATAAAATATCAAGAAGTACACCAAATATGTGTTATATATACTGTAAATAAACTATCAAAAACTACAGTAATTATATGTAATATACTGTAAATAAACTATCAAAAATTACAGTAATTATATTTAATATACTGTACATAAAATATCAAAAAGTACAGTAAATATACATTACATACTGTACATAAAATATCAAAAAGTACACCAAATATGTGTTATATATACTGTAAATAAACTATCAAAAACTACAGTAATTATATGTAATATACTGTAAATAAACTATCAAAAATTACAGTAATTATATTTAATATACAGTACATAAAATATCAAAAATTACACCAAATCTATATTATATACTGTAAATAAAATATCAAAAAGTACAGTAAATATACATTACGTACTGTACATAAAATATCAAAAAGTACACCAAATATGTGTTTTATATACTGTAAATAAACTATCAAAAACTACAGTAATTATATGTAATATACTGTACATAAACTATCAAAAACTACAGTAATTATATTTAATATACTGTACATAAAATATCAAAAATTACACCAAATCTATATTATATACTGTAAATAAAATATCAAAAAGTACAGTAAATATACAATACATACTGTACATAAAATATCAAAAAGTACACCAAATATGTCATATATACTGTAAGTAAACTATCAAAAACTACAGTAATTATACTTAATATACTGTAAATAAACTATCTAAAATTACACCAAATGTTTATTATATACTGTAAATAAAATATCAAATAGTACAGTAAATATACATTACATACTGTACATAAAATATCAAAAAGTACACCAAATATGTGTTATATATAGTGTAAATAAACTATCAAAAACTACAGTAATTATATGTAATATACTGTAAATAAACTATCAAAAATTACAGTAATTATATTTAATATACTGTACATAAAATATCAAAAAGTACAGTAAATATACATTACATACTGTACATAAAATATCAAAAAGTACACCAAATATGTGTTATATATACTGTAAATAAACTATCAAAAACTACAGTAATTATATGTAATATACTGTAAATAAACTATCAAAAATTACAGTAATTATAATTAATATACTGTACATAAAATACCAAAAATTACACCATATCTATATTATATACTGTAAATAAAATATCAAAAAGTACAGTAAATATACATTACATACTGTACATAAAATATCAAAAAGTACACCAAATATGTGTTATATATACTATAAATAAACTATCAAAAACTACAGTAATTATATGTAATATACTGTAAATAAACTCTCAAAAATTACAATAATTATATTTAATATACTGTACATAAAATATCAAAAAGTACAGTAAATATACATTACATACTGTACATAAAATATCAAAAAGTACACCAAATATGTGTTATATATACTGTAAATAAACTATCAAAAACTACAGTAATTATATGTAATATACTGTAAATAAACTATCAAAAATTACAGTAATTATATTTAATATACTGTACATAAAATATCAAAAAGTACAGTAAATATACATTACGTACTGTACATAAAATATCAAAAAGTACACCAAATATGTGTTATATATACTGTAAATAAACTATCAAAAACTACAGTAATTATATGTAATATACTGTAAATAAACTATCAAAAACTACAGTAATTATATTTAATATACTGTACATAAAATACCAAAAATTACACCAAATCTATATTATATACTGTAAATAAAATATCAAAAGTACAGTAAATATACATTACGTACTGTACATAAAATATCAAAAAGTACACCAAATATGTGTTATATATACTGTAAATAAACTATCAAAAACTACAGTAATTATATGTAATATACTGTACATAAACTATCAAAAACTACAGTAATTATATTTAATACACTGTACATAAAATATCAAAAATTACACCAAATCTATATTATATACTGTAAATAAAATATCAAAAAGTACAGTAAATATACAATGCATACTGTACATAAAATATCAAAAAGTACACCAAATATGTGTCATATATACTGTAAATAAACTATCAAAAACTACAGTAATTATACTTAATATACTGTAAATAAACTATCTAAAATTACACCAAATGTTTATTATATACTGTAAATAAAATATCAAATAGTACAGTAAATATACATTACATACTGTACATAAAATATCAAAAAGTACAGCAAATATGAGTTATATATACTGTAAATAAACTATCAATAACTACAGTAATTATATTTAATATACTGTACATAAAATACCAAAAATTACACCAAATCTATATTATATACTGTAAATAAAATATCAAAAAGTACAGTAAATATACATTACATACTGTACATAAAATATCAAAAAGTACACCAAATATGTGTTATATATACTGTAAATAAACTATCAAAAACTACAGTAATTATATGTAATATACTGTAAATAAACTATCAAAAATTACAGTAATTATAATTAATATACTGTACATAAAATATCAAAAATTACACCAAATCTATATTATATACTGTAAATAAAATATCAAAAAGGACAGTAAATATACATTACATACTGTACATAAAATATCGAAAAGTACACCAAATATGTGTTATATATACTGTAAATAAACTATCAAAAACTACAGTAATTATATGTAATATACTGTACATAAACTATCAAAAATTACAGTAATTATATTTAATATACTGTACATAAAATATCAAAAAGTAGAGTAAATATACATTACATACTGTACATAAAATATCAAAAAGTACACCAAATATGTGTTATATATACTGTAAATAAACTATCGAAAACTACAGTAATTATATGTAATATACTGTAAATAAACTATCAAAAATTACAATAATTATATTTAATATACTGTACATAAAATATCAAAATACAGTAAATATACATTTCATACTGTACATAAAATATCAAAAAGTACACCAAATATGTGTTATATATACTGTAAATAAACTATCAAAAACTACAGTAATTATATGTAATATACTGTAAATAAACTATCAAAAATTACAGTAATTATATTTAATATACTGTACATAAAATATCAAAAAGTACAGTAAATATACATTACGTACTGTACATAAAATATCAAAAAGTACACCAAATATGTGTTATATATACTGTAAATAAACTATCAAAAACTACAGTAATTATATGTAATATACTGTAAATAAACTATCAAAAATTACAGTAATTATATTTAATATACTGTACATAAAATATCAAAAAGTACAGTAAATATACATTACATACTGTACATAAAATATCAAAAAGTACACCAAATATGTGTTATATATACTGTAAATAAACTATCAAAAACTACAGTAATTATATGTAATATACTGTAAATAAACTATCAAAAACTACAGTAATTATATTTAATATACTGTACATAAAATATCAAAAAGTACAGTAAATATACATTACGTACTGTACATAAAATACCAAAAAGTACACCAAATATGTGTTATATATACTGTAAATAAACTATCAAAAACTACAGTAATTATATGTAATATACTGTAAATAAACTATCAAAAATTACAGTAATTATATTTAATATACTGTAGATAAAATATCAAAAATTACACCAAATCTATATTATATACTGTAAATAAAATATCAAAAAGTACAGTAAATATACATTACGTACTGTACATAAAATATCAAAAAGTACACCAAATATGTGTTATATATACTGTAAATAAACTATCAAAAACTACAGTAATTATATGTAATATACTGTACATAAACTATCAAAAACTACAGTAATTATATTTAATATACTGTACATAAAATATCAAAAATTACACCAAATCTATATTATATACTGTAAATAAAATATCAAAAAGTACAGTAAATATAGAATACATACTGTACATAAAATATCAAAAAGTACACCAAATATGTGTCATATATACTGTAAATAAACTATCAAAAACTACAGTAATTATACTTAATATACTGTAAATAAACTATCTAAAATTACACCAAATGTTTATTATATACTGTAAATAAAATATCAAATAGTACAGTAAATATACATTACATACTGTACATAAAATATCAAAAAGTACAGCAAATATGAGTTATATATACTGTAAATAAACTATCAAAAACTACAGTAATTATATTTAATATACTGTACATAAAATACCAAAAATTACACCAAATCTATATTATATACTGTAAATAAAATATCAAAAAGTACAGTAAATATACATTACATACTGTACATAAAATATCAAGAAGTACACCAAATATGTGTTATATATACTGTAAATAAACTATCAAAAACTACAGTAATTATATGTAATATACTGTAAATAAACTATCAAAAATTACAGTAATTATATTTAATATACTGTACATAAAATATCAAAAAGTACAGTAAATATACATTACATACTGTACATAAAATATCAAAAAGTACGCCAAATATGTGTTATATATACTGTAAATAAACTATCAAAAACTACAGTAATTATATGTAATATACTGTAAATAAACTATCAAAAATTACAGTAATTATAATTAATATACTGTACATAAAATACCAAAAATTACACCAAATCTATATTATATACTGTAAATAAAATATCAAAAAGTACAGTAAATATACATTACATACTGTACATAAAATATCAAAAAGTACACCAAATATGTGTTATATATACTGTAAATAAACTATCAAAAACTACAGTAATTATATGTAATATACTGTAAATAAACTATCAAAAATTACAGTAATTATATTTAATATACTGTACATAAAATATCAAAAAGTACAGTAAATATACATTACGTACTGTACATAAAATATCAAAAAGTACACCAAATATGTGTTATATATACTGTAAATAAACTATCGAAAACTACAGTAATTATATGTAATATACTGTAAATAAACTATCAAAAATTACAATAATTATATTTAATATACTGTACATAAAATATCAAAAAGTACAGTAAATATACATTACATACTGTACATAAAATATCAAAAAGTACACCAAATATGTGTTATATATACTGTAAATAAACTATCAAAAACTACAGTAATTATATGTAATATACTGTAAATAAACTATCAAAAATTACAGTAATTATATTTAATATACTGTACATAAAATATCAAAAAGTACAGTAAATATACATTACGTACTGTACATAAAATATCAAAAAGTACACCAAATATGTGTTATATATACTGTAAATAAACTATCAAAAACTACAGTAATTATATGTAATATACTGTAAATAAACTATCAAAAATTACAGTAATTATATTTAATATACTGTACATAAAATATCAAAAATTACACCAATTCTATATTATATACTGTAAATAAAATATCAAAAAGTACAGTAAATATACATTACGTACTGTACATAAAATATCAAAAAGTACACCAAATATGTGTTATATATACTGTAAATAAACTATAAAAAACTACAGTAATTATATGTAATATACTGTACATAAACTATCAAAAACTACAGTAATTATATTTAATATACTGTACATAAAATATCAAAAATTACACCAAATCTATATTATATACTGTAAATAAAATATCAAAAAGTACAGTAAATATACAATACATACTGTACATAAAATATCAAAAAGTACACCAAATATGTGTCATATATACTGTAAATAAACTATCAAAAACTACAGTAATTATACTTAATATACTGTAAATAAACTATCTAAAATTACACCAAATGTTTATTATATACTGTAAATAAAATATCAAATAGTACAGTAAATATACATTACATACTGTACATAAAATATCAAAAAGTACAGCAAATATGAGTTATATATACTGTAAATAAACTATCAAAAACTACAGTAATTATATTTAATATACTGTACATAAAATACCAAAAATTACACCAAATCTATATTATATACTGTAAATAAAATATCAAAAAGTACAGTAAATATACATTACATACTGTACATAAAATATCAAGAAGTACACCAAATATGTGTTATATATACTGTAAATAAACTATCAAAAACTACAGTAATTATATGTAATATACTGTAAATAAACTATCAAAAATTACAGTAATTATATTTAATATACTGTACATAAAATATCAAAAAGTACAGTAAATATACATTACATACTGTACATAAAATATCAAAAAGTACGCCAAATATGTGTTATATATACTGTAAATAAACTATCAAAAACTACAGTAATTATATGTAATATACTGTAAATAAACTATCAAAAATTACAGTAATTATAATTAATATACTGTACATAAAATACCAAAAATTACACCAAATCTATATTATATACTGTAAATAAAATATCAAAAAGTACAGTAAATATACATTACATACTGTACATAAAATATCAAAAAGTACACCAAATATGTGTTATATATACTGTAAATAAACTATCAAAAACTACAGTAATTATATGTAATATACTGTAAATAAACTATCAAAAATTACAGTAATTATATTTAATATACTGTACATAAAATATCAAAAAGTACAGTAAATATACATTACGTACTGTACATAAAATATCAAAAAGTACACCAAATATGTGTTATATATACTGTAAATAAACTATCGAAAACTACAGTAATTATATGTAATATACTGTAAATAAACTATCAAAAATTACAATAATTATATTTAATATACTGTACATAAAATATCAAAAAGTACAGTAAATATACATTACATACTGTACATAAAATATCAAAAAGTACACCAAATATGTGTTATATATACTGTAAATAAACTATCAAAAACTACAGTAATTATATGTAATATACTGTAAATAAACTATCAAAAATTACAGTAATTATATTTAATATACTGTACATAAAATATCAAAAAGTACAGTAAATATACATTACGTACTGTACATAAAATATCAAAAAGTACACCAAATATGTGTTATATATACTGTAAATAAACTATCAAAAACTACAGTAATTATATGTAATATACTGTAAATAAACTATCAAAAATTACAGTAATTATATTTAATATACTGTACATAAAATATCAAAAATTACACCAATTCTATATTATATACTGTAAATAAAATATCAAAAAGTACAGTAAATATACATTACGTACTGTACATAAAATATCAAAAAGTACACCAAATATGTGTTATATATACTGTAAATAAACTATAAAAAACTACAGTAATTATATGTAATATACTGTACATAAACTATCAAAAACTACAGTAATTATATTTAATATACTGTACATAAAATATCAAAAATTACACCAAATCTATATTATATACTGTAAATAAAATATCAAAAAGTACAGTAAATATACAATACATACTGTACATAAAATATCAAAAAGTACACCAAATATGTGTCATATATACTGTAAATAAACTATCAAAAACTACAGTAATTATACTTAATATACTGTAAATAAACTATCTAAAATTACACCAAATGTTTATTATATACTGTAAATAAAATATCAAATAGTACAGTAAATATACATTACATACTGTACATAAAATATCAAAAAGTACAGCAAATATGAGTTATATATACTGTAAATAAACTATCAAAAACTACAGTAATTATATTTAATATACTGTACATAAAATACCAAAAATTACACCAAATCTATATTATATACTGTAAATAAAATATCAAAAAGTACAGTAAATATACATTACATACTGTACATAAAATATCAAGAAGTACACCAAACATGTGTTATATATACTGTAAATAAACTATCAAAAACTACAGTAATTATATGTAATATACTGTAAATAAACTATCAAAAATTACAGTAATTATATTTAATATACTGTACATAAAATATCAAAAAGTACAGTAAATATACATTACATACTGTACATAAAATATCAAAAAGTACACCAAATATGTGTTATATATACTGTAAATAAACTATCAAAAACTACAGTAATTATATGTAATATACTGTAAATAAACTATCAAAAATTACAGTAATTATATTTAATATACTGTACATAAAATATCAAAAATTACACCAAATCTATATTATGTACAGTAAATAAAATATCAAAAAGTACAGTAAATATACATTACGTACTGTACATAAAATATCAAAAAGTACATCAAATATGTGTTATATATACTGTAAATAAACTATCAAAAACTACAGTAATTATATGTAATATACTGTACATAAACTATCAAAAACTACAGTAATTATATTTAATATACTGTACATAAAATATCAAAAATTACACCAAATCTATATTATATACTGTAAATAAAATATGAAAAAGAACAGTAAATATACAATACATACTGTACATAAAATATCAAAAAGTACACCAAATATGTGTCATATATACTGTAAATAATCTATCAAAAACTACAGTAATTATACTTAATATACTGTAAATAAACTATCAAAAATTACACCAAATGTTTATTATATACTGTAAATAAAATATCAAATAGTACAGTAAATATACATTACATACTGTACATAAAATATCAAAAAGTACAGCAAATATGAGTTATATATACTGTAAATAAACTATCAAAAACTACAGTAATTATATTTAATATACTGTACATAAAATACCAAAAATTACACCAAATCTATATTATATACTGTAAATAATATATCAAAAAGTACAGTAAATATACATTACATACTGTACATAAAATATCAAGAAGTACACCAAATATGTGTTATATATACTGTAAATAAACTATCAAAAACTACAGTAATTATATGTAATATACTGTAAATAAACTATCAAAAATTACAGTAATTATAATTAATATACTGTACATAAAATATCAAAAATTACACCAAATCTATATTATATACTGTAAATAAAATATCAAAAAGGACAGTAAATATACATAACATAGTGTACATAAAATATCAAAAAGTACACCAAATATGTGTTATATATACTGTAAATAAACTATCAAAAACTACAGTAATTATATGTAATATACTGTAAATAAACTATCAAAAATTACAGTAATTATATTTAATATACTGTAGATAAAATATCAAAAATTACACCAAATCTATATTATATACTGTAAATAAAATATCAAAAAGTACAGTAAATATACATTACGTACTGTACATAAAATATCAAAAAGTACACCAAATATGTGTAATATATACTGTAAATAAACTATCAAAAACTACAGTAATTATATGTAATATACTGTACATAAACTATCAAAAACTACAGTAATTATATTTAATACACTGTACATAAAATATCAAAAATTACACCAAATCTATATTATATACTGTAAATAAAATATCAAAAAGTACAGTAAATATACAATACATACTGTACATAAAATATCAAAAAGTACACCAAATATGTGTCATATATACTGTAAATAAACTATCAAAAACTACAGTAATTATACTTAATATACTGTAAATAAACTATCTAAAATTACACCAAATGTTTATTATATACTGTAAATAAAATATCAAATAGTACAGTAAATATACATTACATACTGTACATAAAATATCAAAAAGTACAGCAAATATGAGTTATATATACTGTAAATAAACTATCAATAACTACAGTAATTATATTTAATATACTGTACATAAAATACCAAAAATTACACCAAATCTATATTATATACTGTAAATAAAATATCAAAAAGTACAGTAAATATACATTACATACTGTACATAAAATATCAAGAAGTACACCAAATATGTGTTATATATACTGTAAATAAACTATCAAAAACTACAGTAATTATATGTAATATACTGTAAATAAACTATCAAAAATTACAGTAATTATATTTAATATACTGTACATAAAATATCAAAAAGTACAGTAAATATACATTACGTACTGTACATAAAATATCAAAAAGTACACCAAATATGTGTTATATATACTGTAAATAAACTATCAAAAACTACAGTAATTATATGTAATATACTGTAAATAAACTATCAAAAATTACAATAATTATATTTAATATACTGTAGATAAAATATCAAAAAGTACAGTAAATATACATTACATACTGTACATAAAATATCAAAAAGTACACCAAATATGTGTTATATATACTGTAAATAAACTATCAAAAACTACAGTAATTATATGTAATATACTGTAAATAAACTATCAAAAATTACAGTAATTATATTTAATATACTGTACATAAAATATCAAAAAGTACAGTAAATATACATTACGTACTGTACATAAAATATCAAAAAGTACACCAAATATGTGTTATATATACTGTAAATAAACTATCAAAAACTACAGTAATTATATGTAATATACTGTAAATAAACTATCAAAAATTACAGTAATTATATTTAATATACTGTACATAAAATATCAAAAATTACACCAAATCTATATTATATACTGTAAATAAAATATCAAAAAGTACAGTAAATATACATTACGTACTGTACATAAAATATCAAAAAGTACACCAAATATGTGTTATATATACTGTAAATAAACTATAAAAAACTACAGTAATTATATGTAATATACTGTACATAAACTATCAAAAACTACAGTAATTATATTTAATATACTGTACATAAAATATCAAAAATTACACCAAATCTATATTATATACTGTAAATAAAATATCAAAAAGTACAGTAAATATACAATACATACTGTACATAAAATATCAAAAAGTACACCAAATATGTGTCATATATACTGTAAATAAACTATCAAAAACTACAGTAATTATACTTAATATACTGTAAATAAACTATCTAAAATTACACCAAATGTTTATTATATACTGTAAATAAAATATCAAATAGTACAGTAAATATACATTACATACTGTACATAAAATATCAAAAAGTACAGCAAATATGAGTTATATATACTGTAAATAAACTATCAAAAACTACAGTAATTATATTTAATATACTGTACATAAAATACCAAAAATTACACCAAATCTATATTATATACTGTAAATAAAATATCAAAAAGTACAGTAAATATACATTACATACTGTACATAAAATATCAAGAAGTACACCAAACATGTGTTATATATACTGTAAATAAACTATCAAAAACTACAGTAATTATATGTAATATACTGTAAATAAACTATCAAAAATTACAGTAATTATATTTAATATACTGTACATAAAATATCAAAAAGTACAGTAAATATACATTACATACTGTACATAAAATATCAAAAAGTACACCAAATATGTGTTATATATACTGTAAATAAACTATCAAAAACTACAGTAATTATATGTAATATACTGTAAATAAACTATCAAAAATTACAGTAATTATATTTAATATACTGTACATAAAATATCAAAAATTACACCAAATCTATATTATGTACAGTAAATAAAATATCAAAAAGTACAGTAAATATACATTACGTACTGTACATAAAATATCAAAAAGTACATCAAATATGTGTTATATATACTGTAAATAAACTATCAAAAACTACAGTAATTATATGTAATATACTGTACATAAACTATCAAAAACTACAGTAATTATATTTAATATACTGTACATAAAATATCAAAAATTACACCAAATCTATATTATATACTGTAAATAAAATATGAAAAAGAACAGTAAATATACAATACATACTGTACATAAAATATCAAAAAGTACACCAAATATGTGTCATATATACTGTAAATAATCTATCAAAAACTACAGTAATTATACTTAATATACTGTAAATAAACTATCAAAAATTACACCAAATGTTTACTATATACTGTAAATAAAATATCAAATAGTACAGTAAATATACATTACATACTGTACATAAAATATCAAAAAGTACAGCAAATATGAGTTATATATACTGTAAATAAACTATCAAAAACTACAGTAATTATATTTAATATACTGTACATAAAATACCAAAAATTACACCAAATCTATATTATATACTGTAAATAAAATATCAAAAAGTACAGTAAATATACATTACATACTGTACATAAAATATCAAGAAGTACACCAAATATGTGTTATATATACTGTAAATAAACTATCAAAAACTACAGTAATTATATGTAATATACTGTAAATAAACTATCAAAAATTACAGTAATTATAATTAATATACTGTACATAAAATATCAAAAATTACACCAAATCTATATTATATACTGTAAATAAAATATCAAAAAGGACAGTAAATATACATAACATAGTGTACATAAAATATCAAAAAGTACACCAAATATGTGTTATATATACTGTAAATAAACTATCAAAAACTACAGTAATTATATGTAATATACTGTAAATAAACTATCAAAAATTACAGTAATTATATTTAATATACTGTAGATAAAATATCAAAAATTACACCAAATCTATATTATATACTGTAAATAAAATATCAAAAAGTACAGTAAATATACATTACGTACTGTACATAAAATATCAAAAAGTACACCAAATATGTGTAATATATACTGTAAATAAACTATCAAAAACTACAGTAATTATATGTAATATACTGTAAATAAACTATCAAAAATTACAGTAATTATAATTAATATACTGTACATAAAATATCAAAAATTACACCAAATCTATATTATATACTGTAAATAAAATATCAAAAAGGACAGTAAATATACAATACATACTGTACATAAAATATCAAAAAGTACACCAAATATGTGTTATATATACTGTTAATAAACTATCAAAAACTACAGTAATTATATGTAATATACTGTAAATAAACTATCAAAAATTACAGTAATTATATTTAATATACTGTAGATAAAATATCAAAAATTACACCAAATCTATATTATATACTGTAAATAAAATATCAAAAAGTACAGTAAATATACATTACGTACTGTACATAAAATATCAAAAAGTACACCAAATATGTGTAATATATACTGTAAATAAACTATCAAAAACTACAGTAATTATATGTAATATACTGTACATAAACTATCAAAAACTACAGTAATTATATTTAATACACTGTACATAAAATATCAAAAATTACACCAAATCTATATTATATACTGTAAATAAAATATCAAAAAGTACAGTAAATATACAATACATACTGTACATAAAATATCAAAAAGTACACCAAATATGTGTCATATATACTGTAAATAAACTATCAAAAACTACAGTAATTATACTTAATATACTGTAAATAAACTATCTAAAATTACACCAAATGTTTATTATATACTGTAAATAAAATATCAAATAGTACAGTAAATATACATTACATACTGTACATAAAATATCAAAAAGTACAGCAAATATGAGTTATATATACTGTAAATAAACTATCAATAACTACAGTAATTATATTTAATATACTGTACATAAAATACCAAAAATTACACCAAATCTATATTATATACTGTAAATAAAATATCAAAAAGTACAGTAAATATACATTACATACTGTACATAAAATATCAAGAAGTACACCAAATATGTGTTATATATACTGTAAATAAACTATCAAAAACTACAGTAATTATATGTAATATACTGTAAATAAACTATCAAAAATTACAGTAATTATATTTAATATACTGTACATAAAATATCAAAAAGTACAGTAAATATACATTACGTACTGTACATAAAATATCAAAAAGTACACCAAATATGTGTTATATATACTGTAAATAAACTATCGAAAACTACAGTAATTATATGTAATATACTGTAAATAAACTATCAAAAATTACAATAATTATATTTAATATACTGTAGATAAAATATCAAAAAGTACAGTAAATATACATTACATACTGTACATAAAATATCAAAAAGTACACCAAATATGTGTTATATATACTGTAAATAAACTATCAAAAACTACAGTAATTATATGTAATATACTGTAAATAAACTATCAAAAATTACAGTAATTATATTTAATATACTGTACATAAAATATCAAAAAGTACAGTAAATATACATTACGTACTGTACATAAAATATCAAAAAGTACACCAAATATGTGTTATATATACTGTAAATAAACTATCAAAAACTACAGTAATTATATGTAATATACTGTAAATAAACTATCAAAAATTACAGTAATTATATTTAATATACTGTACATAAAATATCAAAAATTACACCAAATCTATATTATATACTGTAAATAAAATATCAAAAAGTACAGTAAATATACATTACGTACTGTACATAAAATATCAAAAAGTACACCAAATATGTGTTATATATACTGTAAATAAACTATAAAAAACTACAGTAATTATATGTAATATACTGTACATAAACTATCAAAAACTACAGTAATTATATTTAATATACTGTACATAAAATATCAAAAATTACACCAAATCTATATTATATACTGTAAATAAAATATCAAAAAGTACAGTAAATATACAATACATACTGTACATAAAATATCAAAAAGTACACCAAATATGTGTCATATATACTGTAAATAAACTATCAAAAACTACAGTAATTATACTTAATATACTGTAAATAAACTATCTAAAATTACACCAAATGTTTATTATATACTGTAAATAAAATATCAAATAGTACAGTAAATATACATTACATACTGTACATAAAATATCAAAAAGTACAGCAAATATGAGTTATATATACTGTAAATAAACTATCAAAAACTACAGTAATTATATTTAATATACTGTACATAAAATACCAAAAATTACACCAAATCTATATTATATACTGTAAATAAAATATCAAAAAGTACAGTAAATATACATTACATACTGTACATAAAATATCAAGAAGTACACCAAACATGTGTTATATATACTGTAAATAAACTATCAAAAACTACAGTAATTATATGTAATATACTGTAAATAAACTATCAAAAATTACAGTAATTATATTTAATATACTGTACATAAAATATCAAAAAGTACAGTAAATATACATTACATACTGTACATAAAATATCAAAAAGTACACCAAATATGTGTTATATATACTGTAAATAAACTATCAAAAACTACAGTAATTATATGTAATATACTGTAAATAAACTATCAAAAATTACAGTAATTATATTTAATATACTGTACATAAAATATCAAAAATTACACCAAATCTATATTATGTACAGTAAATAAAATATCAAAAAGTACAGTAAATATACATTACGTACTGTACATAAAATATCAAAAAGTACATCAAATATGTGTTATATATACTGTAAATAAACTATCAAAAACTACAGTAATTATATGTAATATACTGTACATAAACTATCAAAAACTACAGTAATTATATTTAATATACTGTACATAAAATATCAAAAATTACACCAAATCTATATTATATACTGTAAATAAAATATGAAAAAGAACAGTAAATATACAATACATACTGTACATAAAATATCAAAAAGTACACCAAATATGTGTCATATATACTGTAAATAATCTATCAAAAACTACAGTAATTATACTTAATATACTGTAAATAAACTATCAAAAATTACACCAAATGTTTATTATATACTGTAAATAAAATATCAAATAGTACAGTAAATATACATTACATACTGTACATAAAATATCAAAAAGTACAGCAAATATGAGTTATATATACTGTAAATAAACTATCAAAAACTACAGTAATTATATTTAATATACTGTACATAAAATACCAAAAATTACACCAAATCTATATTATATACTGTAAATAAAATATCAAAAAGTACAGTAAATATACATTACATACTGTACATAAAATATCAAGAAGTACACCAAATATGTGTTATATATACTGTAAATAAACTATCAAAAACTACAGTAATTATATGTAATATACTGTAAATAAACTATCAAAAATTACAGTAATTATAATTAATATACTGTACATAAAATATCAAAAATTACACCAAATCTATATTATATACTGTAAATAAAATATCAAAAAGGACAGTAAATATACATAACATAGTGTACATAAAATATCAAAAAGTACACCAAATATGTGTTATATATACTGTAAATAAACTATCAAAAACTACAGTAATTATATGTAATATACTGTAAATAAACTATCAAAAATTACAGTAATTATATTTAATATACTGTAGATAAAATATCAAAAATTACACCAAATCTATATTATATACTGTAAATAAAATATCAAAAAGTACAGTAAATATACATTACGTACTGTACATAAAATATCAAAAAGTACACCAAATATGTGTAATATATACTGTAAATAAACTATCAAAAACTACAGTAATTATATGTAATATACTGTACATAAACTATCAAAAACTACAGTAATTATATTTAATACACTGTACATAAAATATCAAAAATTACACCAAATCTATATTATATACTGTAAATAAAATATCAAAAAGTACAGTAAATATACAATACATACTGTACATAAAATATCAAAAAGTACACCAAATATGTGTCATATATACTGTAAATAAACTATCAAAAACTACAGTAATTATACTTAATATACTGTAAATAAACTATCTAAAATTACACCAAATGTTTATTATATACTGTAAATAAAATATCAAATAGTACAGTAAATATACATTACATACTGTACATAAAATATCAAAAAGTACACCAAATATGTGTTATATATACTGTAAATAAACTATCAAAAACTACAGTAATTATATGTAATATACTGTAAATAAACTATGAAAAATTACAGTAATTATATTTAATATACTGTACATAAAATACCAAAAATTACACCAAATCTATATTATATACTGTAAATAAAATATCAAAAAGTACAGTAAATATACATTACATACTGTACATAAAATATCAAGAAGTACACCAAATATGTGTTATATATACTGTAAATAAACTATCAAAAACTACAGTAATTATATGTAATATACTGTAAATAAACTATCAAAAATTACAGAAATTATATTTAATATACTGTACATAAAATATCAAAAAGTACAGTAAATATACATTACATACTGTACATAAAATATCAAAAAGTACACCAAATATGTGTTATATATATTGTAAATAAACTATCAAAAACTACAGTAATTATATGTAATATACTGTAAATAAACTATCAAAAATTACAGTAATTATATTTAATATACTGTACATAAAATATCAAAAATTACACCAAATCTATATTATGTACAGTAAATAAAATATCAAAAAGTACAGTAAATATACATTACGTACTGTACATAAAATATCAAAAAGTACACCAAATATGTGTTATATATACTGTAAATAAACTATCAAAAACTACAGTAATTATATGTAATATACTGTACATAAACTATCAAAAACTACAGTAATTATATTTAATATACTGTACATAAAATATCAAAAATTACACCAAATCTATATTATATACTGTAAATAAAATATGAAAAAGAACAGTAAATATACAATACATACTGTACATAAAATATCAAAAAGTACACCAAATATGTGTCATATATACTGTAAATAATCTATCAAAAACTACAGTAATTATACTTAATATACTGTAAATAAACTATCAAAAATTACACCAAATGTTTATTATATACTGTAAATAAAATATCAAAAAGTACAGTAAATATACATTACATACTGTACATAAAATATCAAAAAGTACAGCAAATATGAGTTATATATACTGTAAATAAACTATCAAAAACTACAGTAATTATATTTAATATACTGTACATAAAATACCAAAAATTACACCAAATCTATATTATATACTGTAAATAAAATATCAAAAAGTACAGTAAATATACATTACATACTGTACATAAAATATCAAAAAGTACACCAAATATGTGTTATATATACTGTAAATAAACTATCAAAAACTACAGTAATTATATGTAATATACTGTAAATAAACTATGAAAAATTACAGTAATTATAATTAATATACTGTACATAAAATATCAAAAATTACACCAAATCTATATTATATACTGTAAATAAAATATCAAAAAGTACAGTAAATATACATTACATACTGTACATAAAATATCAAAAAGTACACCAAATATGTGTTATATATACTGTAAATAAACTATCAAAAACTACAGTAATTATATGTAATATACTGTAAATAAACTATCAAAAATTACAGTAATTATATTTAATATACTGTACATAAAATATCAAAAAGTACAGTAAATATACATTACATACTGTACATAAAATATCAAAAAGTACACCAAATATGTGTTATATATACTGTAAATAAACTATCAAAAACTACAGTAATTATATGTAATATACTGTAAATAAACTATCAAAAATTACAGTAATTATATTTAATATACTGTACATAAAATATCAAAAATTACACCAAATCTATATTATATACTGTAAATAAAATATCAAAAAGTACAGTAAATATACATTACATACTGTACATAAAATATCAAAAAGTACAGCAAATATGAGTTATATATACTGTAAATAAACTATCAATAACTACAGTAATTATATTTAATATACTGTACATAAAATACCAAAAATTACACCAAATCTATATTATATACTGTAAATAAAATATCAAAAAGTACAGTAAATATACATTACATACTGTACATAAAATATCAAGAAGTACACCAAATATGTGTTATATATACTGTAAATAAACTATCAAAAACTACAGTAATTATATGTAATATACTGTAAATAAACTATCAAAAATTACAGTAATTATATTTAATATACTGTACATAAAATATCAAAAAGTACAGTAAATATACATTACATACTGTACATAAAATATCAAAAAGTACACCAAATATGTGTTATATATATTGTAAATAAACTATCAAAAACTACAGTAATTATATGTAATATACTGTAAATAAACTATCAAAAATTACAGTAATTATATTTAATATACTGTACATAAAATATCAAAAATTACACCAAATCTATATTATGTACAGTAAATAAAATATCAAAAAGTACAGTAAATATACATTACGTACTGTACATAAAATATCAAAAAGTACACCAAATATGTGTTATATATACTGTAAATAAACTATCAAAAACTACAGTAATTATATGTAATATACTGTACATAAACTATCAAAAACTACAGTAATTATATTTAATATACTGTACATAAAATATCAAAAATTACACCAAATCTATATTATATACTGTAAATAAAATATCAAAAAGTACAGTAAATATACAATACATACTGTACATAAAATATCAAAATGTACACCAAATATGTCATATATACTGTAAGTAAACTATCAAAAACTACAGTAATTATACTTAATATACTGTAAATAAACTATCTAAAATTACACCAAATGTTTATTATATACTGTAAATAAAATATCAAATAGTACAGTAAATATACATTACATACTGTACATAAAATATCAAAAAGTACAGCAAATATGAGTTATATATACTGTAAATAAACTATCAAAAACTACAGTAATTATATTTAATATACTGTACATAAAATACCAAAAATTACACCAAATCTATATTATATACTGTAAATAAAATATCAAAAGTACAGTAAATATACATTACGTACTGTACATAAAATATCAAAAAGTACACCAAATATGTGTTATATATACTGTAAATAAACTATCAAAAACTACAGTAATTATATGTAATATACTGTACATAAACTATCAAAAACTACAGTAATTATATTTAATATACTGTACATAAAATATCAAAAATTACGCCAAATCTATATTATATACTGTAAATAAAATATCAAAAAGTACAGTAAATATACAATACATACTGTACATAAAATATCAAAAAGTACACCAACTATGTGTCATATATACTGTAAGTAAACTATCAAAAACTACAGTAATTATACTTAATATACTGTAAATAAACTATCTAAAATTACACCAAATGTTTATTATATACTGTAAATAAAATATCAAATAGTACAGTAAATATACATTACATACTGTACATAAAATATCAAAAAGTACAGCAAATATGAGTTATGTATACTGTAAATAAACTATCAAAAACTACAGTAATTATATTTAATATCTATATTATATACTGTAAATAAAATATCAAAAAGTACAGTAAATATACATTACATACTGTACATAAAATATCAAGAAGTACACCAAATATGTGTTATATATACTGTAAATAAACTATCAAAAACTACAGTAATTATATGTAATATACTGTAAATAAACTATCAAAAATTACAGTAATTATATTTAATATACTGTACATAAAATATCAAAAAGTACAGTAAATATACATTACATACTGTACATAAAATATCAAAAAGTACACCAAATATGTGTTATATATACTGTAAATAAACTATCAAAAACTACAGTAATTATATGTAATATACTGTACATAAACTATCAAAAACTACAGTAATTATATTTAATACACTGTACATAAAATATCAAAAATTACACCAAATCTATATTATATACTGTAAATAAAATATCAAAAAGTACAGTAAATATACAATACATACTGTACATAAAATATCAAAAAGTACACCAAATATGTGTCATATATACTGTAAATAAACTATCAAAAACTACAGTAATTATACTTAATATACTGTAAATAAACTATCTAAAATTACACCAAATGTTTATTATATACTGTAAATAAAATATCAAATAGTACAGTAAATATACATTACATACTGTACATAAAATATCAAAAAGTACAGCAAATATGAGTTATATATACTGTAAATAAACTATCAATAACTACAGTAATTATATTTAATATACTGTACATAAAATACCAAAAATTACACCAAATCTATATTATATACTGTAAATAAAATATCAAAAAGTACAGTAAATATACATTACATACTGTACATAAAATATCAAGAAGTACACCAAATATGTGTTATATATACTGTAAATAAACTATCAAAAACTACAGTAATTATATGTAATATACTGTAAATAAACTATCAAAAATTACAGAAATTATATTTAATATACTGTACATAAAATATCAAAAAGTACAGTAAATATACATTACATACTGTACATAAAATATCAAAAAGTACACCAAATATGTGTTATATATATTGTAAATAAACTATCAAAAACTACAGTAATTATATGTAATATACTGTAAATAAACTATCAAAAATTACAGTAATTATATTTAATATACTGTACATAAAATATCAAAAATTACACCAAATCTATATTATGTACAGTAAATAAAATATCAAAAAGTACAGTAATTATACATTACGTACTGTACATAAAATATCAAAAAGTACATCAAATATGTGTTATATATACTGTAAATAAACTATCAAAAACTACAGTAATTATATGTAATATACTGTACATAAACTATCAAAAACTACAGTAATTATATTTAATATACTGTACATAAAATATCAAAAATTACACCAAATCTATATTATATACTGTAAATAAAATATGAAAAAGAACAGTAAATATACAATACATACTGTACATAAAATATCAAAAAGTACACCAAATATGTGTCATATATACTGTAAATAATCTATCAAAAACTACAGTAATTATACTTAATATACTGTAAATAAACTATCAAAAATTACACCAAATGTTTATTATATACTGTAAATAAAATATCAAAAAGTACAGTAAATATACATTACATACTGTACATAAAATATCAAAAAGTACAGCAAATATGAGTTATGTATACTGTAAATAAACTATCAAAAACTACAGTAATTATATTTAATATACTGTACATAAAATACCAAAAATTACACCAAATCTATATTATATACTGTAAATAAAATATCAAAAAGTACAGTAAATATACATTACATACTGTACATAAAATATCAAGAAGTACACCAAATATGTGTTATATATACTGTAAATAAACTATCAAAAACTACAGTAATTATATGTAATATACTGTAAATAAACTATCAAAAATTACAGTAATTATATTTAATATACTGTACATAAAATATCAAAAAGTACAGTAAATATACATTACATACTGTACATAAAATATCAAAAAGTACACCAAATATGTGTTATATATACTGTAAATAAACTATCAAAAACTACAGTAATTATATGTAATATACTGTACATAAACTATCAAAAACTACAGTAATTATATTTAATACACTGTACATAAAATATCAAAAATTACACCAAATCTATATTATATACTGTAAATAAAATATCAAAAAGTACAGTAAATATACAATACATACTGTACATAAAATATCAAAAAGTACACCAAATATGTGTCATATATACTGTAAATAAACTATCAAAAACTACAGTAATTATACTTAATATACTGTAAATAAACTATCTAAAATTACACCAAATGTTTATTATATACTGTAAATAAAATATCAAATAGTACAGTAAATATACATTACATACTGTACATAAAATATCAAAAAGTACAGCAAATATGAGTTATATATACTGTAAATAAACTATCAATAACTACAGTAATTATATTTAATATACTGTACATAAAATACCAAAAATTACACCAAATCTATATTATATACTGTAAATAAAATATCAAAAAGTACAGTAAATATACATTACATACTGTACATAAAATATCAAGAAGTACACCAAATATGTGTTATATATACTGTAAATAAACTATCAAAAACTACAGTAATTATATGTAATATACTGTAAATAAACTATCAAAAATTACAGAAATTATATTTAATATACTGTACATAAAATATCAAAAAGTACAGTAAATATACATTACATACTGTACATAAAATATCAAAAAGTACACCAAATATGTGTTATATATATTGTAAATAAACTATCAAAAACTACAGTAATTATATGTAATATACTGTAAATAAACTATCAAAAATTACAGTAATTATATTTAATATACTGTACATAAAATATCAAAAATTACACCAAATCTATATTATGTACAGTAAATAAAATATCAAAAAGTACAGTAATTATACATTACGTACTGTACATAAAATATCAAAAAGTACATCAAATATGTGTTATATATACTGTAAATAAACTATCAAAAACTACAGTAATTATATGTAATATACTGTACATAAACTATCAAAAACTACAGTAATTATATTTAATATACTGTACATAAAATATCAAAAATTACACCAAATCTATATTATATACTGTAAATAAAATATGAAAAAGAACAGTAAATATACAATACATACTGTACATAAAATATCAAAAAGTACACCAAATATGTGTCATATATACTGTAAATAATCTATCAAAAACTACAGTAATTATACTTAATATACTGTAAATAAACTATCAAAAATTACACCAAATGTTTATTATATACTGTAAATAAAATATCAAAAAGTACAGTAAATATACATTACATACTGTACATAAAATATCAAAAAGTACAGCAAATATGAGTTATATATACTGTAAATAAACTATCAAAAACTACAGTAATTATATTTAATATACTGTACATAAAATACCAAAAATTACACCAAATCTATATTATATACTGTAAATAAAATATCAAAAAGTACAGTAAATATACATTACATACTGTACATAAAATATCAAAAAGTACACCAAATATGTGTTATATATACTGTAAATAAACTATCAAAAACTACAGTAATTATATGTAATATACTGTAAATAAACTATGAAAAATTACAGTAATTATAATTAATATACTGTACATAAAATATCAAAAATTACACCAAATCTATATTATATACTGTAAATAAAATATCAAAAAGTACAGTAAATATACATTACATACTGTACATAAAATATCAAAAAGTACAGCAAATATGAGTTATATATACTGTAAATAAACTATCAATAACTACAGTAATTATATTTAATATACTGTACATAAAATACCAAAAATTACACCAAATCTATATTATATACTGTAAATAAAATATCAAAAAGTACAGTAAATATACATTACATACTGTACATAAAATATCAAGAAGTACACCAAATATGTGTTATATATACTGTAAATAAACTATCAAAAACTACAGTAATTATATGTAATATACTGTAAATAAACTATCAAAAATTACAGTAATTATATTTAATATACTGTACATAAAATATCAAAAAGTACAGTAAATATACATTACATACTGTACATAAAATATCAAAAAGTACACCAAATATGTGTTATATATATTGTAAATAAACTATCAAAAACTACAGTAATTATATGTAATATACTGTAAATAAACTATCAAAAATTACAGTAATTATATTTAATATACTGTACATAAAATATCAAAAATTACACCAAATCTATATTATGTACAGTAAATAAAATATCAAAAAGTACAGTAAATATACATTACGTACTGTACATAAAATATCAAAAAGTACACCAAATATGTGTTATATATACTGTAAATAAACTATCAAAAACTACAGTAATTATATGTAATATACTGTACATAAACTATCAAAAACTACAGTAATTATATTTAATATACTGTACATAAAATATCAAAAATTACACCAAATCTATATTATATACTGTAAATAAAATATCAAAAAGTACAGTAAATATACAATACATACTGTACATAAAATATCAAAATGTACACCAAATATGTCATATATACTGTAAGTAAACTATCAAAAACTACAGTAATTATACTTAATATACTGTAAATAAACTATCTAAAATTACACCAAATGTTTATTATATACTGTAAATAAAATATCAAATAGTACAGTAAATATACATTACATACTGTACATAAAATATCAAAAAGTACAGCAAATATGAGTTATATATACTGTAAATAAACTATCAAAAACTACAGTAATTATATTTAATATACTGTACATAAAATACCAAAAATTACACCAAATCTATATTATATACTGTAAATAAAATATCAAAAGTACAGTAAATATACATTACGTACTGTACATAAAATATCAAAAAGTACACCAAATATGTGTTATATATACTGTAAATAAACTATCAAAAACTACAGTAATTATATGTAATATACTGTACATAAACTATCAAAAACTACAGTAATTATATTTAATATACTGTACATAAAATATCAAAAATTACGCCAAATCTATATTATATACTGTAAATAAAATATCAAAAAGTACAGTAAATATACAATACATACTGTACATAAAATATCAAAAAGTACACCAACTATGTGTCATATATACTGTAAGTAAACTATCAAAAACTACAGTAATTATACTTAATATACTGTAAATAAACTATCTAAAATTACACCAAATGTTTATTATATACTGTAAATAAAATATCAAATAGTACAGTAAATATACATTACATACTGTACATAAAATATCAAAAAGTACAGCAAATATGAGTTATGTATACTGTAAATAAACTATCAAAAACTACAGTAATTATATTTAATATACTGTACATAAAATACCAAAAATTACACCAAATCTATATTATATACTGTAAATAAAATATCAAAAAGTACAGTAAATATACATTACATACTGTACATAAAATATCAAGAAGTACACCAAATATGTGTTATATATACTGTAAATAAACTATCAAAAACTACAGTAATTATATGTAATATACTGTAAATAAACTATCAAAAATTACAGTAATTATATTTAATATACTGTACATAAAATATCAAAAAGTACAGTAAATATACATTACATACTGTACATAAAATATCAAAAAGTACACCAAATATGTGTTATATATAGTGTAAATAAACTATCAAAAACTACAGTAATTATATGTAATATACTGTAAATAAACTATCAAAAATTACAGTAATTATATTTAATATACTGTAGATAAAATATCAAAAATTACACCAAATCTATATTATATACTGTAAATAAAATATCAAAAAGTACAGTAAATATACATTACGTACTGTACATAAAATATCAAAAAGTACACCAAATATGTGTTATATATACTGTAAATAAACTATCAAAAACTACAGTAATTATATGTAATATACTGTACATAAACTATCAAAAACTACAGTAATTATATTTAATATACTGTACATAAAATATCAAAAATTACACCAAATCTATATTATATACTGTAAATAAAATATCAAAAAGTACAGTAAATATAGAATACATACTGTACATAAAATATCAAAAAGTACACCAAATATGTGTCATATATACTGTAAATAAACTATCAAAAACTACAGTAATTATACTTAATATACTGTAAATAAACTATCTAAAATTACACCAAATGTTTATTATATACTGTAAATAAAATATCAAATAGTACAGTAAATATACATTACATACTGTACATAAAATATCAAAAAGTACAGCAAATATGAGTTATATATACTGTAAATAAACTATCAAAAACTACAGTAATTATATTTAATATACTGTACATAAAATACCAAAAATTACACCAAATCTATATTATATACTGTAAATAAAATATCAAAAAGTACAGTAAATATACATTACATACTGTACATAAAATATCAATAAGTACACCAAATATGTGTTATATATACTGTAAATAAACTATCAAAAACTACAGTAATTATATGTAATATACTGTAAATAAACTATCAAAAATTACAGTAATTATATTTAATATACTGTACATAAAATATCAAAAAGTACAGTAAATATACATTACATACTGTACATAAAATATCAAAAAGTACACCAAATATGTGTTATATATACTGTAAATAAACTATCAAAAACTACAGTAATTATATGTAATATACTGTAAATAAACTATCAAAAATTACACTAATTATATTTAATATACAGTACATAAAATATCAAAAATTACACCAAATCTATATTATATACTGTAAATAAAATATCAAAAAGTACAGTAAATATACATTACGTACTGTACATAAAATATCAAAAAGTACACCAAATATGTGTTTTATATACTGTAAATAAACTATCAAAAACTACAGTAATTATATGTAATATACTGTACATAAACTATCAAAAACTACAGTAATTATATTTAATATACTGTACATAAAATATCAAAAATTACACCAAATCTATATTATATACTGTAAATAAAATATCAAAAAGTACAGTAAATATACAATACATACTGTACATAAAATATCAAAAAGTACACCAAATATGTCATATATACTGTAAGTAAACTATCAAAAACTACAGTAATTATACTTAATATACTGTAAATAAACTATCTAAAATTACACCAAATGTTTATTATATACTGTAAATAAAATATCAAATAGTACAGTAAATATACATTACATACTGTACATAAAATATCAAAAAGTACAGCAAATATGAGTTATATATACTGTAAATAAACTATCAAAAACTACAGTAATTATATTTAATATACTGTACATAAAATACCAAAAATTACACCAAATCTATATTATATACTGTAAATAAAATATCAAAAAGTACAGTAAATATACATTACATACTGTACATAAAATATCAAAAAGTACACCAAATATGTGTTATATATACTGTAAATAAACTATCAAAAACTACAGTAATTATATGTAATATACTGTAAATAAACTATCAAAAATTACAGTAATTATATTTAATATACTGTACATAAAATATCAAAAATTACACCAAATCTATATTACATACTGTAAATAAAATATCAAAAAGTACAGTAAATATACATTACATACTGTACATAAAATATCAAAAAGTACACCAAATATGTGTTATATATACTGTAAATAAACCATCAAAAACTACAGTAATTATATGTAATATACTGTACATAAACTATCAAAAATTACAGTAATTATATTTAATATACTGTACATAAAATATCAAAAAGTACAGTAAATATACATTACATACTGTACATAAAATATCAAAAAGTACACCAAATATGTGTTATATATACTGTAAATAAACTATCAAAAACTACAGTAATTATATGTAATATACTGTAAATAAACTATCAAAAATTACAGTAATTATATTTAATATACTGTACATAAAATATCAAAAATTACACCAAATCTATATTATATACTGTAAATAAAATATCAAAAAGTACAGTAAATATACATTACATACTGTACATAAAATATCAAAAAGTACACCAAATATGTGTTATATATACTGTAAATAAACCATCAAAAACTACAGTAATTATATGTAATATACTGTACATAAACTATCAAAAATTACAGTAATTATATTTAATATACTGTACATAAAATATCAAAAAGTACAGTAAATATACATTACATACTGTACATAAAATATCAAAAAGTACACCAAATATGTGTTATATATACTGTAAATAAACTATCAAAAACTACAGTAATTATATGTAATATACTGTAAATAAACTATCAAAAATTACAGTAATTATATTTAATATACTGTACATAAAATATCAAAAAGTACAGTAAATATACATTACATACTGTACATAAAATATCAAAAAGTACACCAAATATGTGTTATATATACTGTAAATAAACTATCAAAAACTACAGTAATTATATGTAATATACTGTAAATAAACTATCAAAAATTACAGTAATTATATTTAATATACTGTACATAAAATATCAAAAAGTACAGTAAATATACATTACATACTGTACATAAAATATCAAAAAGTACACCAAATATGTGTTATATATACTGTAAATAAACTATCAAAAACTACAGTAATTATATGTAATATACTGTACATAAACTATCAAAAATTACAGTAATTATATTTAATATACTGTACATAAAATATCAAAAAGTACAGTAAATATACATTACATACTGTACATAAAATATCAAAAAGTACACCAAATATGTGTTATATATACTGTAAATAAACTATCAAAAACTACAGTAATTATATGTAATATACTGTAAATAAACTATCAAAAATTACAGTAATTATATTTAATATACTGTACATAAAATATCAAAAATTACACCAAATCTATATTATATACTGTAAATAAAATATCAAAAAGTACAGTAAATATACATTACGTACTGTACATAAAATATCAAAAAGTACACCAAATATGTGTTATATATACTGTAAATAAACCATCAAAAACTACAGTAATTATATGTAATATACTGTACATAAACTATCAAAAACTACAGTAATTATATTTAATATACTGTACATAAAATATCAAAAATTACACCAAATCTATATTATATACTGTAAATAAAATATCAAAAAGTACAGTAAATATACAATACATACTGTACATAAAATATCAAAAAGTACACCAAATATGTCATATATACTGTAAGTAAACTATCAAAAACTACAGTAATTATACTTAATATACTGTAAATAAACTATCTAAAATTACACCAAATGTTTATTATATACTGTAAATAAAATATCAAAAAGTACAGTAAATATACATTACATACTGTACATAAAATATCAAAAAGTACAGCAAACATGAGTTATATATACTGTAAATAAACTATCAAAAACTACAGTAATTATATTTAATATACTGTACATAAAATACCAAAAATTACACCAAATCTATATTATATACTGTAAATAAAATATCAAAAAGTACAGTAAATATACATTACATACTGTACATAAAATATCAAAAAGTACACCAAATATGTGTTATATATACTGTAAATAAACTATCAAAAACTACAGTAATTATATGTAATATACTGTAAATAAACTATCAAAAATTACAGTAATTATATTTAATATACTGTACATAAAATATCAAAAATTACACCAAATCTATATTATATACTGTAAATAAAATATCAAAAAGTACAGTAAATATACATTACATACTGTACATAAAATATCAAAAAGTACACCAAATATGTGTTATATATACTGTAAATAAACCATCAAAAACTACAGTAATTATATGTAATATACTGTACATAAACTATCAAAAATTACAGTAATTATATTTAATATACTGTACATAAAATATCAAAAAGTACAGTAAATATACATTACATACTGTACATAAAATATCAAAAAGTACACCAAATATGTGTTATATATACTGTAAATAAACTATCAAAAACTACAGTAATTATATGTAATATACTGTAAATAAACTATCAAAAATTACAGTAATTATATTTAATATACTGTACATAAAATATCAAAAATTACACCAAATCTATATTATATACTGTAAATAAAATATCAAAAAGTACAGTAAATATACATTACGTACTGTACATAAAATATCAAAAAGTACACCAAATATGTGTTATATATACTGTAAATAAACCATCAAAAACTACAGTAATTATATGTAATATACTGTACATAAACTATCAAAAACTACAGTAATTATATTTAATATACTGTACATAAAATATCAAAAATTACACCAAATCTATATTATATACTGTAAATAAAATATCAAAAAGTACAGTAAATATACATTACGTACTGTACATAAAATATCAAAAAGTACACCAAATATGTGTTATATATACTGTAAATAAACCATCAAAAACTACAGTAATTATATGTAATATACTGTACATAAACTATCAAAAACTACAGTAATTATATTTAATATACTGTACATAAAATATCAAAAATTACACCAAATCTATATTATATACTGTAAATAAAATATCAAAAAGTACAGTAAATATACAATACATACTGTACATAAAATATCAAAAAGTACACCAAATATGTCATATATACTGTAAGTAAACTATCAAAAACTACAGTAATTATACTTAATATACTGTAAATAAACTATCTAAAATTACACCAAATGTTTATTATATACTGTAAATAAAATATCAAAAAGTACAGTAAATATACATTACATACTGTACATAAAATATCAAAAAGTACAGCAAACATGAGTTATATATACTGTAAATAAACTATCAAAAACTACAGTAATTATATTTAATATACTGTACATAAAATACCAAAAATTACACCAAATCTATATTATATACTGTAAATAAAATATCAAAAAGTACAGTAAATATACATTACATACTGTACATAAAATATCAAAAAGTACACCAAATATGTGTTATATATACTGTAAATAAACTATCAAAAACTACAGTAATTATATGTAATATACTGTAAATAAACTATCAAAAATTACAGTAATTATATTTAATATACTGTACATAAAATATCAAAAATTACACCAAATCTATATTACATACTGTAAATAAAATATCAAAAAGTACAGTAAATATACATTACATACTGTACATAAAATATCAAAAAGTACACCAAATATGTGTTATATATACTGTAAATAAACCATCAAAAACTACAGTAATTATATGTAATATACTGTACATAAACTATCAAAAATTACAGTAATTATATTTAATATACTGTACATAAAATATCAAAAAGTACAGTAAATATACATTACATACTGTACATAAAATATCAAAAAGTACACCAAATATGTGTTATATATACTGTAAATAAACTATCAAAAACTACAGTAATTATATGTAATATACTGTAAATAAACTATCAAAAATTACAGTAATTATATTTAATATACTGTACATAAAATATCAAAAAGTACAGTAAATATACATTACATACTGTACATAAAATATCAAAAAGTACACCAAATATGTGTTATATATACTGTAAATAAACTATCAAAAACTACAGTAATTATATGTAATATACTGTAAATAAACTATCAAAAATTACAGTAATTATATTTAATATACTGTACATAAAATATCAAAAAGTACAGTAAATATACATTACATACTGTACATAAAATATCAAAAAGTACACCAAATATGTGTTATATATACTGTAAATAAACTATCAAAAACTACAGTAATTATATGTAATATACTGTACATAAACTATCAAAAATTACAGTAATTATATTTAATATACTGTACATAAAATATCAAAAAGTACAGTAAATATACATTACATACTGTACATAAAATATCAAAAAGTACACCAAATATGTGTTATATATACTGTAAATAAACTATCAAAAACTACAGTAATTATATGTAATATACTGTAAATAAACTATCAAAAATTACAGTAATTATATTTAATATACTGTACATAAAATATCAAAAATTACACCAAATCTATATTATATACTGTAAATAAAATATCAAAAAGTACAGTAAATATACATTACGTACTGTACATAAAATATCAAAAAGTACACCAAATATGTGTTATATATACTGTAAATAAACCATCAAAAACTACAGTAATTATATGTAATATACTGTACATAAACTATCAAAAATTACAGTAATTATATTTAATATACCGTAAATAAAATATCAAATAGTACAGTAAATATACATTACATACTGTACATAAAATATCAAAAAGTACAGCAAATATGAGTTATATATACTGTAAATAAACTATCAAAAACTACAGTAATTATATTTAATATACTGTACATAAAATACCAAAAATTACACCAAATCTATATTATATACTGTAAATAAAATATCAAAAAGTACAGTAAATATACATTACATACTGTACATAAAATATCAAAAAGTACACCAAATATGTGTTATATATACTGTAAATAAACTATCAAAAACTACAGTAATTATATGTAATATACTGTAAATAAACTATCAAAAATTACAGTAATTATATTTAATATACTGTACATAAAATATCAAAAATTACACCAAATCTATATTACATACTGTAAATAAAATATCAAAAAGTACAGTAAATATACATTACATACTGTACATAAAATATCAAAAAGTACACCAAATATGTGTTATATATACTGTAAATAAACCATCAAAAACTACAGTAATTATATGTAATATACTGTACATAAACTATCAAAAATTACAGTAATTATATTTAATATACTGTACATAAAATATCAAAAAGTACAGTAAATATACATTACATACTGTACATAAAATATCAAAAAGTACACCAAATATGTGTTATATATACTGTAAATAAACTATCAAAAACTACAGTAATTATATGTAATATACTGTAAATAAACTATCAAAAATTACAGTAATTATATTTAATATACTGTACATAAAATATCAAAAATTACACCAAATCTATATTATATACTGTAAATAAAATATCAAAAAGTACAGTAAATATACATTACATACTGTACATAAAATATCAAAAAGTACACCAAATATGTATTATATATACTGTAAATAAACCATCAAAAACTACAGTAATTATATGTAATATACTGTACATAAACTATCAAAAATTACAGTAATTATATTTAATATACTGTACATAAAATATCAAAAAGTACAGTAAATATACATTACATACTGTACATAAAATATCAAAAAGTACACCAAATATGTGTTATATATACTGTAAATAAACTATCAAAAACTACAGTAATTATATGTAATATACTGTAAATAAACTATCAAAAATTACAGTAATTATATTTAATATACTGTACATAAAATATCAAAAAGTACAGTAAATATACATTACATACTGTACATAAAATATCAAAAAGTACACCAAATATGTGTTATATATACTGTAAATAAACTATCAAAAACTACAGTAATTATATGTAATATACTGTAAATAAACTATCAAAAATTACAGTAATTATATTTAATATACTGTACATAAAATATCAAAAAGTACAGTAAATATACATTACATACTGTACATAAAATATCAAAAAGTACACCAAATATGTGTTATATATACTGTAAATAAACTATCAAAAACTACAGTAATTATATGTAATATACTGTACATAAACTATCAAAAATTACAGTAATTATATTTAATATACTGTACATAAAATATCAAAAAGTACAGTAAATATACATTACATACTGTACATAAAATATCAAAAAGTACACCAAATATGTGTTATATATACTGTAAATAAACTATCAAAAACTACAGTAATTATATGTAATATACTGTAAATAAACTATCAAAAATTACAGTAATTATATTTAATATACTGTACATAAAATATCAAAAATTACACCAAATCTATATTATATACTGTAAATAAAATATCAAAAAGTACAGTAAATATACATTACGTACTGTACATAAAATATCAAAAAGTACACCAAATATGTGTTATATATACTGTAAATAAACCATCAAAAACTACAGTAATTATATGTAATATACTGTACATAAACTATCAAAAACTACAGTAATTATATTTAATATACTGTACATAAAATATCAAAAATTACACCAAATCTATATTATATACTGTAAATAAAATATCAAAAAGTACAGTAAATATACAATACATACTGTACATAAAATATCAAAAAGTACACCAAATATGTCATATATACTGTAAGTAAACTATCAAAAACTACAGTAATTATACTTAATATACTGTAAATAAACTATCTAAAATTACACCAAATGTTTATTATATACTGTAAATAAAATATCAAAAAGTACAGTAAATATACATTACATACTGTACATAAAATATCAAAAAGTACAGCAAACATGAGTTATATATACTGTAAATAAACTATCAAAAACTACAGTAATTATATTTAATATACTGTACATAAAATACCAAAAATTACACCAAATCTATATTATATACTGTAAATAAAATATCAAAAAGTACAGTAAATATACATTACATACTGTACATAAAATATCAAAAAGTACACCAAATATGTGTTATATATACTGTAAATAAACTATCAAAAACTACAGTAATTATATGTAATATACTGTAAATAAACTATCAAAAATTACAGTAATTATATTTAATATACTGTACATAAAATATCAAAAATTACACCAAATCTATATTATATACTGTAAATAAAATATCAAAAAGTACAGTAAATATACATTACATACTGTACATAAAATATCAAAAAGTACACCAAATATGTGTTATATATACTGTAAATAAACCATCAAAAACTACAGTAATTATATGTAATATACTGTACATAAACTATCAAAAATTACAGTAATTATATTTAATATACTGTACATAAAATATCAAAAAGTACAGTAAATATACATTACATACTGTACATAAAATATCAAAAAGTACACCAAATATGTGTTATATATACTGTAAATAAACTATCAAAAACTACAGTAATTATATGTAATATACTGTAAATAAACTATCAAAAATTACAGTAATTATATTTAATATACTGTACATAAAATATCAAAAATTACACCAAATCTATATTATATACTGTAAATAAAATATCAAAAAGTACAGTAAATATACATTACGTACTGTACATAAAATATCAAAAAGTACACCAAATATGTGTTATATATACTGTAAATAAACCATCAAAAACTACAGTAATTATATGTAATATACTGTACATAAACTATCAAAAACTACAGTAATTATATTTAATATACTGTACATAAAATATCAAAAATTACACCAAATCTATATTATATACTGTAAATAAAATATCAAAAAGTACAGTAAATATACATTACGTACTGTACATAAAATATCAAAAAGTACACCAAATATGTGTTATATATACTGTAAATAAACCATCAAAAACTACAGTAATTATATGTAATATACTGTACATAAACTATCAAAAACTACAGTAATTATATTTAATATACTGTACATAAAATATCAAAAATTACACCAAATCTATATTATATACTGTAAATAAAATATCAAAAAGTACAGTAAATATACAATACATACTGTACATAAAATATCAAAAAGTACACCAAATATGTCATATATACTGTAAGTAAACTATCAAAAACTACAGTAATTATACTTAATATACTGTAAATAAACTATCTAAAATTACACCAAATGTTTATTATATACTGTAAATAAAATATCAAATAGTACAGTAAATATACATTACATACTGTACATAAAATATCAAAAAGTACAGCAAATATGAGTTATATATACTGTAAATAAACTATCAAAAACTACAGTAATTATATTTAATATACTGTACATAAAATACCAAAAATTACACCAAATCTATATTATATACTGTAAATAAAATATCAAAAAGTACAGTAAATATACATTACATACTGTACATAAAATATCAAAAAGTACACCAAATATGTGTTATATATACTGTAAATAAACTATCAAAAACTACAGTAATTATATGTAATATACTGTAAATAAACTATCAAAAATTACAGTAATTATATTTAATATACTGTACATAAAATATCAAAAATTACACCAAATCTATATTACATACTGTAAATAAAATATCAAAAAGTACAGTAAATATACATTACATACTGTACATAAAATATCAAAAAGTACACCAAATATGTGTTATATATACTGTAAATAAACCATCAAAAACTACAGTAATTATATGTAATATACTGTACATAAACTATCAAAAATTACAGTAATTATATTTAATATACTGTACATAAAATATCAAAAAGTACAGTAAATATACATTACATACTGTACATAAAATATCAAAAAGTACACCAAATATGTGTTATATATACTGTAAATAAACTATCAAAAACTACAGTAATTATATGTAATATACTGTAAATAAACTATCAAAAATTACAGTAATTATATTTAATATACTGTACATAAAATATCAAAAAGTACAGTAAATATACATTACATACTGTACATAAAATATCAAAAAGTACACCAAATATGTGTTATATATACTGTAAATAAACTATCAAAAACTACAGTAATTATATGTAATATACTGTAAATAAACTATCAAAAATTACAGTAATTATATTTAATATACTGTACATAAAATATCAAAAAGTACAGTAAATATACATTACATACTGTACATAAAATATCAAAAAGTACACCAAATATGTGTTATATATACTGTAAATAAACTATCAAAAACTACAGTAATTATATGTAATATACTGTACATAAACTATCAAAAATTACAGTAATTATATTTAATATACTGTACATAAAATATCAAAAAGTACAGTAAATATACATTACATACTGTACATAAAATATCAAAAAGTACACCAAATATGTGTTATATATACTGTAAATAAACTATCAAAAACTACAGTAATTATATGTAATATACTGTAAATAAACTATCAAAAATTACAGTAATTATATTTAATATACTGTACATAAAATATCAAAAATTACACCAAATCTATATTATATACTGTAAATAAAATATCAAAAAGTACAGTAAATATACATTACGTACTGTACATAAAATATCAAAAAGTACACCAAATATGTGTTATATATACTGTAAATAAACCATCAAAAACTACAGTAATTATATGTAATATACTGTACATAAACTATCAAAAACTACAGTAATTATATTTAATATACTGTACATAAAATATCAAAAATTACACCAAATCTATATTATATACCGTAAATAAAATATCAAAAAGTACAGTAAATATACAATACATACTGTACATAAAATATCAAAAAGTACACCAAATATGTCATATATACTGTAAGTAAACTATCAAAAACTACAGTAATTATACTTAATATACTGTAAATAAACTATCTAAAATTACACCAAATGTTTATTATATACTGTAAATAAAATATCAAAAAGTACAGTAAATATACATTACATACTGTACATAAAATATCAAAAAGTACAGCAAACATGAGTTATATATACTGTAAATAAACTATCAAAAACTACAGTAATTATATTTAATATACTGTACATAAAATACCAAAAATTACACCAAATCTATATTATATACTGTAAATAAAATATCAAAAAGTACAGTAAATATACATTACATACTGTACATAAAATATCAAAAAGTACACCAAATATGTGTTATATATACTGTAAATAAACTATCAAAAACTACAGTAATTATATGTAATATACTGTAAATAAACTATCAAAAATTACAGTAATTATATTTAATATACTGTACATAAAATATCAAAAATTACACCAAATCTATATTATATACTGTAAATAAAATATCAAAAAGTACAGTAAATATACATTACATACTGTACATAAAATATCAAAAAGTACACCAAATATGTGTTATATATACTGTAAATAAACCATCAAAAACTACAGTAATTATATGTAATATACTGTACATAAACTATCAAAAATTACAGTAATTATATTTAATATACTGTAAATAAAATATCAAATAGTACAGTAAATATACATTACATACTGTACATAAAATATCAAAAAGTACAGCAAATATGAGTTATATATACTGTAAATAAACTATCAAAAACTACAGTAATTATATTTAATATACTGTACATAAAATACCAAAAATTACACCAAATCTATATTATATACTGTAAATAAAATATCAAAAAGTACAGTAAATATACATTACATACTGTACATAAAATATCAAAAAGTACACCAAATATGTGTTATATATACTGTAAATAAACTATCAAAAACTACAGTAATTATATGTAATATACTGTAAATAAACTATCAAAAATTACAGTAATTATATTTAATATACTGTACATAAAATATCAAAAATTACACCAAATTTATATTACATACTGTAAATAAAATATCAAAAAGTACAGTAAATATACATTACATACTGTACATAAAATATCAAAAAGTACACCAAATATGTGTTATATATACTGTAAATAAACCATCAAAAACTACAGTAATTATATGTAATATACTGTACATAAACTATCAAAAATTACAGTAATTATATTTAATATACTGTACATAAAATATCAAAAAGTACAGTAAATATACATTACATACTGTACATAAAATATCAAAAAGTACACCAAATATGTGTTATATATACTGTAAATAAACTATCAAAAACTACAGTAATTATATGTAATATACTGTAAATAAACTATCAAAAATTACAGTAATTATATTTAATATACTGTACATAAAATATCAAAAATTACACCAAATCTATATTATATACTGCAAATAAAATATCAAAAAGTACAGTAAATATACATTACATACTGTACATAAAATATCAAAAAGTACACCAAATATGTATTATATATACTGTAAATAAACCATCAAAAACTACAGTAATTATATGTAATATACTGTACATAAACTATCAAAAATTACAGTAATTATATTTAATATACTGTACATAAAATATCAAAAAGTACAGTAAATATACATTACATACTGTACATAAAATATCAAAAAGTACACCAAATATGTGTTATATATACTGTAAATAAACTATCAAAAACTACAGTAATTATATGTAATATACTGTAAATAAACTATCAAAAATTACAGTAATTATATTTAATATACTGTACATAAAATATCAAAAAGTACAGTAAATATACATTACATACTGTACATAAAATATCAAAAAGTACACCAAATATGTGTTATATATACTGTAAATAAACTATCAAAAACTACAGTAATTATATGTAATATACTGTAAATAAACTATCAAAAATTACAGTAATTATATTTAATATACTGTACATAAAATATCAAAAAGTACAGTAAATATACATTACATACTGTACATAAAATATCAAAAAGTACACCAAATATGTGTTATATATACTGTAAATAAACTATCAAAAACTACAGTAATTATATGTAATATACTGTACATAAACTATCAAAAATTACAGTAATTATATTTAATATACTGTACATAAAATATCAAAAAGTACAGTAAATATACATTACATACTGTACATAAAATATCAAAAAGTACACCAAATATGTGTTATATATACTGTAAATAAACTATCAAAAACTACAGTAATTATATGTAATATACTGTAAATAAACTATCAAAAATTACAGTAATTATATTTAATATACTGTACATAAAATATCAAAAATTACACCAAATCTATATTATATACTGTAAATAAAATATCAAAAAGTACAGTAAATATACATTACGTACTGTACATAAAATATCAAAAAGTACACCAAATATGTGTTATATATACTGTAAATAAACCATCAAAAACTACAGTAATTATATGTAATATACTGTACATAAACTATCAAAAACTACAGTAATTATATTTAATATACTGTACATAAAATATCAAAAATTACACCAAATCTATATTATATACCGTAAATAAAATATCAAAAAGTACAGTAAATATACAATACATACTGTACATAAAATATCAAAAAGTACACCAAATATGTCATATATACTGTAAGTAAACTATCAAAAACTACAGTAATTATACTTAATATACTGTAAATAAACTATCTAAAATTACACCAAATGTTTATTATATACTGTAAATAAAATATCAAAAAGTACAGTAAATATACATTACATACTGTACATAAAATATCAAAAAGTACAGCAAACATGAGTTATATATACTGTAAATAAACTATCAAAAACTACAGTAATTATATTTAATATACTGTACATAAAATACCAAAAATTACACCAAATCTATATTATATACTGTAAATAAAATATCAAAAAGTACAGTAAATATACATTACATACTGTACATAAAATATCAAAAAGTACACCAAATATGTGTTATATATACTGTAAATAAACTATCAAAAACTACAGTAATTATATGTAATATACTGTAAATAAACTATCAAAAATTACAGTAATTATATTTAATATACTGTACATAAAATATCAAAAATTACACCAAATCTATATTATATACTGTAAATAAAATATCAAAAAGTACAGTAAATATACATTACATACTGTACATAAAATATCAAAAAGTACACCAAATATGTGTTATATATACTGTAAATAAACCATCAAAAACTACAGTAATTATATGTAATATACTGTACATAAACTATCAAAAATTACAGTAATTATATTTAATATACTGTAAATAAAATATCAAATAGTACAGTAAATATACATTACATACTGTACATAAAATATCAAAAAGTACAGCAAATATGAGTTATATATACTGTAAATAAACTATCAAAAACTACAGTAATTATATTTAATATACTGTACATAAAATACCAAAAATTACACCAAATCTATATTATATACTGTAAATAAAATATCAAAAAGTACAGTAAATATACATTACATACTGTACATAAAATATCAAAAAGTACACCAAATATGTGTTATATATACTGTAAATAAACTATCAAAAACTACAGTAATTATATGTAATATACTGTAAATAAACTATCAAAAATTACAGTAATTATATTTAATATACTGTACATAAAATATCAAAAATTACACCAAATTTATATTACATACTGTAAATAAAATATCAAAAAGTACAGTAAATATACATTACATACTGTACATAAAATATCAAAAAGTACACCAAATATGTGTTATATATACTGTAAATAAACCATCAAAAACTACAGTAATTATATGTAATATACTGTACATAAACTATCAAAAATTACAGTAATTATATTTAATATACTGTACATAAAATATCAAAAAGTACAGTAAATATACATTACATACTGTACATAAAATATCAAAAAGTACACCAAATATGTGTTATATATACTGTAAATAAACTATCAAAAACTACAGTAATTATATGTAATATACTGTAAATAAACTATCAAAAATTACAGTAATTATATTTAATATACTGTACATAAAATATCAAAAATTACACCAAATCTATATTATATACTGTAAATAAAATATCAAAAAGTACAGTAAATATACATTACATACTGTACATAAAATATCAAAAAGTACACCAAATATGTATTATATATACTGTAAATAAACCATCAAAAACTACAGTAATTATATGTAATATACTGTACATAAACTATCAAAAATTACAGTAATTATATTTAATATACTGTACATAAAATATCAAAAAGTACAGTAAATATACATTACATACTGTACATAAAATATCAAAAAGTACACCAAATATGTGTTATATATACTGTAAATAAACTATCAAAAACTACAGTAATTATATGTAATATACTGTAAATAAACTATCAAAAATTACAGTAATTATATTTAATATACTGTACATAAAATATCAAAAAGTACAGTAAATATACATTACATACTGTACATAAAATATCAAAAAGTACACCAAATATGTGTTATATATACTGTAAATAAACTATCAAAAACTACAGTAATTATATGTAATATACTGTAAATAAACTATCAAAAATTACAGTAATTATATTTAATATACTGTACATAAAATATCAAAAAGTACAGTAAATATACATTACATACTGTACATAAAATATCAAAAAGTACACCAAATATGTGTTATATATACTGTAAATAAACTATCAAAAACTACAGTAATTATATGTAATATACTGTACATAAACTATCAAAAATTACAGTAATTATATTTAATATACTGTACATAAAATATCAAAAAGTACAGTAAATATACATTACATACTGTACATAAAATATCAAAAAGTACACCAAATATGTGTTATATATACTGTAAATAAACTATCAAAAACTACAGTAATTATATGTAATATACTGTAAATAAACTATCAAAAATTACAGTAATTATATTTAATATACTGTACATAAAATATCAAAAATTACACCAAATCTATATTATATACTGTAAATAAAATATCAAAAAGTACAGTAAATATACATTACGTACTGTACATAAAATATCAAAAAGTACACCAAATATGTGTTATATATACTGTAAATAAACCATCAAAAACTACAGTAATTATATGTAATATACTGTACATAAACTATCAAAAACTACAGTAATTATATTTAATATACTGTACATAAAATATCAAAAATTACACCAAATCTATATTATATACCGTAAATAAAATATCAAAAAGTACAGTAAATATACAATACATACTGTACATAAAATATCAAAAAGTACACCAAATATGTCATATATACTGTAAGTAAACTATCAAAAACTACAGTAATTATACTTAATATACTGTAAATAAACTATCTAAAATTACACCAAATGTTTATTATATACTGTAAATAAAATATCAAAAAGTACAGTAAATATACATTACATACTGTACATAAAATATCAAAAAGTACAGCAAACATGAGTTATATATACTGTAAATAAACTATCAAAAACTACAGTAATTATATTTAATATACTGTACATAAAATACCAAAAATTACACCAAATCTATATTATATACTGTAAATAAAATATCAAAAAGTACAGTAAATATACATTACATACTGTACATAAAATATCAAAAAGTACACCAAATATGTGTTATATATACTGTAAATAAACTATCAAAAACTACAGTAATTATATGTAATATACTGTACATAAACTATCAAAAATTACAGTAATTATATTTAATATACTGTACATAAAATATCAAAAAGTACAGTAAATATACATTACATACTGTACATAAAATATCAAAAAGTACACCAAATATGTGTTATATATACTGTAAATAAACTATCAAAAACTACAGTAATTATATGTAATATACTGTAAATAAACTATCAAAAATTACAGTAATTATAATTAATATACTGTACATAAAATACCAAAAATTACACCAAATCTATATTATATACTGTAAATAAAATATCAAAAAGTACAGTAAATATACATTACATACTGTACATAAAATATCAAAAAGTACACCAAATATGTGTTATATATACTGTAAATAAACTATCAAAAACTACAGTAATTATATGTAATATACTGTAAATAAACTCTCAAAAATTACAATAATTATATTTAATATACTGTATATAAAATATCAAAAAGTACAGTAAATATACATTACATACTGTACATAAAATATCAAGAAGTACACCAAATATGTGTTATATATACTGTAAATAAACTATCAAAAACTACAGTAGTTATATGTAATATACTGTAAATAAACTATCAAAAATTACAGTAATTATATTTAATATACTGTACATAAAATATCAAAAAGTACAGTAAATATACATTACGTACTGTACATAAAATATCAAAAATACACCAAATATGTGTTATATATACTGTAAATAAACTATCAAAAACTACAGTAATTATATGTAATATACTGTAAATAAACTATCAAAAATTACAGTAATTATATTTAATATACTGTAGATAAAATATCAAAAATTACACCAAATCTATATTATATACTGTAAATAAAATATCAAAAAGTACAGTAAATATACATTACGTACTGTACATAAAATATCAAAAAGTACACCAAATATGTGTTATATATACTGTAAATAAACTATCAAAAACTACAGTAATTATATGTAATATACTGTACATAAACTATCAAAAACTACAGTAATTATATTTAATATACTGTACATAAAATATCAAAAATTACACCAAATCTATATTATATACTGTAAATAAAATATCAAAAAGTACAGTAAATATACAATACATACTGTACATAAAATATCAAAAAGTACACCAAATATGTGTCATATATACTGTAAATAAACTATCAAAAACTACCGTAATTATACTTAATATACTGTAAATAAACTATCAAAAATTACACCAAATGTTTATTATATACTGTAAATAAAATATCAAATAGTACAGTAAATATACATTACATACTGTACATAAAATATCAAAAAGTACAGCAAATATGAGTTATACTGTAAATAAACTATCGAAAACTACAGTAATTATATTTAATATACTGTACATAAAATACCAAAAATTACACCAAATCTATATTATATACTGTAAATAAAATATCAAAAAGTACAGTAAATATACATTACATACTGTACATAAAATATCAAAAAGTACACCAAATATGTGTTATATATACTGTAAATAAACTATCAAAAACTACAGTAATTATATGTAATATACTGTAAATAAACTATCAAAAATTACAGTAATTATATTTAATATACTGTACATAAAATATCAAAAAGTACAGTAAATATACATTACATACTGTACATAAAATATCAAAAAGTACACCAAATATGGTTATATATACTGTAAATAAACTATCAAAAACTACAGTAATTATATGTAATATACTGTACATAAACTATCAAAAACTACAGTAATTATATTTAATATACTGTACATAAAATATCAAAAATTACACCAAATCTATATTATATACTGTAAATAAAATATCAAAAAGTACAGTAAATATACAATACATACTGTACATAAAATATCAAAAAGTACACCAAATATGTGTCATATATACTGTAAATAAACTATCAAAAACTACAGTAATTATACTTAATATACTGTAAATAAACTATCAAAAATTACACCAAATGTTTATTATATACTGTAAATAAAATATCAAATAGTACAGTAAATATACATTACACACTGTACATAAAATATCAAAAAGTACAGCAAATATGAGTTATATATACTGTAAATAAACTATCAAAAACTACAGTAATTATATTTAATATACTGTACATAAAATACCAAAAATTACACCAAATCTATATTATATACTGTAAATAAAATATCAAAAAGTACAGTAAATATACATTACATACTGTACATAAAATATCAAAAAGTACACCAAATATGTGTTATATATACTGTAAATAAACTATCAAAAACTACAGTAATTATATGTAATATACTGTAAATAAACTATGAAAAATTACAGTAATTATAATTAATATACTGTACATAAAATATCAAAAATTACACCAAATCTATATTATATACTGTAAATAAAATATCAAAAAGGACAGTAAATATACATTACATACTGTACATAAAATATCAAAAAGTACACCAAATATGTGTTATATATACTGTAAATAAACCATCAAAAACTACAGTAATTATATGTAATATACTGTACATAAACTATCAAAAATTACAGTAATTATATTTAATATACTGTACATAAAATATCAAAAAGTACAGTAAATATACATTACATACTGTACATAAAATATCAAAAAGTACACCAAATATGTGTTATATATACTGTAAATAAACTATCAAAAACTACAGTAATTATATGTAATATACTGTAAATAAACTATCAAAAATTACAGTAATTATAATTAATATACTGTACATAAAATACCAAAAATTACACCAAATCTATATTATATACTGTAAATAAAATATCAAAAAGTACAGTAAATATACATTACATACTGTACATAAAATATCAAAAAGTACACCAAATATGTGTTATATATACTGTAAATAAACTATCAAAAACTACAGTAATTATATGTAATATACTGTAAATAAACTCTCAAAAATTACAATAATTATATTTAATATACTGTATATAAAATATCAAAAAGTACAGTAAATATACATTACATACTGTACATAAAATATCAAGAAGTACACCAAATATGTGTTATATATACTGTAAATAAACTATCAAAAACTACAGTAGTTATATGTAATATACTGTAAATAAACTATCAAAAATTACAGTAATTATATTTAATATACTGTACATAAAATATCAAAAAGTACAGTAAATATACATTACGTACTGTACATAAAATATCAAAAATACACCAAATATGTGTTATATATACTGTAAATAAACTATCAAAAACTACAGTAATTATATGTAATATACTGTAAATAAACTATCAAAAATTACAGTAATTATATTTAATATACTGTAGATAAAATATCAAAAATTACACCAAATCTATATTATATACTGTAAATAAAATATCAAAAAGTACAGTAAATATACATTACGTACTGTACATAAAATATCAAAAAGTACACCAAATATGTGTTATATATACTGTAAATAAACTATCAAAAACTACAGTAATTATATGTAATATACTGTACATAAACTATCAAAAACTACAGTAATTATATTTAATATACTGTACATAAAATATCAAAAATTACACCAAATCTATATTATATACTGTAAATAAAATATCAAAAAGTACAGTAAATATACAATACATACTGTACATAAAATATCAAAAAGTACACCAAATATGTGTCATATATACTGTAAATAAACTATCAAAAACTACAGTAATTATACTTAATATACTGTAAATAAACTATCAAAAATTACACCAAATGTTTATTATATACTGTAAATAAAATATCAAATAGTACAGTAAATATACATTACACACTGTACATAAAATATCAAAAAGTACAGCAAATATGAGTTATATATACTGTAAATAAACTATCAAAAACTACAGTAATTATATTTAATATACTGTACATAAAATACCAAAAATTACACCAAATCTATATTATATACTGTAAATAAAATATCAAAAAGTACAGTAAATATACATTACATACTGTACATAAAATATCAAAAAGTACACCAAATATGTGTTATATATACTGTAAATAAACTATCAAAAACTACAGTAATTATATGTAATATACTGTAAATAAACTATGAAAAATTACAGTAATTATAATTAATATACTGTACATAAAATATCAAAAATTACACCAAATCTATATTATATACTGTAAATAAAATATCAAAAAGGACAGTAAATATACATTACATACTGTACATAAAATATCAAAAAGTACACCAAATATGTGTTATATATACTGTAAATAAACCATCAAAAACTACAGTAATTATATGTAATATACTGTACATAAACTATCAAAAATTACAGTAATTATATTTAATATACTGTACATAAAATATCAAAAAGTACAGTAAATATACATTACATACTGTACATAAAATATCAAAAAGTACACCAAATATGTGTTATATATACTGTAAATAAACTATCAAAAACTACAGTAATTATATGTAATATACTGTAAATAAACTATCAAAAATTACAGTAATTATAATTAATATACTGTACATAAAATACCAAAAATTACACCAAATCTATATTATATACTGTAAATAAAATATCAAAAAGTACAGTAAATATACATTACATACTGTACATAAAATATCAAAAAGTACACCAAATATGTGTTATATATACTGTAAATAAACTATCAAAAACTACAGTAATTATATGTAATATACTGTAAATAAACTCTCAAAAATTACAATAATTATATTTAATATACTGTATATAAAATATCAAAAAGTACAGTAAATATACATTACATACTGTACATAAAATATCAAGAAGTACACCAAATATGTGTTATATATACTGTAAATAAACTATCAAAAACTACAGTAGTTATATGTAATATACTGTAAATAAACTATCAAAAATTACAGTAATTATATTTAATATACTGTACATAAAATATCAAAAAGTACAGTAAATATACATTACGTACTGTACATAAAATATCAAAAATACACCAAATATGTGTTATATATACTGTAAATAAACTATCAAAAACTACAGTAATTATATGTAATATACTGTAAATAAACTATCAAAAATTACAGTAATTATATTTAATATACTGTAGATAAAATATCAAAAATTACACCAAATCTATATTATATACTGTAAATAAAATATCAAAAAGTACAGTAAATATACATTACGTACTGTACATAAAATATCAAAAAGTACACCAAATATGTGTTATATATACTGTAAATAAACTATCAAAAACTACAGTAATTATATGTAATATACTGTACATAAACTATCAAAAACTACAGTAATTATATTTAATATACTGTACATAAAATATCAAAAATTACACCAAATCTATATTATATACTGTAAATAAAATATCAAAAAGTACAGTAAATATACAATACATACTGTACATAAAATATCAAAAAGTACACCAAATATGTGTCATATATACTGTAAATAAACTATCAAAAACTACCGTAATTATACTTAATATACTGTAAATAAACTATCAAAAATTACACCAAATGTTTATTATATACTGTAAATAAAATATCAAATAGTACAGTAAATATACATTACATACTGTACATAAAATATCAAAAAGTACAGCAAATATGAGTTATACTGTAAATAAACTATCGAAAACTACAGTAATTATATTTAATATACTGTACATAAAATACCAAAAATTACACCAAATCTATATTATATACTGTAAATAAAATATCAAAAAGTACAGTAAATATACATTACATACTGTACATAAAATATCAAAAAGTACACCAAATATGTGTTATATATACTGTAAATAAACTATCAAAAACTACAGTAATTATATGTAATATACTGTAAATAAACTATCAAAAATTACAGTAATTATATTTAATATACTGTACATAAAATATCAAAAAGTACAGTAAATATACATTACATACTGTACATAAAATATCAAAAAGTACACCAAATATGTGTTATATATACTGTAAATAAACTATCAAAAACTACAGTAATTATATGTAATATACTGTACATAAACTATCAAAAACTACAGTAATTATATTTAATATACTGTACATAAAATATCAAAAATTACACCAAATCTATATTATATACTGTAAATAAAATATCAAAAAGTACAGTAAATATACAATACATACTGTACATAAAATATCAAAAAGTACACCAAATATGTGTCATATATACTGTAAATAAACTATCAAAAACTACAGTAATTATACTTAATATACTGTAAATAAACTATCAAAAATTACACCAAATGTTTATTATATACTGTAAATAAAATATCAAATAGTACAGTAAATATACATTACACACTGTACATAAAATATCAAAAAGTACAGCAAATATGAGTTATATATACTGTAAATAAACTATCAAAAACTACAGTAATTATATTTAATATACTGTACATAAAATACCAAAAATTACACCAAATCTATATTATATACTGTAAATAAAATATCAAAAAGTACAGTAAATATACATTACATACTGTACATAAAATATCAAAAAGTACACCAAATATGTGTTATATATACTGTAAATAAACTATCAAAAACTACAGTAATTATATGTAATATACTGTAAATAAACTATGAAAAATTACAGTAATTATAATTAATATACTGTACATAAAATATCAAAAATTACACCAAATCTATATTATATACTGTAAATAAAATATCAAAAAGGACAGTAAATATACATTACATACTGTACATAAAATATCAAAAAGTACACCAAATATGTGTTATATATACTGTAAATAAACTATCAAAAACTACAGTAATTATATGTAATATACTGTACATAAACTATCAAAAATTACAGTAATTATATTTAATATACTGTACATAAAATATCAAAAAGTACAGTAAATATACATTACATACTGTACATAAAATATCAAAAAGTACACCAAATATGTGTTATATATACTGTAAATAAACTATCAAAAACTACAGTAATTATATGTAATATACTGTAAATAAACTATCAAAAATTACAGTAATTATATTTAATATACTGTACATAAAATATCAAAAATTACACCAAATCTATATTATATACTGTAAATAAAATATCAAAAAGTACAGTAAATATACATTACATACTGTACATAAAATATCAAAAAGTACACCAAATATGTGTTATATATACTGTAAATAAACCATCAAAAACTACAGTAATTATATGTAATATACTGTACATAAACTATCAAAAATTACAGTAATTATATTTAATATACTGTACATAAAATATCAAAAAGTACAGTAAATATACATTACATACTGTACATAAAATATCCAAAAGTACACCAAATATGTGTTATATATACTGTAAATAAACTATCAAAAACTACAGTAATTATATGTAATATACTGTAAATAAACTATCAAAAATTACAGTAATTATAATTAATATACTGTACATAAAATACCAAAAATTACACCAAATCTATATTATATACTGTAAATAAAATATCAAAAAGTACAGTAAATATACATTACATACTGTACATAAAATATCAAAAAGTACACCAAATATGTGTTATATATACTGTAAATAAACTATCAAAAACTACAGTAATTATATGTAATATACTGTAAATAAACTCTCAAAAATTACAATAATTATATTTAATATACTGTACATAAAATATCAAAAAGTACAGTAAATATACATTACATACTGTACATAAAATATCAAAAAGTACACCAAATATGTGTTATATATACTGTAAATAAACTATCAAAAACTACAGTAATTATATGTAATATACTGTAAATAAACTATGAAAAATTACAGTAATTATATTTAATATACTGTACATAAAATATCAAAAAGTACAGTAAATATACATTACGTACTGTACATAAAATATCAAAAATACACCAAATATGTGTTATATATACTGTAAATAAACTATCAAAAACTACAGTAATTATATGTAATATACTGTAAATAAACTATCAAAAATTACAGTAATTATATTTAATATACTGTAGATAAAATATCAAAAATTACACCAAATCTATATTATATACTGTAAATAAAATATCAAAAAGTACAGTAAATATACATTACGTACTGTACATAAAATATCAAAAAGTACACCAAATATGTGTTATATATACTGTAAATAAACTATCAAAAACTACAGTAATTATATGTAATATACTGTACATAAACTATCAAAAACTACAGTAATTATATTTAATATACTGTACATAAAATATCAAAAATTACACCAAATCTATATTATATACTGTAAATAAAATATCAAAAAGTACAGTAAATATACAATACATACTGTACATAAAATATCAAAAAGTACACCAAATATGTGTCATATATACTGTAAATAAACTATCAAAAACTACCGTAATTATACTTAATATACTGTAAATAAACTATCAAAAATTACACCAAATGTTTATTATATACTGTAAATAAAATATCAAATAGTACAGTAAATATACATTACATACTGTACATAAAATATCAAAAAGTACAGCAAATATGAGTTATACTGTAAATAAACTATTGAAAACTACAGTAATTATATTTAATATACTGTACATAAAATACCAAAAATTACACCAAATCTATATTATATACTGTAAATAAAATATCAAAAAGTACAGTAAATATACATTACATACTGTACATAAAATATCAAAAAGTACACCAAATATGTGTTATATATACTGTAAATAAACTATCAAAAACTACAGTAATTATATGTAATATACTGTAAATAAACTATCAAAAATTACAGTAATTATATTTAATATACTGTACATAAAATATCAAAAAGTACAGTAAATATACATTACATACTGTACATAAAATATCAAAAAGTACACCAAATATGTGTTATATATACTGTAAATAAACTATCAAAAACTACAGTAATTATATGTAATATACTGTAAATAAACTATCAAAAATTACAGTAATTATATTTAATATACTGTACATAAAATATCAAAAATTACACCAAATCTATATTATGTACAGTAAATAAAATATCAAAAAGTACAGTAAATATACATTACGTACTGTACATAAAATATCAAAAAGTACATCAAATATGTGTTATATATACTGTAAATAAACTATCAAAAACTACAGTAATTATATGTAATATACTGTACATAAACTATCAAAAACTACAGTAATTATATTTAATATACTGTACATAAAATATCAAAAATTACACCAAATCTATATTATATACTATAAATAAAATATCAAAAAGTACAGTAAATATACAATACATACTGTACATAAAATATCAAAAATTACACCAAATATGTGTCATATATACTGTAAATAAACTATCAAAATCTACAGTAATTATACTTAATATACTGTAAATAAACTATCTAAAATTACACCAAATGTTTATTATATACTGTAAATAAAATATCAAATAGTACAGTAAATATACATTACATACTGTACATAAAATATCAAAAAGTACAGCAAATATGAGTTATATATACTGTAAATAAACTATCAAAAACTACAGTAATTATATTTAATATACTGTACATAAAATACCAAAAATTACACCAAATCTATATTATATACTGTAAATAAAATATCAAAAAGTACAGTAAATATACATTACATACTGTACATAAAATATCAAGAAGTACACCAAATATGTGTTATATATACTGTAAATAAACTATCAAAAACTACAGTAGTTATATGTAATATACTGTAAATAAACTATCAAAAATTACAGTAATTATATTTAATATACTGTACATAAAATATCAAAAAGTACAGTAAATATACATTACATACTGTACATAAAATATCAAAAAGTACACCAAATATGTGTTATATATATTGTAAATAAACTATCAAAAACTACAGTAATTATATGTAATATACTGTAAATAAACTATCAAAAATTACAGTAATTATATTTAATATACTCTACATAAAATATCCAAAATTACACCAAATCTATATTATATACAGTAAATAAAATATGAAAAAGTACAGTAAATATACATTACATACTGTACATAAAATATCATAAAGTACACCAAATATGTGTTATATATACTGTAAATAAACTATCAAAAACTACAGTAATTATATGTAATATACTGTACATAAACTTTCAAAAACTACAGTAATTATATTTAATATACTGTACATAAAATATCAAAAATTACACCAAATCTATATTATATACTGTAAATAAAATATCAAAAAGTACAGTAAATATACAATACATACTGTACATAAAATATCAAAAAGTACACCAAATATGTGTCATATATACTGTAAATAAACTATCAAAAACTACAGTAATTATACTTAATATACTGTAAATAAACTATCAAAAATTACACCAAATGTTTATTATATACTGTAAATAAAATATCAATAGTACAGTAAATATACATTACATACTGTACATAAAATATCAAAAAGTACAGCAAATATGAGTTATATATACTGTAAATAAACTATCAAAAACTACAGTAATTATATTTAATATACTGTACATAAAATACCAAAAATTACACCAAATCTATATTATATACTGTAAATAAAATATCAAAAAGTACAGTAAATATACATTACATACTGTACATAAAATATCAAAAAGTACACCAAATATGTGGTATATATACTGTAAATAAACTATCAAAAACTACAGTAATTATATGTAATATACTGTAAATAAACTATGAAAAATTACAGTAATTATAATTAATATACTGTACATAAAATATCAAAAATTACACCAAATCTATATTATATACTGTAAATAAAATATCAAAAAGGACAGTAAATATACATTACATACTGTACATAAAATATCAAAAAGTACACCAAATATGTGTTATATATACTGTAAATAAACTATCAAAAACTACAGTAATTATATGTAATATACTGTAAATAAACTATCAAAAATTACAGTAATTATATTTAATATACTGTACATAAAATATCAAAAAGTACAGTAAATATACATTACATACTGTACATAAAATATCAAAAAGTACACCAAATATGTGTTATATATACTGTAAATAAACTATCAAAAACTACAGTAATTATATGTAATATACTGTAAATAAACTATCAAAAATTACAATAATTATATTTAATATACTGTACATAAAATATCAAAAAGTACAGTAAATATACATTACATACTGTACATAAAATATCAAAAAGTACACCAAATATGTGTTATATATACTGTAAATAAACTATCAAAAACTACAGTAATTATATGTAATATACTGTAAATAAACTATCAAAAATTACAGTAATTATATTTAATATACTGTACATAAAATATCAAAAAGTACAGTAAAGATACATTACGTACTGTACATAAAATATCAAAAAGTACACCAAATATGTGTTATATATACTGTAAATAAACTATCAAAAACTACAGTAATTATATGTAATATACTGTAAATAAACTATCAAAAATTACAGTAATTATATTTAATATACTGTACATAAAATATCAAAAATTACACCAAATCTATATTATATACTGTAAATAAAATATCAAAAAGTACAGTAAATATACATTACATACTGTACATAAAATATCAAAAAGTACACCAAATATGTGTTATATATACTGTAAATAAACCATCAAAAACTACAGTAATTATATGTAATATACTGTACATAAACTATCAAAAATTACAGTAATTATATTTAATATACTGTAAATAAAATATCAAATAGTACAGTAAATATACATTACATACTGTACATAAAATATCAAAAAGTACAGCAAATATGAGTTATATATACTGTAAATAAACTATCAAAAACTACAGTAATTATATTTAATATACTGTACATAAAATACCAAAAATTACACCAAATCTATATTATATACTGTAAATAAAATATCAAAAAGTACAGTAAATATACATTACATACTGTACATAAAATATCAAAAAGTACACCAAATATGTGTTATATATACTGTAAATAAACTATCAAAAACTACAGTAATTATATGTAATATACTGTAAATAAACTATCAAAAATTACAGTAATTATATTTAATATACTGTACATAAAATATCAAAAATTACACCAAATCCATATTACATACTGTAAATAAAATATCAAAAAGTACAGTAAATATACATTACATACTGTACATAAAATATCAAAAAGTACACCAAATATGTGTTATATATACTGTAAATAAACTATCAAAATCTACAGTAATTATACTTAATATACTGTAAATAAACTATCTAAAATTACACCAAATGTTTATTATATACTGTAAATAAAATATCAAATAGTACAGTAAATATACATTACATACTGTACATAAAATATCAAAAAGTACAGCAAATATGAGTTATATATACTGTAAATAAACTATCAAAAACTACAGTAATTATATTTAATATACTGTACATAAAATACCAAAAATTACACCAAATCTATATTATATACTGTAAATAAAATATCAAAAAGTACAGTAAATATACATTACATACTGTACATAAAATATCAAGAAGTACACCAAATATGTGTTATATATACTGTAAATAAACTATCAAAAACTACAGTAGTTATATGTAATATACTGTAAATAAACTATCAAAAATTACAGTAATTATATTTAATATACTGTACATAAAATATCAAAAAGTACAGTAAATATACATTACATACTGTACATAAAATATCAAAAAGTACACCAAATATGTGTTATATATATTGTAAATAAACTATCAAAAACTACAGTAATTATATGTAATATACTGTAAATAAACTATCAAAAATTACAGTAATTATATTTAATATACTCTACATAAAATATCCAAAATTACACCAAATCTATATTATATACAGTAAATAAAATATGAAAAAGTACAGTAAATATACATTACATACTGTACATAAAATATCATAAAGTACACCAAATATGTGTTATATATACTGTAAATAAACTATCAAAAACTACAGTAATTATATGTAATATACTGTACATAAACTATCAAAAACTACAGTAATTATATTTAATATACTGTACATAAAATATCAAAAATTACACCAAATCTATATTATATACTGTAAATAAAATATCAAAAAGTACAGTAAATATACAATACATACTGTACATAAAATATCAAAAAGTACACCAAATATGTGTCATATATACTGTAAATAAACTATCAAAAACTACAGTAATTATACTTAATATACTGTAAATAAACTATCAAAAATTACACCAAATGTTTATTATATACTGTAAATAAAATATCAATAGTACAGTAAATATACATTACATACTGTACATAAAATATCAAAAAGTACAGCAAATATGAGTTATATATACTGTAAATAAACTATCAAAAACTACAGTAATTATATTTAATATACTGTACATAAAATACCAAAAATTACACCAAATCTATATTATATACTGTAAATAAAATATCAAAAAGTACAGTAAATATACATTACATACTGTACATAAAATATCAAAAAGTACACCAAATATGTGTTATATATACTGTAAATAAACTATCAAAAACTACAGTAATTATATGTAATATACTGTAAATAAACTATGAAAAATTACAGTAATTATAATTAATATACTGTACATAAAATATCAAAAATTACACCAAATCTATATTATATACTGTAAATAAAATATCAAAAAGGACAGTAAATATACATTACATACTGTACATAAAATATCAAAAAGTACACCAAATATGTGTTATATATACTGTAAATAAACTATCAAAAACTACAGTAATTATATGTAATATACTGTAAATAAACTATCAAAAATTACAGTAATTATATTTAATATACTGTACATAAAATATCAAAAAGTACAGTAAATATACATTACATACTGTACATAAAATATCAAAAAGTACACCAAATATGTGTTATATATACTGTAAATAAACTATCAAAAACTACAGTAATTATATGTAATATACTGTAAATAAACTATCAAAAATTACAATAATTATATTTAATATACTGTACATAAAATATCAAAAAGTACAGTAAATATACATTACATACTGTACATAAAATATCAAAAAGTACACCAAATATGTGTTATATATACTGTAAATAAACTATCAAAAACTACAGTAATTATATGTAATATACTGTAAATAAACTATCAAAAATTACAGTAATTATATTTAATATACTGTACATAAAATATCAAAAAGTACAGTAAAGATACATTACGTACTGTACATAAAATATCAAAAAGTACACCAAATATGTGTTATATATACTGTAAATAAACTATCAAAAACTACAGTAATTATATGTAATATACTGTAAATAAACTATCAAAAATTACAGTAATTATATTTAATATACTGTACATAAAATATCAAAAATTACACCAAATCTATATTATATACTGTAAATAAAATATCAAAAAGTACAGTAAATATACATTACATACTGTACATAAAATATCAAAAAGTACACCAAATATGTGTTATATATACTGTAAATAAACCATCAAAAACTACAGTAATTATATGTAATATACTGTACATAAACTATCAAAAATTACAGTAATTATATTTAATATACTGTAAATAAAATATCAAATAGTACAGTAAATATACATTACATACTGTACATAAAATATCAAAAAGTACAGCAAATATGAGTTATATATACTGTAAATAAACTATCAAAAACTACAGTAATTATATTTAATATACTGTACATAAAATACCAAAAATTACACCAAATCTATATTATATACTGTAAATAAAATATCAAAAAGTACAGTAAATATACATTACATACTGTACATAAAATATCAAAAAGTACACCAAATATGTGTTATATATACTGTAAATAAACTATCAAAAACTACAGTAATTATATGTAATATACTGTAAATAAACTATCAAAAATTACAGTAATTATATTTAATATACTGTACATAAAATATCAAAAATTACACCAAATCTATATTACATACTGTAAATAAAATATCAAAAAGTACAGTAAATATACATTACATACTGTACATAAAATATCAAAAAGTACACCAAATATGTGTTATATATACTGTAAATAAACCATCAAAAACTACAGTAATTATATGTAATATACTGTACATAAACTATCAAAAATTACAGTAATTATATTTAATATACTGTACATAAAATATCAAAAAGTACAGTAAATATACATTACATACTGTACATAAAATATCAAAAAGTACACCAAATATGTGTTATATATACTGTAAATAAACTATCAAAAACTACAGTAATTATATGTAATATACTGTAAATAAACTATCAAAAATTACAGTAATTATATTTAATATACTGTACATAAAATATCAAAAATTACACCAAATCTATATTATATACTGTAAATAAAATATCAAAAAGTACAGTAAATATACATTACATACTGTACATAAAATATCAAAAAGTACACCAAATATGTATTATATATACTGTAAATAAACCATCAAAAACTACAGTAATTATATGTAATATACTGTACATAAACTATCAAAAATTACAGTAATTATATTTAATATACTGTACATAAAATATCAAAAAGTACAGTAAATATACATTACATACTGTACATAAAATATCAAAAAGTACACCAAATATGTGTTATATATACTGTAAATAAACTATCAAAAACTACAGTAATTATATGTAATATACTGTAAATAAACTCTCAAAAATTACAATAATTATATTTAATATACTGTATATAAAATATCAAAAAGTACAGTAAATATACATTACATACTGTACATAAAATATCAAGAAGTACACCAAATATGTGTTATATATACTGTAAATAAACTATCAAAAACTACAGTAGTTATATGTAATATACTGTAAATAAACTATCAAAAATTACAGTAATTATATTTAATATACTGTACATAAAATATCAAAAAGTACAGTAAATATACATTACGTACTGTACATAAAATATCAAAAATACACCAAATATGTGTTATATATACTGTAAATAAACTATCAAAAACTACAGTAATTATATGTAATATACTGTAAATAAACTATCAAAAATTACAGTAATTATATTTAATATACTGTAGATAAAATATCAAAAATTACACCAAATCTATATTATATACTGTAAATAAAATATCAAAAAGTACAGTAAATATACATTACGTACTGTACATAAAATATCCAAAAGTACACCAAATATGTGTTATATATACTGTAAATAAACTATCAAAAACTACAGTAATTATATGTAATATACTGTACATAAACTATCAAAAACTACAGTAATTATATTTAATATACTGTACATAAAATATCAAAAATTACACCAAATCTATATTATATACTGTAAATAAAATATCAAAAAGTACAGTAAATATACAATACATACTGTACATAAAATATCAAAAAGTACACCAAATATGTGTCATATATACTGTAAATAAACTATCAAAAACTACCGTAATTATACTTAATATACTGTAAATAAACTATCAAAAATTACACCAAATGTTTATTATATACTGTAAATAAAATATCAAATAGTACAGTAAATATACATTACATACTGTACATAAAATATCAAAAAGTACAGCAAATATGAGTTATACTGTAAATAAACTATCGAAAACTACAGTAATTATATTTAATATACTGTACATAAAATACCAAAAATTACACCAAATCTATATTATATACTGTAAATAAAATATCAAAAAGTACAGTAAATATACATTACATACTGTACATAAAATATCAAAAAGTACACCAAATATGTGTTATATATACTGTAAATAAACTATCAAAAACTACAGTAATTATATGTAATATACTGTAAATAAACTATCAAAAATTACAGTAATTATATTTAATATACTGTACATAAAATATCAAAAAGTACAGTAAATATACATTACATACTGTACATAAAATATCAAAAAGTACACCAAATATGTGTTATATATACTGTAAATAAACTATCAAAAACTACAGTAATTATATGTAATATACTGTACATAAACTATCAAAAACTACAGTAATTATATTTAATATACTGTACATAAAATATCAAAAATTACACCAAATCTATATTATATACTGTAAATAAAATATCAAAAAGTACAGTAAATATACAATACATACTGTACATAAAATATCAAAAAGTACACCAAATATGTGTCATATATACTGTAAATAAACTATCAAAAACTACAGTAATTATACTTAATATACTGTAAATAAACTATCAAAAATTACACCAAATGTTTATTATATACTGTAAATAAAATATCAAATAGTACAGTAAATATACATTACACACTGTACATAAAATATCAAAAAGTACAGCAAATATGAGTTATATATACTGTAAATAAACTATCAAAAACTACAGTAATTATATTTAATATACTGTACATAAAATACCAAAAATTACACCAAATCTATATTATATACTGTAAATAAAATATCAAAAAGTACAGTAAATATACATTACATACTGTACATAAAATATCAAAAAGTACACCAAATATGTGTTATATATACTGTAAATAAACTATCAAAAACTACAGTAATTATATGTAATATACTGTAAATAAACTATGAAAAATTACAGTAATTATAATTAATATACTGTACATAAAATATCAAAAATTACACCAAATCTATATTATATACTGTAAATAAAATATCAAAAAGGACAGTAAATATACATTACGTACTGTACATAAAATATCAAAAATACACCAAATATGTGTTATATATACGGTAAATAAACTATCAAAAACTACAGTAATTATATGTAATATACTGTAAATAAACTATCAAAAATTACAGTAATTATATTTAATATACTGTAGATAAAATATCAAAAATTACACCAAATCTATATTATATACTGTAAATAAAATATCAAAAAGTACAGTAAATATACATTACGTACTGTACATAAAATATCAAAAAGTACACCAAATATGTGTTATATATACTGTAAATAAACTATCAAAAACTACAGTAATTATATGTAATATACTGTACATAAACTATCAAAAACTACAGTAATTATATTTAATATACTGTACATAAAATATCAAAAATTACACCAAATCTATATTATATACTGTAAATAAAATATCAAAAAGTACAGTAAATATACAATACATACTGTACATAAAATATCAAAAAGTACACCAAATATGTGTCATATATACTGTAAATAAACTATCAAAAACTACCGTAATTATACTTAATATACTGTAAATAAACTATCAAAAATTACACCAAATGTTTATTATATACTGTAAATAAAATATCAAATAGTACAGTAAATATACATTACATACTGTACATAAAATATCAAAAAGTACAGCAAATATGAGTTATACTGTAAATAAACTATCGAAAACTACAGTAATTATATTTAATATACTGTACATAAAATACCAAAAATTACACCAAATCTATATTATATACTGTAAATAAAATATCAAAAAGTACAGTAAATATACATTACATACTGTACATAAAATATCAAAAAGTACACCAAATATGTGTTATATATACTGTAAATAAACTATCAAAAACTACAGTAATTATATGTAATATACTGTAAATAAACTATCAAAAATTACAGTAATTATATTTAATATACTGTACATAAAATATCAAAAAGTACAGTAAATATACATTACATACTGTACATAAAATATCAAAAAGTACACCAAATATGTGTTATATATACTGTAAATAAACTATCAAAAACTACAGTAATTATATGTAATATACTGTACATAAACTATCAAAAACTACAGTAATTATATTTAATATACTGTACATAAAATATCAAAAATTACACCAAATCTATATTATATACTGTAAATAAAATATCAAAAAGTACAGTAAATATACAATACATACTGTACATAAAATATCAAAAAGTACACCAAATATGTGTCATATATACTGTAAATAAACTATCAAAAACTACAGTAATTATACTTAATATACTGTAAATAAACTATCAAAAATTACACCAAATGTTTATTATATACTGTAAATAAAATATCAAATAGTACAGTAAATATACATTACACACTGTACATAAAATATCAAAAAGTACAGCAAATATGAGTTATATATACTGTAAATAAACTATCAAAAACTACAGTAATTATATTTAATATACTGTACATAAAATACCAAAAATTACACCAAATCTATATTATATACTGTAAATAAAATATCAAAAAGTACAGTAAATATACATTACATACTGTACATAAAATATCAAAAAGTACACCAAATATGTGTTATATATACTGTAAATAAACTATCAAAAACTACAGTAATTATATGTAATATACTGTAAATAAACTATGAAAAATTACAGTAATTATAATTAATATACTGTACATAAAATATCAAAAATTACACCAAATCTATATTATATACTGTAAATAAAATATCAAAAAGGACAGTAAATATACATTACATACTGTACATAAAATATCAAAAAGTACACCAAATATGTGTTATATATACTGTAAATAAACTATCAAAAACTACAGTAATTATATGTAATATACTGTAAATAAACTATCAAAAATTACAGTAATTATATTTAATATACTGTACATAAAATATCAAAAAGTACAGTAAATATACATTACATACTGTACATAAAATATCAAAAAGTACACCAAATATGTGTTATATATACTGTAAATAAACTATCAAAAACTACAGTAATTATATGTAATATACTGTAAATAAACTATCAAAAATTACAGTAATTATATTTAATATACTGTACATAAAATATCAAAAATTACACCAAATCTATATTATATACTGTAAATAAAATATCAAAAAGTACAGTAAATATACATTACATACTGTACATAAAATATCAAAAAGTACACCAAATATGTGTTATATATACTGTAAATAAACCATCAAAAACTACAGTAATTATATGTAATATACTGTACATAAACTATCAAAAATTACAGTAATTATATTTAATATACTGTACATAAAATATCAAAAAGTACAGTAAATATACATTACATACTGTACATAAAATATCCAAAAGTACACCAAATATGTGTTATATATACTGTAAATAAACTATCAAAAACTACAGTAATTATATGTAATATACTGTAAATAAACTATCAAAAATTACAGTAATTATAATTAATATACTGTACATAAAATACCAAAAATTACACCAAATCTATATTATATACTGTAAATAAAATATCAAAAAGTACAGTAAATATACAATACATACTGTACATAAAATATCAAAAAGTACACCAAATATGTGTCATATATACTGTAAATAAACTATCAAAAACTACCGTAATTATACTTAATATACTGTAAATAAACTATCAAAAATTACACCAAATGTTTATTATATACTGTAAATAAAATATCAAATAGTACAGTAAATATACATTACATACTGTACATAAAATATCAAAAAGTACAGCAAATATGAGTTATACTGTAAATAAACTATCGAAAACTACAGTAATTATATTTAATATACTGTACATAAAATACCAAAAATTACACCAAATCTGTATTATATACTGTAAATAAAATATCAAAAAGTACAGTAAATATACATTACATACTGTACATAAAATATCAAAAAGTACACCAAATATGTGTTATATATACTGTAAATAAACTATCAAAAACTACAGTAATTATATGTAATATACTGTAAATAAACTATCAAAAATTACAGTAATTATATTTAATATACTGTACATAAAATATCAAAAAGTACAGTAAATATACATTACATACTGTACATAAAATATCAAAAAGTACACCAAATATGTGTTATATATACTGTAAATAAACTATCAAAAACTACAGTAATTATATGTAATATACTGTACATAAACTATCAAAAACTACAGTAATTATATTTAATATACTGTACATAAAATATCAAAAATTACACCAAATCTATATTATATACTGTAAATAAAATATCAAAAAGTACAGTAAATATACAATACATACTGTACATAAAATATCAAAAAGTACACCAAATATGTGTCATATATACTGTAAATAAACTATCAAAAACTACAGTAATTATACTTAATATACTGTAAATAAACTATCAAAAATTACACCAAATGTTTATTATATACTGTAAATAAAATATCAAATAGTACAGTAAATATACATTACACACTGTACATAAAATATCAAAAAGTACAGCAAATATGAGTTATATATACTGTAAATAAACTATCAAAAACTACAGTAATTATATTTAATATACTGTACATAAAATACCAAAAATTACACCAAATCTATATTATATACTGTAAATAAAATATCAAAAAGTACAGTAAATATACATTACATACTGTACATAAAATATCAAAAAGTACACCAAATATGTGTTATATATACTGTAAATAAACTATCAAAAACTACAGTAATTATATGTAATATACTGTAAATAAACTATGAAAAATTACAGTAATTATAATTAATATACTGTACATAAAATATCAAAAATTACACCAAATCTATATTATATACTGTAAATAAAATATCAAAAAGGACAGTAAATATACATTACATACTGTACATAAAATATCAAAAAGTACACCAAATATGTGTTATATATACTGTAAATAAACCATCAAAAACTACAGTAATTATATGTAATATACTGTACATAAACTATCAAAAATTACAGTAATTATATTTAATATACTGTACATAAAATATCAAAAAGTACAGTAAATATACATTACATACTGTACATAAAATATCAAAAAGTACACCAAATATGTGTTATATATACTGTAAATAAACTATCAAAAACTACAGTAATTATATGTAATATACTGTAAATAAACTATCAAAAATTACAGTAATTATAATTAATATACTGTACATAAAATACCAAAAATTACACCAAATCTATATTATATACTGTAAATAAAATATCAAAAAGTACAGTAAATATACATTACATACTGTACATAAAATATCAAAAAGTACACCAAATATGTGTTATATATACTGTAAATAAACTATCAAAAACTACAGTAATTATATGTAATATACTGTAAATAAACTCTCAAAAATTACAATAATTATATTTAATATACTGTACATAAAATATCAAAAAGTACAGTAAATATACATTACGTACTGTACATAAAATATCAAAAATACACCAAATATGTGTTATATATACTGTAAATAAACTATCAAAAACTACAGTAATTATATGTAATATACTGTAAATAAACTATCAAAAATTACAGTAATTATATTTAATATACTGTAGATAAAATATCAAAAATTACACCAAATCTATATTATATACTGTAAATAAAATATCAAAAAGTACAGTAAATATACATTACGTACTGTACATAAAATATCAAAAAGTACACCAAATATGTGTTATATATACTGTAAATAAACTATCAAAAACTACAGTAATTATATGTAATATACTGTACATAAACTATCAAAAACTACAGTAATTATATTTAATATACTGTACATAAAATATCAAAAATTACACCAAATCTATATTATATACTGTAAATAAAATATCAAAAAGTACAGTAAATATACAATACATACTGTACATAAAATATCAAAAAGTACACCAAATATGTGTCATATATACTGTAAATAAACTATCAAAAACTACCGTAATTATACTTAATATACTGTAAATAAACTATCAAAAATTACACCAAATGTTTATTATATACTGTAAATAAAATATCAAATAGTACAGTAAATATACATTACATACTGTACATAAAATATCAAAAAGTACAGCAAATATGAGTTATACTGTAAATAAACTATTGAAAACTACAGTAATTATATTTAATATACTGTACATAAAATACCAAAAATTACACCAAATCTATATTATATACTGTAAATAAAATATCAAAAAGTACAGTAAATATACATTACATACTGTACATAAAATATCAAAAAGTACACCAAATATGTGTTATATATACTGTAAATAAACTATCAAAAACTACAGTAATTATATGTAATATACTGTAAATAAACTATCAAAAATTACAGTAATTATATTTAATATACTGTAAATAAAATATCAAAAAGTACAGTAAATATACATTACATACTGTACATAAAATATCAAAAAGTACACCAAATATGTGTTATATATACTGTAAATAAACTATCAAAAACTACAGTAATTATATGTAATATACTGTAAATAAACTATCAAAAATTACAGTAATTATATTTAATATACTGTACATAAAATATCAAAAAGTACAGTAAATATACATTACATACTGTACATAAAATATCAAAAAGTACACCAAATATGTGTTATATATACTGTAAATAAACTATCAAAAACTACAGTAATTATATGTAATATACTGTACATAAACTATCAAAAACTACAGTAATTATATTTAATATACTGTACATAAAATATCAAAAATTACACCAAATCTATATTATATACTGTAAATAAAATATCAAAAAGTACAGTAAATATACAATACATACTGTACATAAAATATCAAAAAGTACACCAAATATGTGTCATATATACTGTAAATAAACTATCAAAAACTACAGTAATTATACTTAATATACTGTAAATAAACTATCAAAAATTACACCAAATGTTTATTATATACTGTAAATAAAATATCAAATAGTACAGTAAATATACATTACATACTGTACATAAAATATCAAAAAGTACAGCAAATATGAGTTATACTGTAAATAAACTATTGAAAACTACAGTAATTATATTTAATATACTGTACATAAAATACCAAAAATTACACCAAATCTATATTATATACTGTAAATAAAATATCAAAAAGTACAGTAAATATACATTACATACTGTACATAAAATATCAAAAAGTACACCAAATATGTGTTATATATACTGTAAATAAACTATCAAAAACTACAGTAATTATATGTAATATACTGTAAATAAACTATCAAAAATTACAGTAATTATATTTAATATACTGTACATAAAATATCAAAAATTACACCAAATCTATATTATATACTGTAAATAAAATATCAAAAAGTACAGTAAATATACATTACGTACTGTACATAAAATATCAAAAAGTACACCAAATATGTGTTATATATACTGTAAATAAACCATCAAAAACTACAGTAATTATATGTAATATACTGTACATAAACTATCAAAAACTACAGTAATTATATTTAATATACTGTACATAAAATATCAAAAATTACACCAAATCTATATTATATACTGTAAATAAAATATCAAAAAGTACAGTAAATATACAATACATACTGTACATAAAATATCAAAAAGTACACCAAATATGTCATATATACTGTAAGTAAACTATCAAAAACTACAGTAATTATACTTAATATACTGTAAATAAACTATCTAAAATTACACCAAATGTTTATTATATACTGTAAATAAAATATCAAATAGTACAGTAAATATACATTACATACTGTACATAAAATATCAAAAAGTACAGCAAATATGAGTTATATATACTGTAAATAAACTATCAAAAACTACAGTAATTATATTTAATATACTGTACATAAAATAAAAAAAATTACACCAAATCTATATTATATACTGTAAATAAAATATCAAAAAGTACAGTAAATATACATTACATACTGTACATAAAATATCAAAAAGTACACCAAATATGTGTTATATATACTGTAAATAAACTATCAAAAACTACAGTAATTATATGTAATATACTGTAAATAAACTATGAAAAATTACAGTAATTATAATTAATATACTGTACATAAAATATCAAAAATTACACCAAATCTATATTATATACTGTAAATAAAATATCAAAAAGGACAGTAAATATACATTACATACTGTACATAAAATATCAAAAAGTACACCAAATATGTGTTATATATACTGTAAATAAACTATCAAAAACTACAGTAATTATATGTAATATACTGTACATAAACTATCAAAAACTACAGTAATTATATTTAATATACTGTACATAAAATATCAAAAATTACACCAAATCTATATTATATACTGTAAATAAAATATCAAAAAGTACAGTAAATATACAATACATACTGTACATAAAATATCAAAAAGTACACCAAATATGTGTCATATATACTGTAAATAAACTATCAAAAACTACCGTAATTATACTTAATATACTGTAAATAAACTATCAAAAATTACACCAAATGTTTATTATATACTGTAAATAAAATATCAAATAGTACAGTAAATATACATTACATACTGTACATAAAATATCAAAAAGTACAGCAAATATGAGTTATACTGTAAATAAACTATTGAAAACTACAGTAATTATATTTAATATACTGTACATAAAATACCAAAAATTACACCAAATCTATATTATATACTGTAAATAAAATATCAAAAAGTACAGTAAATATACATTACATACTGTACATAAAATATCAAAAAGTACACCAAATATGTGTTATATATACTGTAAATAAACTATCAAAAACTACAGTAATTATATGTAATATACTGTAAATAAACTATCAAAAATTACAGTAATTATATTTAATATACTGTACATAAAATATCAAAAATTACACCAAATCTATATTATATACTGTAAATAAAATATCAAAAAGTACAGTAAATATACATTACGTACTGTACATAAAATATCAAAAAGTACACCAAATATGTGTTATATATACTGTAAATAAACCATCAAAAACTACAGTAATTATATGTAATATACTGTACATAAACTATCAAAAACTACAGTAATTATATTTAATATACTGTACATAAAATATCAAAAATTACACCAAATCTATATTATATACTGTAAATAAAATATCAAAAAGTACAGTAAATATACAATACATACTGTACATAAAATATCAAAAAGTACACCAAATATGTGTCATATATACTGTAAATAAACTATCAAAAACTACCGTAATTATACTTAATATACTGTAAATAAACTATCAAAAATTACACCAAATGTTTATTATATACTGTAAATAAAATATCAAATAGTACAGTAAATATACATTACATACTGTACATAAAATATCAAAAAGTACAGCAAATATGAGTTATACTGTAAATAAACTATTGAAAACTACAGTAATTATATTTAATATACTGTACATAAAATACCAAAAATTACACCAAATCTATATTATATACTGTAAATAAAATATCAAAAAGTACAGTAAATATACATTACATACTGTACATAAAATATCAAAAAGTACACCAAATATGTGTTATATATACTGTAAATAAACTATCAAAAACTACAGTAATTATATGTAATATACTGTAAATAAACTATCAAAAATTACAGTAATTATATTTAATATACTGTACATAAAATATCAAAAATTACACCAAATCTATATTATATACTGTAAATAAAATATCAAAAAGTACAGTAAATATACATTACATACTGTACATAAAATATCAAAAAGTACACCAAATATGTGTTATATATACTGTAAATAAACCATCAAAAACTACAGTAATTATATGTAATATACTGTACATAAACTATCAAAAATTACAGTAATTATATTTAATATACTGTACATAAAATATCAAAAAGTACAGTAAATATACATTACATACTGTACATAAAATATCAAAAAGTACACCAAATATGTGTTATATATACTGTAAATAAACTATCAAAAACTACAGTAATTATATGTAATATACTGTAAATAAACTATCAAAAATTACAGTAATTATATTTAATATACTGTACATAAAATATCAAAAATTACACCAAATCTATATTATATACTGTAAATAAAATATCAAAAAGTACAGTAAATATACATTACGTACTGTACATAAAATATCAAAAAGTACACCAAATATGTGTTATATATACTGTAAATAAACCATCAAAAACTACAGTAATTATATGTAATATACTGTACATAAACTATCAAAAACTACAGTAATTATATTTAATATACTGTACATAAAATATCAAAAATTACACCAAATCTATATTATATACTGTAAATAAAATATCAAAAAGTACAGTAAATATACAATACATACTGTACATAAAATATCAAAAAGTACACCAAATATGTCATATATACTGTAAGTAAACTATCAAAAACTACAGTAATTATACTTAATATACTGTAAATAAACTATCTAAAATTACACCAAATGTTTATTATATACTGTAAATAAAATATCAAAAAGTACAGTAAATATACATTACATACTGTACATAAAATATCAAAAAGTACACCAAATATGTGTTATATATACTGTAAATAAACTATCAAAAACTACAGTAATTATATGTAATATACTGTAAATAAACTATGAAAAATTACAGTAATTATAATTAATATACTGTACATAAAATATCAAAAATTACACCAAATCTATATTATATACTGTAAATAAAATATCAAAAAGGACAGTAAATATACATTACATACTGTACATAAAATATCAAAAAGTACACCAAATATGTGTTATATATACTGTAAATAAACTATCAAAAACTACAGTAATTATATGTAATATACTGTACATAAACTATCAAAAACTACAGTAATTATATTTAATATACTGTACATAAAATATCAAAAATTACACCAAATCTATATTATATACTGTAAATAAAATATCAAAAAGTACAGTAAATATACAATACATACTGTACATAAAATATCAAAAAGTACACCAAATATGTGTCATATATACTGTAAATAAACTATCAAAAACTACCGTAATTATACTTAATATACTGTAAATAAACTATCAAAAATTACACCAAATGTTTATTATATACTGTAAATAAAATATCAAATAGTACAGTAAATATACATTACATACTGTACATAAAATATCAAAAAGTACAGCAAATATGAGTTATACTGTAAATAAACTATTGAAAACTACAGTAATTATATTTAATATACTGTACATAAAATACCAAAAATTACACCAAATCTATATTATATACTGTAAATAAAATATCAAAAAGTACAGTAAATATACATTACATACTGTACATAAAATATCAAAAAGTACACCAAATATGTGTTATATATACTGTAAATAAACTATCAAAAACTACAGTAATTATATGTAATATACTGTAAATAAACTATCAAAAATTACAGTAATTATATTTAATATACTGTACATAAAATATCAAAAATTACACCAAATCTATATTATATACTGTAAATAAAATATCAAAAAGTACAGTAAATATACATTACGTACTGTACATAAAATATCAAAAAGTACACCAAATATGTGTTATATATACTGTAAATAAACCATCAAAAACTACAGTAATTATATGTAATATACTGTACATAAACTATCAAAAACTACAGTAATTATATTTAATATACTGTACATAAAATATCAAAAATTACACCAAATCTATATTATATACTGTAAATAAAATATCAAAAAGTACAGTAAATATACAATACATACTGTACATAAAATATCAAAAAGTACACCAAATATGTCATATATACTGTAAGTAAACTATCAAAAACTACAGTAATTATACTTAATATACTGTAAATAAACTATCTAAAATTACACCAAATGTTTATTATATACTGTAAATAAAATATCAAATAGTACAGTAAATATACATTACATACTGTACATAAAATATCAAAAAGTACAGCAAATATGAGTTATATATACTGTAAATAAACTATCAAAAACTACAGTAATTATATTTAATATACTGTACATAAAATAAAAAAAATTACACCAAATCTATATTATATACTGTAAATAAAATATCAAAAAGTACAGTAAATATACATTACATACTGTACATAAAATATCAAAAAGTACACCAAATATGTGTTATATATACTGTAAATAAACTATCAAAAACTACAGTAATTATATGTAATATACTGTAAATAAACTATCAAAAATTACAGTAATTATATTTAATATACTGTACATAAAATATCAAAAATTACACCAAATCTATATTATATACTGTAAATAAAATATCAAAAAGTACAGTAAATATACATTACGTACTGTACATAAAATATCAAAAAGTACACCAAATATGTGTTATATATACTGTAAATAAACCATCAAAAACTACAGTAATTATATGTAATATACTGTACATAAACTATCAAAAACTACAGTAATTATATTTAATATACTGTACATAAAATATCAAAAATTACACCAAATCTATATTATATACTGTAAATAAAATATCAAAAAGTACAGTAAATATACAATACATACTGTACATAAAATATCAAAAAGTACACCAAATATGTCATATATACTGTAAGTAAACTATCAAAAACTACAGTAATTATACTTAATATACTGTAAATAAACTATCTAAAATTACACCAAATGTTTATTATATACTGTAAATAAAATATCAAATAGTACAGTAAATATACATTACATACTGTACATAAAATATCAAAAAGTACAGCAAATATGAGTTATATATACTGTAAATAAACTATCAAAAACTACAGTAATTATATTTAATATACTGTACATAAAATAAAAAAAATTACACCAAATCTATATTATATACTGTAAATAAAATATCAAAAAGTACAGTAAATATACATTACATACTGTACATAAAATATCAAAAAGTACACCAAATATGTGTTATATATACTGTAAATAAACTATCAAAAACTACAGTAATTATATGTAATATACTGTAAATAAACTATGAAAAATTACAGTAATTATAATTAATATACTGTACATAAAATATCAAAAATTACACCAAATCTATATTATATACTGTAAATAAAATATCAAAAAGGACAGTAAATATACATTACATACTGTACATAAAATATCAAAAAGTACACCAAATATGTGTTATATATACTGTAAATAAACTATCAAAAACTACAGTAATTATATGTAATATACTGTAAATAAACTATCAAAAATTACAGTAATTATATTTAATATACTGTACATAAAATATCAAAAATTACACCAAATCTATATTATATACTGTAAATAAAATATCAAAAAGTACAGTAAATATACATTACATACTGTACATAAAATATCAAAAAGTACACCAAATATGTGTTATATATACTGTAAATAAACCATCAAAAACTACAGTAATTATATGTAATATACTGTACATAAACTATCAAAAATTACAGTAATTATATTTAATATACTGTACATAAAATATCAAAAAGTACAGTAAATATACATTACATACTGTACATAAAATATCAAAAAGTACACCAAATATGTGTTATATATACTGTAAATAAACTATCAAAAACTACAGTAATTATATGTAATATACTGTAAATAAACTATCAAAAATTACAGTAATTATATTTAATATACTGTAGATAAAATATCAAAAATTACACCAAATCTATATTATATACTGTAAATAAAATATCAAAAAGTACAGTAAATATACATTACGTACTGTACATAAAATATCAAAAAGTACACCAAATATGTGTTATATATACTGTAAATAAACTATCAAAAACTACAGTAATTATATGTAATATACTGTACATAAACTATCAAAAACTACAGTAATTATATTTAATATACTGTACATAAAATATCAAAAATTACACCAAATCTATATTATATACTGTAAATAAAATATCAAAAAGTACAGTAAATATACAATACATACTGTACATAAAATATCAAAAAGTACACCAAATATGTGTCATATATACTGTAAATAAACTATCAAAAACTACCGTAATTATACTTAATATACTGTAAATAAACTATCAAAAATTACACCAAATGTTTATTATATACTGTAAATAAAATATCAAATAGTACAGTAAATATACATTACATACTGTACATAAAATATCAAAAAGTACAGCAAATATGAGTTATACTGTAAATAAACTATTGAAAACTACAGTAATTATATTTAATATACTGTACATAAAATACCAAAAATTACACCAAATCTATATTATATACTGTAAATAAAATATCAAAAAGTACAGTAAATATACATTACATACTGTACATAAAATATCAAAAAGTACACCAAATATGTGTTATATATACTGTAAATAAACTATCAAAAACTACAGTAATTATATGTAATATACTGTAAATAAACTATCAAAAATTACAGTAATTATATTTAATATACTGTACATAAAATATCAAAAATTACACCAAATCTATATTATATACTGTAAATAAAATATCAAAAAGTACAGTAAATATACATTACGTACTGTACATAAAATATCAAAAAGTACACCAAATATGTGTTATATATACTGTAAATAAACCATCAAAAACTACAGTAATTATATGTAATATACTGTACATAAACTATCAAAAACTACAGTAATTATATTTAATATACTGTACATAAAATATCAAAAATTACACCAAATCTATATTATATACTGTAAATAAAATATCAAAAAGTACAGTAAATATACAATACATACTGTACATAAAATATCAAAAAGTACACCAAATATGTCATATATACTGTAAGTAAACTATCAAAAACTACAGTAATTATACTTAATATACTGTAAATAAACTATCTAAAATTACACCAAATGTTTATTATATACTGTAAATAAAATATCAAATAGTACAGTAAATATACATTACATACTGTACATAAAATATCAAAAAGTACAGCAAATATGAGTTATATATACTGTAAATAAACTATCAAAAACTACAGTAATTATATTTAATATACTGTACATAAAATAAAAAAAATTACACCAAATCTATATTATATACTGTAAATAAAATATCAAAAAGTACAGTAAATATACATTACATACTGTACATAAAATATCAAAAAGTACACCAAATATGTGTTATATATACTGTAAATAAACTATCAAAAACTACAGTAATTATATGTAATATACTGTAAATAAACTATGAAAAATTACAGTAATTATAATTAATATACTGTACATAAAATATCAAAAATTACACCAAATCTATATTATATACTGTAAATAAAATATCAAAAAGGACAGTAAATATACATTACATACTGTACATAAAATATCAAAAAGTACACCAAATATGTGTTATATATACTGTAAATAAACTATCAAAAACTACAGTAATTATATGTAATATACTGTACATAAACTATCAAAAACTACAGTAATTATATTTAATATACTGTACATAAAATATCAAAAATTACACCAAATCTATATTATATACTGTAAATAAAATATCAAAAAGTACAGTAAATATACAATACATACTGTACATAAAATATCAAAAAGTACACCAAATATGTGTCATATATACTGTAAATAAACTATCAAAAACTACCGTAATTATACTTAATATACTGTAAATAAACTATCAAAAATTACACCAAATGTTTATTATATACTGTAAATAAAATATCAAATAGTACAGTAAATATACATTACATACTGTACATAAAATATCAAAAAGTACAGCAAATATGAGTTATACTGTAAATAAACTATTGAAAACTACAGTAATTATATTTAATATACTGTACATAAAATACCAAAAATTACACCAAATCTATATTATATACTGTAAATAAAATATCAAAAAGTACAGTAAATATACATTACATACTGTACATAAAATATCAAAAAGTACACCAAATATGTGTTATATATACTGTAAATAAACTATCAAAAACTACAGTAATTATATGTAATATACTGTAAATAAACTATCAAAAATTACAGTAATTATATTTAATATACTGTACATAAAATATCAAAAATTACACCAAATCTATATTATATACTGTAAATAAAATATCAAAAAGTACAGTAAATATACATTACGTACTGTACATAAAATATCAAAAAGTACACCAAATATGTGTTATATATACTGTAAATAAACCATCAAAAACTACAGTAATTATATGTAATATACTGTACATAAACTATCAAAAACTACAGTAATTATATTTAATATACTGTACATAAAATATCAAAAATTACACCAAATCTATATTATATACTGTAAATAAAATATCAAAAAGTACAGTAAATATACAATACATACTGTACATAAAATATCAAAAAGTACACCAAATATGTCATATATACTGTAAGTAAACTATCAAAAACTACAGTAATTATACTTAATATACTGTAAATAAACTATCTAAAATTACACCAAATGTTTATTATATACTGTAAATAAAATATCAAATAGTACAGTAAATATACATTACATACTGTACATAAAATATCAAAAAGTACAGCAAATATGAGTTATATATACTGTAAATAAACTATCAAAAACTACAGTAATTATATTTAATATACTGTACATAAAATAAAAAAAATTACACCAAATCTATATTATATACTGTAAATAAAATATCAAAAAGTACAGTAAATATACATTACATACTGTACATAAAATATCAAAAAGTACACCAAATATGTGTTATATATACTGTAAATAAACTATCAAAAACTACAGTAATTATATGTAATATACTGTAAATAAACTATGAAAAATTACAGTAATTATAATTAATATACTGTACATAAAATATCAAAAATTACACCAAATCTATATTATATACTGTAAATAAAATATCAAAAAGGACAGTAAATATACATTACATACTGTACATAAAATATCAAAAAGTACACCAAATATGTGTTATATATACTGTAAATAAACTATCAAAAACTACAGTAATTATATGTAATATACTGTAAATAAACTATCAAAAATTACAGTAATTATATTTAATATACTGTACATAAAATATCAAAAATTACACCAAATCTATATTATATACTGTAAATAAAATATCAAAAAGTACAGTAAATATACATTACATACTGTACATAAAATATCAAAAAGTACACCAAATATGTGTTATATATACTGTAAATAAACCATCAAAAACTACAGTAATTATATGTAATATACTGTACATAAACTATCAAAAATTACAGTAATTATATTTAATATACTGTACATAAAATATCAAAAAGTACAGTAAATATACATTACATACTGTACATAAAATATCAAAAAGTACACCAAATATGTGTTATATATACTGTAAATAAACTATCAAAAACTACAGTAATTATATGTAATATACTGTAAATAAACTATCAAAAATTACAGTAATTATATTTAATATACTGTAGATAAAATATCAAAAATTACACCAAATCTATATTATATACTGTAAATAAAATATCAAAAAGTACAGTAAATATACATTACGTACTGTACATAAAATATCAAAAAGTACACCAAATATGTGTTATATATACTGTAAATAAACTATCAAAAACTACAGTAATTATATGTAATATACTGTAAATAAACTATGAAAAATTACAGTAATTATAATTAATATACTGTACATAAAATATCAAAAATTACACCAAATCTATATTATATACTGTAAATAAAATATCAAAAAGGACAGTAAATATACATTACATACTGTACATAAAATATCAAAAAGTACACCAAATATGTGTTATATATACTGTAAATAAACTATCAAAAACTACAGTAATTATATGTAATATACTGTAAATAAACTATCAAAAATTACAGTAATTATATTTAATATACTGTACATAAAATATCAAAAATTACACCAAATCTATATTATATACTGTAAATAAAATATCAAAAAGTACAGTAAATATACATTACATACTGTACATAAAATATCAAAAAGTACACCAAATATGTGTTATATATACTGTAAATAAACCATCAAAAACTACAGTAATTATATGTAATATACTGTACATAAACTATCAAAAATTACAGTAATTATATTTAATATACTGTACATAAAATATCAAAAAGTACAGTAAATATACATTACATACTGTACATAAAATATCAAAAAGTACACCAAATATGTGTTATATATACTGTAAATAAACTATCAAAAACTACAGTAATTATATGTAATATACTGTAAATAAACTATCAAAAATTACAGTAATTATATTTAATATACTGTAGATAAAATATCAAAAATTACACCAAATCTATATTATATACTGTAAATAAAATATCAAAAAGTACAGTAAATATACATTACGTACTGTACATAAAATATCAAAAAGTACACCAAATATGTGTTATATATACTGTAAATAAACCATCAAAAACTACAGTAATTATATGTAATATACTGTACATAAACTATCAAAAATTACAGTAATTATATTTAATATACTGTACATAAAATATCAAAAAGTACAGTAAATATACATTACATACTGTACATAAAATATCAAAAAGTACACCAAATATGTGTTATATATACTGTAAATAAACTATCAAAAACTACAGTAATTATATGTAATATACTGTAAATAAACTATCAAAAATTACAGTAATTATATTTAATATACTGTAGATAAAATATCAAAAATTACACCAAATCTATATTATATACTGTAAATAAAATATCAAAAAGTACAGTAAATATACATTACGTACTGTACATAAAATATCAAAAAGTACACCAAATATGTGTTATATATACTGTAAATAAACTATCAAAAACTACAGTAATTATATGTAATATACTGTACATAAACTATCAAAAACTACAGTAATTATATTTAATATACTGTACATAAAATATCAAAAATTACACCAAATCTATATTATATACTGTAAATAAAATATCAAAAAGTACAGTAAATATACAATACATACTGTACATAAAATATCAAAAAGTACACCAAATATGTGTCATATATACTGTAAATAAACTATCAAAAACTACCGTAATTATACTTAATATACTGTAAATAAACTATCAAAAATTACACCAAATGTTTATTATATACTGTAAATAAAATATCAAATAGTACAGTAAATATACATTACATACTGTACATAAAATATCAAAAAGTACAGCAAATATGAGTTATACTGTAAATAAACTATTGAAAACTACAGTAATTATATTTAATATACTGTACATAAAATACCAAAAATTACACCAAATCTACATTATATACTGTAAATAAAATATCAAAAAGTACAGTAAATATACATTACATACTGTACATAAAATATCAAAAAGTACACCAAATATGTGTTATATATACTGTAAATAAACTATCAAAAACTACAGTAATTATATGTAATATACTGTAAATAAACTATCAAAAATTACAGTAATTATATTTAATATACTGTACATAAAATATCAAAAATTACACCAAATCTATATTATATACTGTAAATAAAATATCAAAAAGTACAGTAAATATACATTACGTACTGTACATAAAATATCAAAAAGTACACCAAATATGTGTTATATATACTGTAAATAAACCATCAAAAACTACAGTAATTATATGTAATATACTGTACATAAACTATCAAAAACTACAGTAATTATATTTAATATACTGTACATAAAATATCAAAAATTACACCAAATCTATATTATATACTGTAAATAAAATATCAAAAAGTACAGTAAATATACAATACATACTGTACATAAAATATCAAAAAGTACACCAAATATGTCATATATACTGTAAGTAAACTATCAAAAACTACAGTAATTATACTTAATATACTGTAAATAAACTATCTAAAATTACACCAAATGTTTATTATATACTGTAAATAAAATATCAAATAGTACAGTAAATATACATTACATACTGTACATAAAATATCAAAAAGTACAGCAAATATGAGTTATATATACTGTAAATAAACTATCAAAAACTACAGTAATTATATTTAATATACTGTACATAAAATAAAAAAAATTACACCAAATCTATATTATATACTGTAAATAAAATATCAAAAAGTACAGTAAATATACATTACATACTGTACATAAAATATCAAAAAGTACACCAAATATGTGTTATATATACTGTAAATAAACTATCAAAAACTACAGTAATTATATGTAATATACTGTAAATAAACTATGAAAAATTACAGTAATTATAATTAATATACTGTACATAAAATATCAAAAATTACACCAAATCTATATTATATACTGTAAATAAAATATCAAAAAGGACAGTAAATATACATTACATACTGTACATAAAATATCAAAAAGTACACCAAATATGTGTTATATATACTGTAAATAAACTATCAAAAACTACAGTAATTATATGTAATATACTGTACATAAACTATCAAAAACTACAGTAATTATATTTAATATACTGTACATAAAATATCAAAAATTACACCAAATCTATATTATATACTGTAAATAAAATATCAAAAAGTACAGTAAATATACAATACATACTGTACATAAAATATCAAAAAGTACACCAAATATGTGTCATATATACTGTAAATAAACTATCAAAAACTACCGTAATTATACTTAATATACTGTAAATAAACTATCAAAAATTACACCAAATGTTTATTATATACTGTAAATAAAATATCAAATAGTACAGTAAATATACATTACATACTGTACATAAAATATCAAAAAGTACAGCAAATATGAGTTATACTGTAAATAAACTATTGAAAACTACAGTAATTATATTTAATATACTGTACATAAAATACCAAAAATTACACCAAATCTATATTATATACTGTAAATAAAATATCAAAAAGTACAGTAAATATACATTACATACTGTACATAAAATATCAAAAAGTACACCAAATATGTGTTATATATACTGTAAATAAACTATCAAAAACTACAGTAATTATATGTAATATACTGTAAATAAACTATCAAAAATTACAGTAATTATATTTAATATACTGTACATAAAATATCAAAAATTACACCAAATCTATATTATATACTGTAAATAAAATATCAAAAAGTACAGTAAATATACATTACGTACTGTACATAAAATATCAAAAAGTACACCAAATATGTGTTATATATACTGTAAATAAACCATCAAAAACTACAGTAATTATATGTAATATACTGTACATAAACTATCAAAAACTACAGTAATTATATTTAATATACTGTACATAAAATATCAAAAATTACACCAAATCTATATTATATACTGTAAATAAAATATCAAAAAGTACAGTAAATATACAATACATACTGTACATAAAATATCAAAAAGTACACCAAATATGTGTCATATATACTGTAAATAAACTATCAAAAACTACCGTAATTATACTTAATATACTGTAAATAAACTATCAAAAATTACACCAAATGTTTATTATATACTGTAAATAAAATATCAAATAGTACAGTAAATATACATTACATACTGTACATAAAATATCAAAAAGTACAGCAAATATGAGTTATACTGTAAATAAACTATTGAAAACTACAGTAATTATATTTAATATACTGTACATAAAATACCAAAAATTACACCAAATCTATATTATATACTGTAAATAAAATATCAAAAAGTACAGTAAATATACATTACATACTGTACATAAAATATCAAAAAGTACACCAAATATGTGTTATATATACTGTAAATAAACTATCAAAAACTACAGTAATTATATGTAATATACTGTAAATAAACTATCAAAAATTACAGTAATTATATTTAATATACTGTACATAAAATATCAAAAATTACACCAAATCTATATTATATACTGTAAATAAAATATCAAAAAGTACAGTAAATATACATTACATACTGTACATAAAATATCAAAAAGTACACCAAATATGTGTTATATATACTGTAAATAAACCATCAAAAACTACAGTAATTATATGTAATATACTGTACATAAACTATCAAAAATTACAGTAATTATATTTAATATACTGTACATAAAATATCAAAAAGTACAGTAAATATACATTACATACTGTACATAAAATATCAAAAAGTACACCAAATATGTGTTATATATACTGTAAATAAACTATCAAAAACTACAGTAATTATATGTAATATACTGTAAATAAACTATCAAAAATTACAGTAATTATATTTAATATACTGTACATAAAATATCAAAAATTACACCAAATCTATATTATATACTGTAAATAAAATATCAAAAAGTACAGTAAATATACATTACGTACTGTACATAAAATATCAAAAAGTACACCAAATATGTGTTATATATACTGTAAATAAACCATCAAAAACTACAGTAATTATATGTAATATACTGTACATAAACTATCAAAAACTACAGTAATTATATTTAATATACTGTACATAAAATATCAAAAATTACACCAAATCTATATTATATACTGTAAATAAAATATCAAAAAGTACAGTAAATATACAATACATACTGTACATAAAATATCAAAAAGTACACCAAATATGTCATATATACTGTAAGTAAACTATCAAAAACTACAGTAATTATACTTAATATACTGTAAATAAACTATCTAAAATTACACCAAATGTTTATTATATACTGTAAATAAAATATCAAAAAGTACAGTAAATATACATTACATACTGTACATAAAATATCAAAAAGTACAGCAAATATGAGTTATATATACTGTAAATAAACTATCAAAAACTACAGTAATTATATTTAATATACTGTACATAAAATACCAAAAATTACACCAAATCTATATTATATACTGTAAATAAAATATCAAAAAGTACAGTAAATATACATTACATACTGTACATAAAATATCAAAAAGTACACCAAATATGTGTTATATATACTGTAAATAAACTATCAAAAACTACAGTAATTATATGTAATATACTGTAAATAAACTATCAAAAATTACAGTAATTATATTTAATATACTGTACATAAAATATCAAAAATTACACCAAATCTATATTATATACTGTAAATAAAATATCAAAAAGTACAGTAAATATACATTACATACTGTACATAAAATATCAAAAAGTACACCAAATATGTGTTATATATACTGTAAATAAACGATCAAAAACTACAGTAATTATATGTAATATACTGTACATAAACTATCAAAAATTACAGTAATTATATTTAATATACTGTACATAAAATATCAAAAAGTACAGTAACTATACATTACATACTGTACATAAAATATCAAAAAGTACACCAAATATGTGTTATATATACTGTAAATAAACTATCAAAAACTACAGTAATTATATGTAATATACTGTAAATAAACTATCAAAAATTACAGTAATTATATTTAATATACTGTACATAAAATATCAAAAATTACACCAAATCTATATTATATACTGTAAATAAAATATCAAAAAGTACAGTAAATATACATTACGTACTGTACATAAAATATCAAAAAGTACACCAAATATGTGTTATATATACTGTAAATAAACCATCAAAAACTACAGTAATTATATGTAATATACTGTACATAAACTATCAAAAACTACAGTAATTATATTTAATATACTGTACATAAAATATCAAAAATTACACCAAATCTATATTATATACTGTAAATAAAATATCAAAAAGTACAGTAAATATACAATACATACTGTACATAAAATATCAAAAAGTACACCAAATATGTCATATATACTGTAAGTAAACTATCAAAAACTACAGTAATTATACTTAATATACTGTAAATAAACTATCTAAAATTACACCAAATGTTTATTATATACTGTAAATAAAATATCAAATAGTACAGTAAATATACATTACATACTGTACATAAAATATCAAAAAGTACAGCAAATATGAGTTATATATACTGTAAATAAACTATCAAAAACTACAGTAATTATATTTAATATACTGTACATAAAATAAAAAAAATTACACCAAATCTATATTATATACTGTAAATAAAATATCAAAAAGTACAGTAAATATACATTACATACTGTACATAAAATATCAAAAAGTACACCAAATATGTGTTATATATACTGTAAATAAACTATCAAAAACTACAGTAATTATATGTAATATACTGTAAATAAACTATGAAAAATTACAGTAATTATAATTAATATACTGTACATAAAATATCAAAAATTACACCAAATCTATATTATATACTGTAAATAAAATATCAAAAAGGACAGTAAATATACATTACATACTGTACATAAAATATCAAAAAGTACACCAAATATGTGTTATATATACTGTAAATAAACTATCAAAAACTACAGTAATTATATGTAATATACTGTACATAAACTATCAAAAACTACAGTAATTATATTTAATATACTGTACATAAAATATCAAAAATTACACCAAATCTATATTATATACTGTAAATAAAATATCAAAAAGTACAGTAAATATACAATACATACTGTACATAAAATATCAAAAAGTACACCAAATATGTGTCATATATACTGTAAATAAACTATCAAAAACTACCGTAATTATACTTAATATACTGTAAATAAACTATCAAAAATTACACCAAATGTTTATTATATACTGTAAATAAAATATCAAATAGTACAGTAAATATACATTACATACTGTACATAAAATATCAAAAAGTACAGCAAATATGAGTTATACTGTAAATAAACTATTGAAAACTACAGTAATTATATTTAATATACTGTACATAAAATACCAAAAATTACACCAAATCTATATTATATACTGTAAATAAAATATCAAAAAGTACAGTAAATATACATTACATACTGTACATAAAATATCAAAAAGTACACCAAATATGTGTTATATATACTGTAAATAAACTATCAAAAACTACAGTAATTATATGTAATATACTGTAAATAAACTATCAAAAATTACAGTAATTATATTTAATATACTGTACATAAAATATCAAAAATTACACCAAATCTATATTATATACTGTAAATAAAATATCAAAAAGGACAGTAAATATACATTACATACTGTACATAAAATATCAAAAAGTACACCAAATATGTGTTATATATACTGTAAATAAACCATCAAAAACTACAGTAATTATATGTAATATACTGTACATAAACTATCAAAAACTACAGTAATTATATTTAATATACTGTACATAAAATATCAAAAATTACACCAAATCTATATTATATACTGTAAATAAAATATCAAAAAGTACAGTAAATATACAATACATACTGTACATAAAATATCAAAAAGTACACCAAATATGTCATATATACTGTAAGTAAACTATCAAAAACTACAGTAATTATACTTAATATACTGTAAATAAACTATCTAAAATTACACCAAATGTTTATTATATACTGTAAATAAAATATCAAATAGTACAGTAAATATACATTACATACTGTACATAAAATATCAAAAAGTACAGCAAATATGAGTTATATATACTGTAAATAAACTATCAAAAACTACAGTAATTATATTTAATATACTGTACATAAAATAAAAAAAATTACACCAAATCTATATTATATACTGTAAATAAAATATCAAAAAGTACAGTAAATATACATTACATACTGTACATAAAATATCAAAAAGTACACCAAATATGTGTTATATATACTGTAAATAAACTATCAAAAACTACAGTAATTATATGTAATATACTGTAAATAAACTATGAAAAATTACAGTAATTATAATTAATATACTGTACATAAAATATCAAAAATTACACCAAATCTATATTATATACTGTAAATAAAATATCAAAAAGGACAGTAAATATACATTACATACTGTACATAAAATATCAAAAAGTACACCAAATATGTGTTATATATACTGTAAATAAACTATCAAAAACTACAGTAATTATATGTAATATACTGTACATAAACTATCAAAAACTACAGTAATTATATTTAATATACTGTACATAAAATATCAAAAATTACACCAAATCTATATTATATACTGTAAATAAAATATCAAAAAGTACAGTAAATATACAATACATACTGTACATAAAATATCAAAAAGTACACCAAATATGTGTCATATATACTGTAAATAAACTATCAAAAACTACCGTAATTATACTTAATATACTGTAAATAAACTATCAAAAATTACACCAAATGTTTATTATATACTGTAAATAAAATATCAAATAGTACAGTAAATATACATTACATACTGTACATAAAATATCAAAAAGTACAGCAAATATGAGTTATACTGTAAATAAACTATTGAAAACTACAGTAATTATATTTAATATACTGTACATAAAATACCAAAAATTACACCAAATCTATATTATATACTGTAAATAAAATATCAAAAAGGACAGTAAATATACATTACATACTGTACATAAAATATCAAAAAGTACACCAAATATGTGTTATATATACTGTAAATAAACTATCAAAAACTACAGTAATTATATGTAATATACTGTACATAAACTATCAAAAACTACAGTAATTATATTTAATATACTGTACATAAAATATCAAAAATTACACCAAATCTATATTATATACTGTAAATAAAATATCAAAAAGTACAGTAAATATACAATACATACTGTACATAAAATATCAAAAAGTACACCAAATATGTGTCATATATACTGTAAATAAACTATCAAAAACTACCGTAATTATACTTAATATACTGTAAATAAACTATCAAAAATTACACCAAATGTTTATTATATACTGTAAATAAAATATCAAATAGTACAGTAAATATACATTACATACTGTACATAAAATATCAAAAAGTACAGCAAATATGAGTTATACTGTAAATAAACTATTGAAAACTACAGTAATTATATTTAATATACTGTACATAAAATACCAAAAATTACACCAAATCTATATTATATACTGTAAATAAAATATCAAAAAGTACAGTAAATATACATTACATACTGTACATAAAATATCAAAAAGTACACCAAATATGTGTTATATATACTGTAAATAAACTATCAAAAACTACAGTAATTATATGTAATATACTGTAAATAAACTATGAAAAATTACAGTAATTATAATTAATATACTGTACATAAAATATCAAAAATTACACCAAATCTATATTATATACTGTAAATAAAATATCAAAAAGTACAGTAAATATACATTACATACTGTACATAAAATATCAAAAAGTACACCAAATATGTGTTATATATACTGTAAATAAACCATCAAAAACTACAGTAATTATATGTAATATACTGTACATAAACTATCAAAAACTACAGTAATTATATTTAATATACTGTACATAAAATATCAAAAATTACACCAAATCTATATTATATACTGTAAATAAAATATCAAAAAGTACAGTAAATATACAATACATACTGTACATAAAATATCAAAAAGTACACCAAATATGTCATATATACTGTAAGTAAACTATCAAAAACTACAGTAATTATACTTAATATACTGTAAATAAACTATCTAAAATTACACCAAATGTTTATTATATACTGTAAATAAAATATCAAATAGTACAGTAAATATACATTACATACTGTACATAAAATATCAAAAAGTACAGCAAATATGAGTTATATATACTGTAAATAAACTATCAAAAACTACAGTAATTATATTTAATATACTGTACATAAAATAAAAAAAATTACACCAAATCTATATTATATACTGTAAATAAAATATCAAAAAGTACAGTAAATATACATTACATACTGTACATAAAATATCAAAAAGTACACCAAATATGTGTTATATATACTGTAAATAAACTATCAAAAACTACAGTAATTATATGTAATATACTGTAAATAAACTATGAAAAATTACAGTAATTATAATTAATATACTGTACATAAAATATCAAAAATTACACCAAATCTATATTATATACTGTAAATAAAATATCAAAAAGGACAGTAAATATACATTACATACTGTACATAAAATATCAAAAAGTACACCAAATATGTGTTATATATACTGTAAATAAACTATCAAAAACTACAGTAATTATATGTAATATACTGTACATAAACTATCAAAAACTACAGTAATTATATTTAATATACTGTACATAAAATATCAAAAATTACACCAAATCTATATTATATACTGTAAATAAAATATCAAAAAGTACAGTAAATATACAATACATACTGTACATAAAATATCAAAAAGTACACCAAATATGTGTCATATATACTGTAAATAAACTATCAAAAACTACCGTAATTATACTTAATATACTGTAAATAAACTATCAAAAATTACACCAAATGTTTATTATATACTGTAAATAAAATATCAAATAGTACAGTAAATATACATTACATACTGTACATAAAATATCAAAAAGTACAGCAAATATGAGTTATACTGTAAATAAACTATTGAAAACTACAGTAATTATATTTAATATACTGTACATAAAATACCAAAAATTACACCAAATCTATATTATATACTGTAAATAAAATATCAAAAAGTACAGTAAATATACATTACATACTGTACATAAAATATCAAAAAGTACACCAAATATGTGTTATATATACTGTAAATAAACTATCAAAAACTACAGTAATTATATGTAATATACTGTAAATAAACTATCAAAAATTACAGTAATTATATTTAATATACTGTACATAAAATATCAAAAATTACACCAAATCTATATTATATACTGTAAATAAAATATCAAAAAGTACAGTAAATATACATTACATACTGTACATAAAATATCAAAAAGTACACCAAATATGTGTTATATATACTGTAAATAAACCATCAAAAACTACAGTAATTATATGTAATATACTGTACATAAACTATCAAAAATTACAGTAATTATATTTAATATACTGTACATAAAATATCAAAAAGTACAGTAAATATACATTACATACTGTACATAAAATATCAAAAAGTACACCAAATATGTGTTATATATACTGTAAATAAACTATCAAAAACTACAGTAATTATATGTAATATACTGTAAATAAACTATCAAAAATTACAGTAATTATATTTAATATACTGTACATAAAATATCAAAAATTACACCAAATCTATATTATATACTGTAAATAAAATATCAAAAAGTACAGTAAATATACATTACGTACTGTACATAAAATATCAAAAAGTACACCAAATATGTGTTATATATACTGTAAATAAACCATCAAAAACTACAGTAATTATATGTAATATACTGTACATAAACTATCAAAAACTACAGTAATTATATTTAATATACTGTACATAAAATATCAAAAATTACACCAAATCTATATTATATACTGTAAATAAAATATCAAAAAGTACAGTAAATATACAATACATACTGTACATAAAATATCAAAAAGTACACCAAATATGTCATATATACTGTAAGTAAACTATCAAAAACTACAGTAATTATACTTAATATACTGTAAATAAACTATCTAAAATTACACCAAATGTTTATTATATACTGTAAATAAAATATCAAATAGTACAGTAAATATACATTACATACTGTACATAAAATATCAAAAAGTACAGCAAATATGAGTTATATATACTGTAAATAAACTATCAAAAACTACAGTAATTATATTTAATATACTGTACATAAAATACCAAAAATTACACCAAATCTATATTATATACTGTAAATAAAATATCAAAAAGTACAGTAAATATACATTACATACTGTACATAAAATATCAAAAAGTACACCAAATATGTGTTATATATACTGTAAATAAACTATCAAAAACTACAGTAATTATATGTAATATACTGTAAATAAACTATCAAAAATTACAGTAATTATATTTAATATACTGTACATAAAATATCAAAAATTACACCAAATCTATATTATATACTGTAAATAAAATATCAAAAAGTACAGTAAATATACATTACATACTGTACATAAAATATCAAAAAGTACACCAAATATGTGTTATATATACTGTAAATAAACGATCAAAAACTACAGTAATTATATGTAATATACTGTACATAAACTATCAAAAATTACAGTAATTATATTTAATATACTGTACATAAAATATCAAAAAGTACAGTAACTATACATTACATACTGTACATAAAATATCAAAAAGTACACCAAATATGTGTTATATATACTGTAAATAAACTATCAAAAACTACAGTAATTATATGTAATATACTGTAAATAAACTATCAAAAATTACAGTAATTATATTTAATATACTGTACATAAAATATCAAAAATTACACCAAATCTATATTATATACTGTAAATAAAATATCAAAAAGTACAGTAAATATACATTACGTACTGTACATAAAATATCAAAAAGTACACCAAATATGTGTTATATATACTGTAAATAAACCATCAAAAACTACAGTAATTATATGTAATATACTGTACATAAACTATCAAAAATTACAGTAATTATATTTAATATACTGTACATAAAATATCAAAAAGTACAGTAAATATACATTACATACTGTACATAAAATATCAAAAAGTACACCAAATATGTGTTATATATACTGTAAATAAACTATCAAAAACTACAGTAATTATATGTAATATACTGTAAATAAACTATCAAAAATTACAGTAATTATATTTAATATACTGTACATAAAATATCAAAAATTACACCAAATCTATATTATATACTGTAAATAAAATATCAAAAAGTACAGTAAATATACATTACGTACTGTACATAAAATATCAAAAAGTACACCAAATATGTGTTATATATACTGTAAATAAACCATCAAAAACTACAGTAATTATATGTAATATACTGTACATAAACTATCAAAAACTACAGTAATTATATTTAATATACTGTACATAAAATATCAAAAATTACACCAAATCTATATTATATACTGTAAATAAAATATCAAAAAGTACAGTAAATATACAATACATACTGTACATAAAATATCAAAAAGTACACCAAATATGTCATATATACTGTAAGTAAACTATCAAAAACTACAGTAATTATACTTAATATACTGTAAATAAACTATCTAATATTACACCAAATGTTTATTATATACTGTAAATAAAATATCAAAAAGTACAGTAAATATACATTACATACTGTACATAAAATATCAAAAAGTACAGCAAATATGAGTTATATATACTGTAAATAAACTATCAAAAACTACAGTAATTATATTTAATATACTGTACATAAAATACCAAAAATTACACCAAATCTATATTATATACTGTAAATAAAATATCAAAAAGTACAGTAAATATACATTACATACTGTACATAAAATATCAAAAAGTACACCAAATATGTGTTATATATACTGTAAATAAACTATCAAAAACTACAGTAATTATATGTAATATACTGTAAATAAACTATCAAAAATTACAGTAATTATATTTAATATACTGTACATAAAATATCAAAAATTACACCAAATCTATATTATATACAGTAAATAAAATATCAAAAAGTACAGTAAATATACATTACATACTGTACATAAAATATCAAAAAGTACACCAAATATGTGTTATATATACTGTAAATAAACTATCAAAAACTACAGTAATTATATGTAATATACTGTAAATAAACTATCAAAAATTACAGTAATTATATTTAATATACTGTACATAAAATATCAAAAATTACACCAAATCTATATTATATACTGTAAATAAAATATCAAAAAGTACAGTAAATATACATTACATACTGTACATAAAATATCAAAAAGTACACCAAATATGTGTTATATATACTGTAAATAAACCATCAAAAACTACAGTAATTATATGTAATATACTGTACATAAACTATCAAAAATTACAGTAATTATATTTAATATACTGTACATAAAATATCAAAAAGTACAGTAAATATACATTACATACTGTACATAAAATATCAAAAAGTACACCAAATATGTGTTATATATACTGTAAATAAACTATCAAAAACTACAGTAATTATATGTAATATACTGTAAATAAACTATCAAAAATTACAGTAATTATATTTAATATACTGTACATAAAATATCAAAAATTACACCAAATCTATATTATATACTGTAAATAAAATATCAAAAAGTACAGTAAATATACATTACGTACTGTACATAAAATATCAAAAAGTACACCAAATATGTGTTATATATACTGTAAATAAACCATCAAAAACTACAGTAATTATATGTAATATACTGTACATAAACTATCAAAAACTACAGTAATTATATTTAATATACTGTACATAAAATATCAAAAATTACACCAAATCTATATTATATACTGTAAATAAAATATCAAAAAGTACAGTAAATATACAATACATACTGTACATAAAATATCAAAAAGTACACCAAATATGTCATATATACTGTAAGTAAACTATCAAAAACTACAGTAATTATACTTAATATACTGTAAATAAACTATCTAAAATTACACCAAATGTTTATTATATACTGTAAATAAAATATCAAATAGTACAGTAAATATACATTACATACTGTACATAAAATATCAAAAAGTACAGCAAATATGAGTTATATATACTGTAAATAAACTATCAAAAACTACAGTAATTATATTTAATATACTGTACATAAAATACCAAAAATTACACCAAATCTATATTATATACTGTAAATAAAATATCAAAAAGTACAGTAAATATACATTACATACTGTACATAAAATATCAAAAAGTACACCAAATATGTGTTATATATACTGTAAATAAACTATCAAAAACTACAGTAATTATATGTAATATACTGTAAATAAACTATCAAAAATTACAGTAATTATATTTAATATACTGTACATAAAATATCAAAAATTACACCAAATCTATATTATATACTGTAAATAAAATATCAAAAAGTACAGTAAATATACATTACATACTGTACATAAAATATCAAAAAGTACACCAAATATGTGTTATATATACTGTAAATAAACCATCAAAAACTACAGTAATTATATGTAATATACTGTACATAAACTATCAAAAATTACAGTAATTATATTTAATATACTGTACATAAAATATCAAAAAGTACAGTAAATATACATTACATACTGTACATAAAATATCAAAAAGTACACCAAATATGTGTTATATATACTGTAAATAAACTATCAAAAACTACAGTAATTATATGTAATATACTGTAAATAAACTATCAAAAATTACAGTAATTATATTTAATATACTGTACATAAAATATCAAAAATTACACCAAATCTATATTATATACTGTAAATAAAATATCAAAAAGTACAGTAAATATACATTACGTACTGTACATAAAATATCAAAAAGTACACCAAATATGTGTTATATATACTGTAAATAAACCATCAAAAACTACAGTAATTATATGTAATATACTGTACATAAACTATCAAAAACTACAGTAATTATATTTAATATGCTGTACATAAAATATCAAAAATTACACCAAATCTATATTATATACTGTAAATAAAATATCAAAAAGTACAGTAAATATACAATACATACTGTACATAAAATATCAAAAAGTACACCAAATATGTCATATATACCGTAAGTAAACTATCAAAAACTACAGTAATTATACTTAATATACTGTAAATAAACTATCTAAAATTACACCAAATGTTTATTATATACTGTAAATAAAATATCAAAAAGTACAGTAAATATACATTACATACTGTACATAAAATATCAAAAAGTACAGCAAATATGAGTTATATATACTGTAAATAAACTATCAAAAACTACAGTAATTATATTTAATATACTGTACATAAAATACCAAAAATTACACCAAATCTATATTATATACTGTAAATAAAATATCAAAATACAGTAAATATACATTACATACTGTACATAAAATTTCAAAAAGTACACCAAATATGTGTTATATATTCTGTAAATAAACTATCAAAAACTACAGTAATTATATGTAATATACTGTAAATAAACTATGAAAAATTACAGTAATTATAATTAATATACTGTACATAAAATATCAAAAATTACACCAAATCTATATTATATACTGTAAATAAAATATCAAAAAGGACAGTAAATATACATTACATACTGTACATAAAATATCAAAAAGTACACCAAATATGTGTTATATATACTGTAAATAAACTATCAAAAACTACAGTAATTATATTTAATATACTGTACATAAAATACCAAAAATTACACCAAATCTATATTATATACTGTAAATAAAATATCAAAAAGTACAGTAAATATACATTACATACTGTACATAAAATATCAAAAAGTACACCAAATATGTGTTATATATACTGTAAATAAACTATCAAAAACTACAGTAATTATATGTAATATACTGTAAATAAACTATCAAAAATTACAGTAATTATATTTAATATACTGTACATAAAATATCAAAAATTACACCAAATCTATATTATATACTGTAAATAAAATATCAAAAAGTACAGTAAATATACATTACATACTGTACATAAAATATCAAAAAGTACACCAAATATGTGTTATATATACTGTAAATAAACCATCAAAAACTACAGTAATTATATGTAATATACTGTACATAAACTATCAAAAATTACAGTAATTATATTTAATATACTGTACATAAAATATCAAAAAGTACAGTAAATATACATTACATACTGTACATAAAATATCAAAAAGTACACCAAATATGTGTTATATATACTGTAAATAAACTATCAAAAACTACAGTAATTATATGTAATATACTGTAAATAAACTATCAAAAATTACAGTAATTATATTTAATATACTGTACATAAAATATCAAAAATTACACCAAATCTATATTATATACTGTAAATAAAATATCAAAAAGTACAGTAAATATACATTACATACTGTACATAAAATATCAAAAAGTACACCAAATATGTGTTATATATACTGCAAATAAGCTATCAAAAACTACAGTAATTATATGTAATATACTGTACATAAAATATCAAAAATTACACCAAATGTTTATTATATACTGTAAATAAAATATCAAAAAGTACAGTAAATATACATTACATACTGTACATAAAATATCAAAAATTACACCAAATATGTGTTATATATACTGTAAATAAACTATCAAAAACTACAGTAATTATATGTAATATACTGTAAATAAACTATCAAAAATTACAGTAATTATATTTAATATACTGTACGTAAAATATCAAAAATTACACCAAATCTATATTATATACTGTAAATAAAATATCAAAAAGTACAGTAAATATACATTACATACTGTACATAAAATATCAAAAAGTACACCAAATATGTGTTATATATACTGTAAATAAACTATCAAAACCTACAGTAATTATATGTAATATACTGTACATAAACTATCAAAAATTACAGTAATTATGTTTAATCTACTGTACATAAAATATCAAAAATTACACCAAATCTATATTATATACTGTAAATAAAATATCAAAAAGTACAGTAAATATACATTACATACTGTACATAAAATATCAAAAAGTACACCAAATATGTGTTATATATACTGTAAATAAACTATCAAAAACTACAGTAATTATATGCAATATACTGTACATAAAATATCAAAAATTATGCCAAATCTATATTATATACTGTAAATAAAATATCAAAAAGTACAGTAAATATACATTACATACTGTACATAAAATATCAAAAAGTACACCAAATATGTGTTATATATACTGAAAAATAAACTATCAAAAACTACAGTAATTATATGCAATATACTTTACGTAAAATATCAAAAAATACACCAAATGTTTATTATATACTGTAAATAAAATATCAAAAATTACAGTAAATATACATTACATACTGTACATAAAATATCAAAAAGTACACCAAATATGTGTTATATATACTGTAAATAAACTATCAAAAACTACAGTAATTTTATGTAATATACTGTAAATAAACTATCAAAAATTACAGTAAGTATATTTAATATACTGTACATAAAATATCAAAAATTACACCAAATCTATATTATATACTGTAAATAAAATATCAAAAAGTACAGTAAATACACATTACATACTGTAAATAAAATATCCAAATGTACACCAAATATGTGTCATATATACTGTAAATAAACTATCAAAAACTACAGTAATTATATTTAATATACTGTACATAAAATATCAAAAATTACACCAAATCTATATTATATACTGTAAATAAAATATCAAAAAGTACAGTAAATATACATTACATACTGTACATAAAATATCAAAAAGTACACCAAATATGTGTTATATATACTGTAAATAAACTATCAAAAACTACAGTAATTATATGTAATATACTATAAATAAACTATCAAAAATTACAGTAATTATATTTAATATACTGTACATAAAATATCAAAAATTACACCAAATCTATATTATATACTGTAAATAAAATATCAAAAAGTACAGTAAATATACATTACATACTGTGCATAAAATATCAAAAAGTACACCAAATATGTGTTATATATACTGTAAATAAGCTATCAAAAACTACAGTAATTATATGTAATATACTGTACATAAAATATCAAAAATTACACCAAATGTTTATTATATACTGTAAATAAAATATCAAAAAGTACAGTAAATATACATTACATACTGTACATAAAATATCAAAAATTACACCAAATATGTGTTATATATACTGTAAATAAACTATCAAAAACTACAGTAATTATATGTAATATACTGTAAATAAACTATCAAAAATTACAGTAAGTATATTTAATGTACTGTACATAAAATATCAAAAATTACACTAAATCTTTATTATATACTGTAAATAAAATATCAAAAAGTAGAGTAAATACACATTACATACTGTACATAAAATATCAAAAAGTACACCAAATATGTGTCATATATACTGTAAATAAACTATCAAAAACTACAGTAATTATATTTAATATACTGTACATAAAATATCAAAAATTACACCAAATCTATATTATATACTGTAAATAAAATATCAAAAAGTACAGTAAATATACATTACATACTGTACATAAAATATCAAAAAGTACACCAAATATGTGTTATATATACTGTAAATAAACTATCAAAAACTACAGTAATTATATGTAATATACTGTAAATAAACTATCAAAAATTACAGTAAGTATGTTTAATCTACTGTACATAAAATATCAAAAATTACACCAAATCTATATTATATACTGTAAATAAAATATCAAAAAGTACAGTAAATATACATTACATACTGTACATAAAATATCAAAAAGTACACCAAATATGTGTTATATATACTGTAAATAAACTATCAAAAACTACAGTAATTATATGTAATATACTGTACATAAACTATCAAAAATTACACTAATTATGTTTAATCTACTGTACATAAAATATCAAAAATTACACCAAATCTATATTATATACTGTAAATAAAATATCAAAAAGTACAGTAAATATACATTACATACTGTACATAAAATATCAAAAAGTACACCAAATATGTGTTATATATACTGTAAATAAACTATCAAAAACTACAGTAATTATATTTAATATACTGTACATAAAATATCAAAAATTACACCAAATGTTTATTATATACTGTAAATAAAATATCAAAAATTACAGTAAATATACATTACATACTGTACATAAAATATCAAAAAGTACACCAAATATGTGTTATATATACTGTAAATAAACTATCAAAAACTACAGTAATTATATGTAATATACTGTACATAAACTATCAAAAATTTCAGTAATTATGTTTAATCTACTGTACATAAAATATCAAAAATTACACCAAATCTATATTATATAATGTAAATAAAATATCAAAAAGTACAGTAAATATACATTACATACTGTACATAAAATATCAAAAAGTACACCAAGTATGTGTTATATATACTGTAAATAAACTATCAAAAACTACAGTAAGTATATGCAATATACAGTACATAAAATATCAAAAATTATGCCAAATCTATATTATATACTGTAAATAAAATATCAAAAAGTACAGTAAATATACATTACATACTGTACATAAAATATCAAAAAGTACACCAAATATGTGTTATATATACTGTAAATAAACTATCAAAAACTACAGTTATTATATGCAATATACTTTACGTAAAATATCAAAAAATACACCAAATGTTTATTATATACTGTAAATAAAATATCAAAAAGTACAGTAAATATACATTACATACTGTACATAAAATATCTAAAAGTACACCAAATATGTGTTATATATACTGTAAATAAACTATCAAAAACTACAGTAATTATATGTAATATACTGTAAATATACTATCAAAAATTACAGTAATTATATTTAATATACTGTACGTAAAATATCAAAAATTACACCAAATCTATATTATATACTGTAAATAAAATATCAAAAAGTACAGTAAATATACATTACATACTGTACATAAAATATCAAAAAGTACACCAAATATGTGTTATATATATTGTAAATAAACTATCAAAAACTACAGTAATAATATTTAATATACTGTACATAAAATATCAAAAATTACACCAAATGTTTATTATATACTGTAAATAAAATATCAAAAAGTACAGTAAATATACATTACATACTGTACATAAAATATCAAAAAGTACACCAAATATGTGTTATATATACTGTAAATAAACTATCAAAAACTACAGTAATTATATGTAATATACTGTACATAAACTATCAAAAATTACAGTAATTATGTTTAATCTACTGTACATAAAATATCAAAAATTACACCAAATCTATATTATATACTGTAAATAAAATACCAAAAAGTACAGTAAATACACATTACATACTGTACATAAAATATCAAAAAGTACACCAAATATGTGTTATATATACTGTAAATAAACTATCAAAAACTACAGTAATTATATGCAATATACTGTACATAAAATATCAAAAATTATGCCAAATCTTTATTATATACTGTAAATAAAATATCAAAAAGTACAGTAAATATACATTACATACTGTACATAAAATATCAAAAAGTACACCAAATATGTGTTATATATACTGTAAATAAACTATCAAAAACTACAGTAATTATATGCAATATACTGTACATAAAATATCAAAAATTATGCCAAATCTATATTATATACTGTAAATAAAATATCAAAAAGTACAGTAAATATACATTACATACTGTACATAAAATATCAAAAAGTACACCAAATATGTGTTATATATACTGTAAATAAACTATCAAAAACTACAGTAATTATATGCAATATACTTTACGTAAAATATCAAAAAATACACCAAATGTTTATTATATACTGTAAATAAAATATCAAAAAGTACAGTAAATATACATTACATACTGTACATAAAATATCTAAAAGGACACCAAATATGTGTTATATATACTGTAAATAAACTATCAAAAACTACAGTAATTATATGTAATATACTGTAAATAAACTATCAAAAATTACAGTAATTATATTTAATATAATGTACGTAAAATATCAAAAATTACACCAAATCTATATTATATACTGTAAATAAAATATCAAAAAGTACAGTAAATATACATTACATACTGTACATAAAATATCAAAAAGTACACCAAATATGTGTTATATATACTGTAAATAAACTATCAAAAACTACAGTAATAATATTTAATATACTGTACATAAAATATCAAAAATTACACCAAATGTTTATTATATACTGTAAATAAAATATCAAAAAGTACAGTAAATATACATTACATACTGTACATAAAATATCAAAAAGTACACCAAATATGTGTTATATATACTGTAAATAAACTATCAAAAACTACAGTAATTATATGTAATATACTGTACATAAACTATCAAAAATTACAGTAATTATGTTTAATCTACTGTACATAAAATATCAAAAATTACACCAAATCTCTATTATATACTGTAAATAAAATACCAAAAAGTACAGTAAATACACATTACATACTGTACATAAAATATCAAAAAGTACACCAAATATGTGTTATATATACTGTAAATAAACTATCAAAAACTACAGTAATTATATGCAATATACTGTACATAAAATATCAAAAATTATGCCAAATCTATATTATATACTGTAAATAAAATATCAAAAAGTACAGTAAATATACATTACATACTGTACATAAAATATCAAAAAGTACACCAAATATGTGTTATATATACTGTAAATAAACTATCAAAAACTACACTAATTATATGCAATATACTTTACGTAAAATATCAAAAAATACACCAAATGTTTATTATATACTGTAAATAAAATATCAAAAAGTACAGTAAATATACATTACATACTGTACATAAAAAAATTACAGTAATTATGTTTAATCTACTGTACATAAAATATCAAAAATTACACCAAATCTATATTATATACTGTAAATAAAATACTAAAAAGTACAGTAAATACACATTACATACTGTACAGAAAATATCAAAAAGTACACCAAATATGTGTTATATATACTGTAAATAAACTATCAAAAACTACAGTAATTATATGCAATATACTTTACATAAAATATCAAAAATTATGCCAAATCTATATTATATACTGTAAATAAAATATCAAAAAGTACAGTAAATATACATTACATACTGTATATAAAATATCAAAAAGTACACCAAATATGTGTTATATATACTGTAAATAAACTATCAAAAACTACAGTAATTATATGCAATATACTGTACATAAAATATCAAAAATTATGCCAAATCTATATTATATACTGTAAATAAAATATCAAAAAGTACAGTAAATATACATTACATACTGTACATAAAATATCAAAAAGTACACCAAATATGTGTTATATATACTGTAAATAAACTATCAAAAACTACAGTAATTATATGCAATATACTTTACGTAAAATATCAAAAAATACACCAAATGTTTATTATATACTGTAAATAAAATATCAAAAAGTACAGTAAATATACATTACATACTGTACATAAAATATCTAAAAGGACACCAAATATGTGTTATATATACTGTAAATAAACTATCAAAAACTACAGTAATTATATGTAATATACTGTAAATAAACTATCAAAAATTACAGTAATTATATTTAATATAATGTACGTAAAATATCAAAAATTACACCAAATCTATATTATATACTGTAAATAAAATATCAAAAAGTACAGTAAATATACATTACATACTGTACATAAAATATCAAAAAGTACACCAAATATGTGTTATATATACTGTAAATAAACTATCAAAAACTACAGTAATTATATGTAATATACTGTACATAAACTATCAAAAATTACAGTAATTATGTTTAATCTACTGTACATAAAATATCAAAAATTACACCAAATCTCTATTATATACTGTAAATAAAATACCAAAAAGTACAGTAAATACACATTACATACTGTACATAAAATATCAAAAAGTACACCAAATATGTGTTATATATACTGTAAATAAACTATCAAAAACTACAGTAATTATATGCAATATACTGTACATAAAATATCAAAAATTATGCCAAATCTATATTATATACTGTAAATAAAATATCAAAAAGTACAGTAAATATACATTACATACTGTACATAAAATATCAAAAAGTACACCAAATATGTGTTATATATACTGTAAATAAACTATCAAAAACTACAGTAATTATATGCAATATACTTTACGTAAAATATAAAAAATACACCAAATGTTTATTATATACTGTAAATAAAATATCAAAAAGTACAGTAAATATACATTACATACTGTACATAAAATATCAAAAAGTACACCAAATATGTGTTATATATACTGTAAATAAACTATCAAAAACTACAGTAATTATATGTAATATACTGTAAATAAACTATCAAAAATTACAGTAATTATATTTAATATACTGTACGTAAAATATCAAAAATTACACCAAATCTATATTATATACTGTAAATAAAATATCAAAAAGTACAGTAAATATACATTACATACTGTACATAAAATATCTAAAAGGACACCAAATATGTGTTATATATACTGTAAACTATCAAAAACTACAGTAATAATATTTAATATACTGTACATAAAATATCAAAAATTACACCAAATGTTTATTATATACTGTAAATAAAATATCAAAAAGTACAGTAAATATACATTACATACTGTACATAAAATATCAAAAAGTACACCAAATATGTGTTATATATACTGTAAATAAACTATCAAAAACTACAGTAATTATATGTAATATACTGTAAATAAACTATCAAAAATTACAGTAATTATATTTAATATACTGTACGTAAAATATCAAAAATTACACCAAATCTATATTATATACTGTAAATAAAATATCAAAAAGTACAGTAAATATACATTACATACTGTACATAAAATATCAAAAAGTACACCAAATATGTGTTATATATACTGTAAATAAACTATCAAAACCTACAGTAATTATATGTAATATACTGTACATAAACTATCAAAAATTACAGTAATTATGTTTAATCTACTGTACATAAAATATCAAAAATTACACCAAATCTATATTATATACTGTAAATAAAATATCAAAAAGTACAGTAAATATACATTACATACTGTACATAAAATATCAAAAAGTACACCAAATATGTGTTATATATACTGTAAATAAACTATCAAAAACTACAGTAATTATATGCAATATACTGTACATAAAATATCAAAAATTATGCCAAATCTATATTATATACTGTAAATAAAATATCAAAAAGTACAGTAAATATACATTACATACTGTACATAAAATATCAAAAAGTACACCAAATATGTGTTATATATACTGTAAATAAACTATCAAAAACTACAGTAATTATATGCAATATACTTTACGTAAAATATCAAAAAATACACCAAATGTTTATTATATACTGTAAATAAAATATCAAAAAGTACAGTAAATATACATTACATACTGTACATAAAATATCAAAAAGGACACCAAATATGTGTTATATATACTGTAAATAAACTATCAAAAACTACAGTAATTATATGTAATATACTGTAAATAAACTATCAAAAATTACAGTAATTATATTTAATATACTGTACGTAAAATATCAAAAATTACACCAAATCTATATTATATACTGTAAATAAAATATCAAAAAGTACAGTAAATATACATTACATACTGTACATAAAATATCAAAAAGTACACCAAATATGTGTTATATATACTGTAAATAAACTATCAAAAACTACAGTAATAATATTTAATATACTGTACATAAAATATCAAAAATTACACCAAATGTTTATTATATACTGTAAATAAAATATCAAAAAGTACAGTAAATATACATTACATACTGTACATAAAATATCAAAAAGTACACCAAATATGTGTTATATATACTGTAAATAAGCTATCAAAAACTACAGTAATTATATGTAATATACTGTACATAAAATATCAAAAATTACACCAAATGTTTATTATATACTGTAAATAAAATATCAAAAAGTACAGTAAATATACATTACATACTGTACATAAAATATCAAAAATTACACCAAATATGTGTTATATATACTGTAAATAAACTATCAAAAACTACAGTAATTATATGTAATATACTGTAAATAAACTATCAAAAATTACAGTAATTATATTTAATATACTGGACGTAAAATATCAAAAATTACACCAAATCTATATTATATACTGTAAATAAAATATCAAAAAGTACAGTAAATATACATTACATACTGTACATAAAATATCAAAAAGTACACCAAATATGTGTTATATATACTGTAAATAAACTATCAAAACCTACAGTAATTATATGTAATATACTGTACATAAACTATCAAAAATTACAGTAATTATGTTTAATCTACTGTACATAAAATATCAAAAATTACACCAAATCTATATTATATACTGTAAATAAAATATCAAAAAGTACAGTAAATATACATTACATACTGTACATAAAATATCAAAAAGTACACCAAATATGTGTTATATATACTGTAAATAAACTATCAAAAACTACAGTAATTATATGCAATATACTGTACATAAAATATCAAAAATTATGCCAAATCTATATTATATACTGTAAATAAAATATCAAAAAGTACAGTAAATATACATTACATACTGTACATAAAATATCAAAAAGTACACCAAATATGTGTTATATATACTGTAAATAAACTATCAAAAACTACAGTAATTATATGCAATATACTTTACGTAAAATATCAAAAAATACACCAAATGTTTATTATATACTGTAAATAAAATATCAAAAAGTACAGTAAATATACATTACATACTGTACATAAAATATCAAAAAGTACACCAAATATGTGTTATATATACTGTAAATAAACTATCAAAAACTACAGTAATTATATGTAATATACTGTAAATAAACTATCAAAAATTACAGTAATTATATTTAATATACTGTACATAAAATATCAAAAAGTACAGTAAATATACATTACGTACTGTACATAAAATATCAAAAAGTACACCAAATATGTGTTATATATACTGTAAATAAACTATCAAAAACTACAGTAATTATATGTAATATACTGTAAATAAACTATCAAAAATTACAGTAATTATATTTAATATACTGTAGATAAAATATCAAAAATTACACCAAATCTATATTATGTACTGTAAATAAAATATCAAAAAGTACAGTAAATATACATTACGTACTGTACATAAAATATCAAAAAGTACACCAAATATGTGTTATATATACTGTAAATAAACTATCAAAAACTACAGTAATTATATGTAATATACTGTACATAAACTATCAAAAACTACAGTAAATATATTTAATATACTGTACATAAAATATCAAAAATTACACCAAATCTATATTATATACTGTAAATAAAATATCAAAAAGTACAGTAAATATACAATACATACTGTACATAAAATATCAAAAAGTACACCAAATATGTGTCATATATACTGTAAATAAACTATCAAAAACTACAGTAATTATATTTAATATACTGTACATAAAATACCAAAAATTACACCAAATCTATATTATATACTGTAAATAAAATATCAAAAGTACAGTACATATACATTACGTACTGTACATAAAATATCAAAAAGTACACCAAATATGTGTTATATATACTGTAAATAAACTATCAAAAACTACAGTAATTATATGTAATATACTGTACATAAACTATCAAAAACTACAGTAATTATATTTAATATACTGTACATAAAATATCAAAAATTACACCAAATCTATATTATATACTGTAAATAAAATATCAAAAAGTACAGTAAATATACAATACATACTGTACATAAAATATCAAAAAGTACACCAAATATGTGTCATATATACTGTAAGTAAACTAACAAAAACTACAGTAATTATACTTAATATACTGTAAATAAACTATCTAAAATTACACCAAATGTTTATTATATACTGTAAATAAAATATCAAATAGTACAGTAAATATACATTACATACTGTACATAAAATATCAAAAAGTACAGCAAATATGAGTTATGTATACTGTAAATAAACTATCAAAAACTACAGTAATTATATTTAATATACTGTACATAAAATACCAAAAATTACACTAAATCTATATTATATACTGTAAATAAAATATCAAAAAGTACAGTAAATATACATTACATACTGTACATAAAATATCAAGAAGTACACCAAATATGTGTTATATATAGTGTAAATAAACTATCAAAAACTACAGTAATTATATGTAATATACTGTAAATAAACTATCAAAAATTACAGTAATTATATTTAATATACTGTACATAAAATATCAAAAAGTACAGTAAATATACATTACATACTGTACATAAAATATCAAAAAGTACACCAAATATGTGTTATATATACTGTAAATAAACTATCAAAAACTACAGTAATTATATGTAATATACTGTAAATAAACTATCAAAAATTACAGTAAGTATATTTAATATACTGTACATAAAATATCAAAAATTACACCAAATCTATATTATATAATGTAAATAAAATATCAAAAAGTACAGTAAATATACATTACGTACTGTACATAAAATATCAAAAAGTACACCAAATATGTGTTATATATACTGTAAATAAACTATCAAAAACTACAGTAATTATATGTAATATACTGTACATAAACTATCAAAAACTACAGTAATTATATTTAATATACTGTACATAAAATATCAAAAATTACACCAAATCTATATTATATACTGTAAATAAAATATCAAAAAGTACAGTAAATATACAATACATACTGTACATAAAATATCAAAAAGTACACCAAATATGTCATATATACTGTAAGTAAACTATCAAAAACTACAGTAATTATACTTAATATACTGTAAATAAACTATCTAAAATTACACCAAATGTTTATTATATACTGTAAATAAAATATCAAATAGTACAGTAAATATACATTACATACTGTACATAAAATATCAAAAAGTACAGCAAATATGAGTTATATATACTGTAAATAAACTATCAAAAACTACAGTAATTATATTTAATATACTGTACATAAAATACCAAAAATTACACCAAATCTATATTATATACTGTAAATAAAATATCAAAAGTACAGTAAATATACATTACGTACTGTACATAAAATATCAAAAAGTACACCAAATATGTGTTATATATACTGTAAATAAACTATCAAAAACTACAGTAATTATATGTAATATACTGTACATAAACTATCAAAAACTACAGTAATTATATTTAATATACTGTACATAAAATATCAAAAATTACACCAAATCTATATTATATACTGTAAATAAAATATCAAAAAGTACAGTAAATATACAATACATACTGTACATAAAATATCAAAAAGTACACCAAATATGTGTCATATATACTGTAAGTAAACTATCAAAAACTACAGTAATTATACTTAATATACTGTAAATAAACTATCTAAAATTACACCAAATGTTTATTATATACTGTAAATAAAATATCAAATAGTACAGTAAATATACATTACATACTGTACATAAAATATCAAAAAGTACAGCGAATATGAGTTATGTATACTGTAAATAAACTATCAAAAACTACAGTAATTATATTTAATATACTGTACATAAAATACCAAAAATTACACCAAATCTATATTATATACTGTCAATAAAATATCAAAAAGTACAGTAAATATACATTACATACTGTACATAAAATATCAAGAAGTACACCAAATATGTGTTATATATACTGTAAATAAACCATCAAAAACTACAGTAATTATATGTAATATACTGTACATAAACTATCAAAAACTACAGTAATCATATTTAATATACTGTACATAAAATATCAAAAATTACACCAAATCTATATTATATACTGTAAATAAAATATCAAAAAGTACAGTAAATATACAATACATACTGTACATAAAATATCAAAAAGTACACCAAATATGTCATATATACTGTAAGTAAACTATCAAAAACTACAGTAATTATACTTAATATACTGTAAATAAACTATCTAAAATTACACCAAATGTTTATTATATACTGTAAATAAAATATCAAATAGTACAGTAAATATACATTACATACTGTACATAAAATATCAAAAAGTACAGCAAATATGAGTTATATATACTGTAAATAAACTATCAAAAACTACAGTAATTATATTTAATATACTGTACATAAAATACCAAAAATCACACCAAATCTATATTATATACTGTAAATAAAATATCAAAAAGTACAGTAAATATACATTACATACTGTACATAAAATATCAAAAAGTACACCAAATATGTGTTATATATACTGTAAATAAACTATCAAAAACTACAGTAATTATATGTAATATACTGTAAATAAACTATCAAAAATTACAGTAATTATATTTAATATACTGTACATAAAATATCAAAAATTACACCAAATCTATATTATATACTGTAAATAAAATATCAAAAAGTACAGTAAATATACATTACATACTGTACATAAAATATCAAAAAGTACACCAAATATGTGTTATATATACTGTAAATAAACCATCAAAAACTACAGTAATTATATGTAATATACTGTACATAAACTATCAAAAATTACAGTAATTATATTTAATATACTGTACATAAAATATCAAAAAGTACAGTAAATATACATTACATACTGTACATAAAATATCAAAAAGTACACCAAATATGTGTTATATATACTGTAAATAAACTATCAAAAACTACAGTAATTATATGTAATATACTGTAAATAAACTATCAAAAATTACAGTAATTATATTTAATATACTGTACATAAAATATCAAAAATTACACCAAATCTATATTATATACTGTAAATAAAATATCAAAAAGTACAGTAAATATACATTACGTACTGTACATAAAATATCAAAAAGTACACCAAATATGTGTTATATATACTGTAAATAAACCATCAAAAACTACAGTAATTATATGTAATATACTGTACATAAACTATCAAAAACTACAGTAATTATATTTAATATACTGTACATAAAATATCAAAAATTACACCAAATCTATATTATATACTGTAAATAAAATATCAAAAAGTACAGTAAATATACAATACATACTGTACATAAAATATCAAAAAGTACACCAAATATGTCATATATACTGTAAGTAAACTATCAAAAACTACAGTAATTATACTTAATATACTGTAAATAAACTATCTAAAATTACACCAAATGTTTATTATATACTGTAAATAAAATATCAAAAAGTACAGTAAATATACATTACATACTGTACATAAAATATCAAAAAGTACAGCAAATATGAGTTATATATACTGTAAATAAACTATCAAAAACTACAGTAATTATATTTAATATACTGTACATAAAATACCAAAAATTACACCAAATCTATATTATATACTGTAAATAAAATATCAAAAAGTACAGTAAATATACATTACATACTGTACATAAAATATCAAAAAGTACACCAAATATGTGTTATATATACTGTAAATAAACTATCAAAAACTACAGTAATTATATGTAATATACTGTAAATAAACTATCAAAAATTACAGTAATTATATTTAATATACTGTACATAAAATATCAAAAATTACACCAAATCTATATTATATACAGTAAATAAAATATCAAAAAGTACAGTAAATATACATTACATACTGTACATAAAATATCAAAAAGTACACCAAATATGTGTTATATATACTGTAAATAAACTATCAAAAACTACAGTAATTATATGTAATATACTGTAAATAAACTATCAAAAATTACAGTAATTATATTTAATATACTGTACATAAAATATCAAAAATTACACCAAATCTATATTATATACTGTAAATAAAATATCAAAAAGTACAGTAAATATACATTACATACTGTACATAAAATATCAAAAAGTACACCAAATATGTGTTATATATACTGTAAATAAACCATCAAAAACTACAGTAATTATATGTAATATACTGTACATAAACTATCAAAAATTACAGTAATTATATTTAATATACTGTACATAAAATATCAAAAAGTACAGTAAATATACATTACATACTGTACATAAAATATCAAAAAGTACACCAAATATGTGTTATATATACTGTAAATAAACTATCAAAAACTACAGTAATTATATGTAATATACTGTAAATAAACTATCAAAAATTACAGTAATTATATTTAATATACTGTACATAAAATATCAAAAATTACACCAAATCTATATTATATACTGTAAATAAAATATCAAAAAGTACAGTAAATATACATTACGTACTGTACATAAAATATCAAAAAGTACACCAAATATGTGTTATATATACTGTAAATAAACCATCAAAAACTACAGTAATTATATGTAATATACTGTACATAAACTATCAAAAACTACAGTAATTATATTTAATATACTGTACATAAAATATCAAAAATTACACCAAATCTATATTATATACTGTAAATAAAATATCAAAAAGTACAGTAAATATACAATACATACTGTACATAAAATATCAAAAAGTACACCAAATATGTCATATATACTGTAAGTAAACTATCAAAAACTACAGTAATTATACTTAATATACTGTAAATAAACTATCTAAAATTACACCAAATGTTTATTATATACTGTAAATAAAATATCAAATAGTACAGTAAATATACATTACATACTGTACATAAAATATCAAAAAGTACAGCAAATATGAGTTATATATACTGTAAATAAACTATCAAAAACTACAGTAATTATATTTAATATACTGTACATAAAATACCAAAAATTACACCAAATCTATATTATATACTGTAAATAAAATATCAAAAAGTACAGTAAATATACATTACATACTGTACATAAAATATCAAAAAGTACACCAAATATGTGTTATATATACTGTAAATAAACTATCAAAAACTACAGTAATTATATGTAATATACTGTAAATAAACTATCAAAAATTACAGTAATTATATTTAATATACTGTACATAAAATATCAAAAATTACACCAAATCTATATTATATACTGTAAATAAAATATCAAAAAGTACAGTAAATATACATTACATACTGTACATAAAATATCAAAAAGTACACCAAATATGTGTTATATATACTGTAAATAAACCATCAAAAACTACAGTAATTATATGTAATATACTGTACATAAACTATCAAAAATTACAGTAATTATATTTAATATACTGTACATAAAATATCAAAAAGTACAGTAAATATACATTACATACTGTACATAAAATATCAAAAAGTACACCAAATATGTGTTATATATACTGTAAATAAACTATCAAAAACTACAGTAATTATATGTAATATACTGTAAATAAACTATCAAAAATTACAGTAATTATATTTAATATACTGTACATAAAATATCAAAAATTACACCAAATCTATATTATATACTGTAAATAAAATATCAAAAAGTACAGTAAATATACATTACGTACTGTACATAAAATATCAAAAAGTACACCAAATATGTGTTATATATACTGTAAATAAACCATCAAAAACTACAGTAATTATATGTAATATACTGTACATAAACTATCAAAAACTACAGTAATTATATTTAATATGCTGTACATAAAATATCAAAAATTACACCAAATCTATATTATATACTGTAAATAAAATATCAAAAAGTACAGTAAATATACAATACATACTGTACATAAAATATCAAAAAGTACACCAAATATGTCATATATACCGTAAGTAAACTATCAAAAACTACAGTAATTATACTTAATATACTGTAAATAAACTATCTAAAATTACACCAAATGTTTATTATATACTGTAAATAAAATATCAAAAAGTACAGTAAATATACATTACATACTGTACATAAAATATCAAAAAGTACAGCAAATATGAGTTATATATACTGTAAATAAACTATCAAAAACTACAGTAATTATATTTAATATACTGTACATAAAATACCAAAAATTACACCAAATCTATATTATATACTGTAAATAAAATATCAAAATACAGTAAATATACATTACATACTGTACATAAAATTTCAAAAAGTACACCAAATATGTGTTATATATTCTGTAAATAAACTATCAAAAACTACAGTAATTATATGTAATATACTGTAAATAAACTATGAAAAATTACAGTAATTATAATTAATATACTGTACATAAAATATCAAAAATTACACCAAATCTATATTATATACTGTAAATAAAATATCAAAAAGGACAGTAAATATACATTACATACTGTACATAAAATATCAAAAAGTACACCAAATATGTGTTATATATACTGTAAATAAACTATCAAAAACTACAGTAATTATATTTAATATACTGTACATAAAATACCAAAAATTACACCAAATCTATATTATATACTGTAAATAAAATATCAAAAAGTACAGTAAATATACATTACATACTGTACATAAAATATCAAAAAGTACACCAAATATGTGTTATATATACTGTAAATAAACTATCAAAAACTACAGTAATTATATGTAATATACTGTAAATAAACTATCAAAAATTACAGTAATTATATTTAATATACTGTACATAAAATATCAAAAATTACACCAAATCTATATTATATACTGTAAATAAAATATCAAAAAGTACAGTAAATATACATTACATACTGTACATAAAATATCAAAAAGTACACCAAATATGTGTTATATATACTGTAAATAAACCATCAAAAACTACAGTAATTATATGTAATATACTGTACATAAACTATCAAAAATTACAGTAATTATATTTAATATACTGTACATAAAATATCAAAAAGTACAGTAAATATACATTACATACTGTACATAAAATATCAAAAAGTACACCAAATATGTGTTATATATACTGTAAATAAACTATCAAAAACTACAGTAATTATATGTAATATACTGTAAATAAACTATCAAAAATTACAGTAATTATATTTAATATACTGTACATAAAATATCAAAAATTACACCAAATCTATATTATATACTGTAAATAAAATATCAAAAAGTACAGTAAATATACATTACGTACTGTACATAAAATATCAAAAAGTACACCAAATATGTGTTATATATACTGTAAATAAACCATCAAAAACTACAGTAATTATATGTAATATACTGTACATAAACTATCAAAAACTACAGTAATTATATTTAATATGCTGTACATAAAATATCAAAAATTACACCAAATCTATATTATATACTGTAAATAAAATATCAAAAAGTACAGTAAATATACAATACATACTGTACATAAAATATCAAAAAGTACACCAAATATGTCATATATACCGTAAGTAAACTATCAAAAACTACAGTAATTATACTTAATATACTGTAAATAAACTATCTAAAATTACACCAAATGTTTATTATATACTGTAAATAAAATATCAAAAAGTACAGTAAATATACATTACATACTGTACATAAAATATCAAAAAGTACAGCAAATATGAGTTATATATACTGTAAATAAACTATCAAAAACTACAGTAATTATATTTAATATACTGTACATAAAATACCAAAAATTACACCAAATCTATATTATATACTGTAAATAAAATATCAAAATACAGTAAATATACATTACATACTGTACATAAAATATCAAAAAGTACACCAAATATGTGTTATATATTCTGTAAATAAACTATCAAAAACTACAGTAATTATATGTAATATACTGTAAATAAACTATGAAAAATTACAGTAATTATAATTAATATACTGTACATAAAATATCAAAAATTACACCAAATCTATATTATATACTGTAAATAAAATATCAAAAAGGACAGTAAATATACATTACATACTGTACATAAAATATCAAAAAGTACACCAAATATGTGTTATATATACTGTAAATAAACTATCAAAAACTACAGTAATTATATTTAATATACTGTACATAAAATACCAAAAATTACACCAAATCTATATTATATACTGTAAATAAAATATCAAAAAGTACAGTAAATATACATTACATACTGTACATAAAATATCAAAAAGTACACCAAATATGTGTTATATATACTGTAAATAAACTATCAAAAACTACAGTAATTATATGTAATATACTGTAAATAAACTATCAAAAATTACAGTAATTATATTTAATATACTGTACATAAAATATCAAAAATTACACCAAATCTATATTATATACTGTAAATAAAATATCAAAAAGTACAGTAAATATACATTACATACTGTACATAAAATATCAAAAAGTACACCAAATATGTGTTATATATACTGTAAATAAACCATCAAAAACTACAGTAATTATATGTAATATACTGTACATAAACTATCAAAAATTACAGTAATTATATTTAATATACTGTACATAAAATATCAAAAAGTACAGTAAATATACATTACATACTGTACATAAAATATCAAAAAGTACACCAAATATGTGTTATATATACTGTAAATAAACTATCAAAAACTACAGTAATTATATGTAATATACTGTAAATAAACTATCAAAAATTACAGTAATTATATTTAATATACTGTACATAAAATATCAAAAATTACACCAAATCTATATTATATACTGTAAATAAAATATCAAAAAGTACAGTAAATATACATTACGTACTGTACATAAAATATCAAAAAGTACACCAAATATGTGTTATATATACTGTAAATAAACCATCAAAAACTACAGTAATTATATGTAATATACTGTACATAAACTATCAAAAACTACAGTAATTATATTTAATATACTGTACATAAAATATCAAAAATTACACCAAATCTATATTATATACTGTAAATAAAATATCAAAAAGTACAGTAAATATACAATACATACTGTACATAAAATATCAAAAAGTACACCAAATATGTCATATATACTGTAAGTAAACTATCAAAAACTACAGTAATTATACTTAATATACTGTAAATAAACTATCTAAAATTACACCAAATGTTTATTATATACTGTAAATAAAATATCAAAAAGTACAGTAAATATACATTACATACTGTACATAAAATATCAAAAAGTACAGCAAATATGAGTTATATATACTGTAAATAAACTATCAAAAACTACAGTAATTATATTTAATATACTGTACATAAAATACCAAAAATTACACCAAATCTATATTATATACTGTAAATAAAATATCAAAAAGTACAGTAAATATACATTACATACTGTACATAAAATATCAAAAAGTACACCAAATATGTGTTATATATACTGTAAATAAACTATCAAAAACTACAGTAATTATATGTAATATACTGTAAATAAACTATCAAAAATTACAGTAATTATATTTAATATACTGTACATAAAATATCAAAAATTACACCAAATCTATATTATATACAGTAAATAAAATATCAAAAAGTACAGTAAATATACATTACATACTGTACATAAAATATCAAAAAGTACACCAAATATGTGTTATATATACTGTAAATAAACTATCAAAAACTACAGTAATTATATGTAATATACTGTAAATAAACTATCAAAAATTACAGTAATTATATTTAATATACTGTACATAAAATATCAAAAATTACACCAAATCTATATTATATACTGTAAATAAAATATCAAAAAGTACAGTAAATATACATTACATACTGTACATAAAATATCAAAAAGTACACCAAATATGTGTTATATATACTGTAAATAAACCATCAAAAACTACAGTAATTATATGTAATATACTGTACATAAACTATCAAAAATTACAGTAATTATATTTAATATACTGTACATAAAATATCAAAAAGTACAGTAAATATACATTACATACTGTACATAAAATATCAAAAAGTACACCAAATATGTGTTATATATACTGTAAATAAACTATCAAAAACTACAGTAATTATATGTAATATACTGTAAATAAACTATCAAAAATTACAGTAATTATATTTAATATACTGTACATAAAATATCAAAAATTACACCAAATCTATATTATATACTGTAAATAAAATATCAAAAAGTACAGTAAATATACATTACGTACTGTACATAAAATATCAAAAAGTACACCAAATATGTGTTATATATACTGTAAATAAACCATCAAAAACTACAGTAATTATATGTAATATACTGTACATAAACTATCAAAAACTACAGTAATTATATTTAATATACTGTACATAAAATATCAAAAATTACACCAAATCTATATTATATACTGTAAATAAAATATCAAAAAGTACAGTAAATATACAATACATACTGTACATAAAATATCAAAAAGTACACCAAATATGTCATATATACTGTAAGTAAACTATCAAAAACTACAGTAATTATACTTAATATACTGTAAATAAACTATCTAAAATTACACCAAATGTTTATTATATACTGTAAATAAAATATCAAATAGTACAGTAAATATACATTACATACTGTACATAAAATATCAAAAAGTACAGCAAATATGAGTTATATATACTGTAAATAAACTATCAAAAACTACAGTAATTATATTTAATATACTGTACATAAAATACCAAAAATTACACCAAATCTATATTATATACTGTAAATAAAATATCAAAAAGTACAGTAAATATACATTACATACTGTACATAAAATATCAAAAAGTACACCAAATATGTGTTATATATACTGTAAATAAACTATCAAAAACTACAGTAATTATATGTAATATACTGTAAATAAACTATCAAAAATTACAGTAATTATATTTAATATACTGTACATAAAATATCAAAAATTACACCAAATCTATATTATATACTGTAAATAAAATATCAAAAAGTACAGTAAATATACATTACATACTGTACATAAAATATCAAAAAGTACACCAAATATGTGTTATATATACTGTAAATAAACCATCAAAAACTACAGTAATTATATGTAATATACTGTACATAAACTATCAAAAATTACAGTAATTATATTTAATATACTGTACATAAAATATCAAAAAGTACAGTAAATATACATTACATACTGTACATAAAATATCAAAAAGTACACCAAATATGTGTTATATATACTGTAAATAAACTATCAAAAACTACAGTAATTATATGTAATATACTGTAAATAAACTATCAAAAATTACAGTAATTATATTTAATATACTGTACATAAAATATCAAAAATTACACCAAATCTATATTATATACTGTAAATAAAATATCAAAAAGTACAGTAAATATACAATACATACTGTACATAAAATATCAAAAAGTACACCAAATATGTCATATATACTGTAAGTAAACTATCAAAAACTACAGTAATTATACTTAATATACTGTAAATAAACTATCTAAAATTACACCAAATGTTTATTATATACTGTAAATAAAATATCAAATAGTACAGTAAATATACATTACATACTGTACATAAAATATCAAAAAGTACAGCAAATATGAGTTATATATACTGTAAATAAACTATCAAAAACTACAGTAATTATATTTAATATACTGTACATAAAATACCAAAAATTACACCAAATCTATATTATATACTGTAAATAAAATATCAAAAAGTACAGTAAATATACATTACATACTGTACATAAAATATCAAAAAGTACACCAAATATGTGTTATATATACTGTAAATAAACTATCAAAAACTACAGTAATTATATGTAATATACTGTAAATAAACTATCAAAAATTACAGTAATTATATTTAATATACTGTACATAAAATATCAAAAATTACACCAAATCTATATTATATACTGTAAATAAAATATCAAAAAGTACAGTAAATATACATTACATACTGTACATAAAATATCAAAAAGTACACCAAATATGTGTTATATATACTGTAAATAAACCATCAAAAACTACAGTAATTATATGTAATATACTGTACATAAACTATCAAAAATTACAGTAATTATATTTAATATACTGTACATAAAATATCAAAAAGTACAGTAAATATACATTACATACTGTACATAAAATATCAAAAAGTACACCAAATATGTGTTATATATACTGTAAATAAACTATCAAAAACTACAGTAATTATATGTAATATACTGTAAATAAACTATCAAAAATTACAGTAATTATATTTAATATACTGTACATAAAATATCAAAAATTACACCAAATCTATATTATATACTGTAAATAAAATATCAAAAAGTACAGTAAATATACATTACGTACTGTACATAAAATATCAAAAAGTACACCAAATATGTGTTATATATACTGTAAATAAACCATCAAAAACTACAGTAATTATATGTAATATACTGTACATAAACTATCAAAAACTACAGTAATTATATTTAATATGCTGTACATAAAATATCAAAAATTACACCAAATCTATATTATATACTGTAAATAAAATATCAAAAAGTACAGTAAATATACAATACATACTGTACATAAAATATCAAAAAGTACACCAAATATGTCATATATACCGTAAGTAAACTATCAAAAACTACAGTAATTATACTTAATATACTGTAAATAAACTATCTAAAATTACACCAAATGTTTATTATATACTGTAAATAAAATATCAAAAAGTACAGTAAATATACATTACATACTGTACATAAAATATCAAAAAGTACAGCAAATATGAGTTATATATACTGTAAATAAACTATCAAAAACTACAGTAATTATATTTAATATACTGTACATAAAATACCAAAAATTACACCAAATCTATATTATATACTGTAAATAAAATATCAAAATACAGTAAATATACATTACATACTGTACATAAAATTTCAAAAAGTACACCAAATATGTGTTATATATTCTGTAAATAAACTATCAAAAACTACAGTAATTATATGTAATATACTGTAAATAAACTATGAAAAATTACAGTAATTATAATTAATATACTGTACATAAAATATCAAAAATTACACCAAATCTATATTATATACTGTAAATAAAATATCAAAAAGGACAGTAAATATACATTACATACTGTACATAAAATATCAAAAAGTACACCAAATATGTGTTATATATACTGTAAATAAACTATCAAAAACTACAGTAATTATATTTAATATACTGTACATAAAATACCAAAAATTACACCAAATCTATATTATATACTGTAAATAAAATATCAAAAAGTACAGTAAATATACATTACATACTGTACATAAAATATCAAAAAGTACACCAAATATGTGTTATATATACTGTAAATAAACTATCAAAAACTACAGTAATTATATGTAATATACTGTAAATAAACTATCAAAAATTACAGTAATTATATTTAATATACTGTACATAAAATATCAAAAATTACACCAAATCTATATTATATACTGTAAATAAAATATCAAAAAGTACAGTAAATATACATTACATACTGTACATAAAATATCAAAAAGTACACCAAATATGTGTTATATATACTGTAAATAAACCATCAAAAACTACAGTAATTATATGTAATATACTGTACATAAACTATCAAAAATTACAGTAATTATATTTAATATACTGTACATAAAATATCAAAAAGTACAGTAAATATACATTACATACTGTACATAAAATATCAAAAAGTACACCAAATATGTGTTATATATACTGTAAATAAACTATCAAAAACTACAGTAATTATATGTAATATACTGTAAATAAACTATCAAAAATTACAGTAATTATATTTAATATACTGTACATAAAATATCAAAAATTACACCAAATCTATATTATATACTGTAAATAAAATATCAAAAAGTACAGTAAATATACATTACGTACTGTACATAAAATATCAAAAAGTACACCAAATATGTGTTATATATACTGTAAATAAACCATCAAAAACTACAGTAATTATATGTAATATACTGTACATAAACTATCAAAAACTACAGTAATTATATTTAATATGCTGTACATAAAATATCAAAAATTACACCAAATCTATATTATATACTGTAAATAAAATATCAAAAAGTACAGTAAATATACAATACATACTGTACATAAAATATCAAAAAGTACACCAAATATGTCATATATACCGTAAGTAAACTATCAAAAACTACAGTAATTATACTTAATATACTGTAAATAAACTATCTAAAATTACACCAAATGTTTATTATATACTGTAAATAAAATATCAAAAAGTACAGTAAATATACATTACATACTGTACATAAAATATCAAAAAGTACAGCAAATATGAGTTATATATACTGTAAATAAACTATCAAAAACTACAGTAATTATATTTAATATACTGTACATAAAATACCAAAAATTACACCAAATCTATATTATATACTGTAAATAAAATATCAAAATACAGTAAATATACATTACATACTGTACATAAAATATCAAAAAGTACACCAAATATGTGTTATATATTCTGTAAATAAACTATCAAAAACTACAGTAATTATATGTAATATACTGTAAATAAACTATGAAAAATTACAGTAATTATAATTAATATACTGTACATAAAATATCAAAAATTACACCAAATCTATATTATATACTGTAAATAAAATATCAAAAAGGACAGTAAATATACATTACATACTGTACATAAAATATCAAAAAGTACACCAAATATGTGTTATATATACTGTAAATAAACTATCAAAAACTACAGTAATTATATTTAATATACTGTACATAAAATACCAAAAATTACACCAAATCTATATTATATACTGTAAATAAAATATCAAAAAGTACAGTAAATATACATTACATACTGTACATAAAATATCAAAAAGTACACCAAATATGTGTTATATATACTGTAAATAAACTATCAAAAACTACAGTAATTATATGTAATATACTGTAAATAAACTATCAAAAATTACAGTAATTATATTTAATATACTGTACATAAAATATCAAAAATTACACCAAATCTATATTATATACTGTAAATAAAATATCAAAAAGTACAGTAAATATACATTACATACTGTACATAAAATATCAAAAAGTACACCAAATATGTGTTATATATACTGTAAATAAACCATCAAAAACTACAGTAATTATATGTAATATACTGTACATAAACTATCAAAAATTACAGTAATTATATTTAATATACTGTACATAAAATATCAAAAAGTACAGTAAATATACATTACATACTGTACATAAAATATCAAAAAGTACACCAAATATGTGTTATATATACTGTAAATAAACTATCAAAAACTACAGTAATTATATGTAATATACTGTAAATAAACTATCAAAAATTACAGTAATTATATTTAATATACTGTACATAAAATATCAAAAATTACACCAAATCTATATTATATACTGTAAATAAAATATCAAAAAGTACAGTAAATATACATTACGTACTGTACATAAAATATCAAAAAGTACACCAAATATGTGTTATATATACTGTAAATAAACCATCAAAAACTACAGTAATTATATGTAATATACTGTACATAAACTATCAAAAACTACAGTAATTATATTTAATATACTGTACATAAAATATCAAAAATTACACCAAATCTATATTATATACTGTAAATAAAATATCAAAAAGTACAGTAAATATACAATACATACTGTACATAAAATATCAAAAAGTACACCAAATATGTCATATATACTGTAAGTAAACTATCAAAAACTACAGTAATTATACTTAATATACTGTAAATAAACTATCTAAAATTACACCAAATGTTTATTATATACTGTAAATAAAATATCAAATAGTACAGTAAATATACATTACATACTGTACATAAAATATCAAAAAGTACAGCAAATATGAGTTATATATACTGTAAATAAACTATCAAAAACTACAGTAATTATATTTAATATACTGTACATAAAATACCAAAAATTACACCAAATCTATATTATATACTGTAAATAAAATATCAAAAAGTACAGTAAATATACATTACATACTGTACATAAAATATCAAAAAGTACACCAAATATGTGTTATATATACTGTAAATAAACTATCAAAAACTACAGTAATTATATGTAATATACTGTAAATAAACTATCAAAAATTACAGTAATTATATTTAATATACTGTACATAAAATATCAAAAATTACACCAAATCTATATTATATACTGTAAATAAAATATCAAAAAGTACAGTAAATATACATTACATACTGTACATAAAATATCAAAAAGTACACCAAATATGTGTTATATATACTGTAAATAAACCATCAAAAACTACAGTAATTATATGTAATATACTGTACATAAACTATCAAAAATTACAGTAATTATATTTAATATACTGTACATAAAATATCAAAAAGTACAGTAAATATACATTACATACTGTACATAAAATATCAAAAAGTACACCAAATATGTGTTATATATACTGTAAATAAACTATCAAAAACTACAGTAATTATATGTAATATACTGTAAATAAACTATCAAAAATTACAGTAATTATATTTAATATACTGTACATAAAATATCAAAAATTACACCAAATCTATATTATATACTGTAAATAAAATATCAAAAAGTACAGTAAATATACATTACGTACTGTACATAAAATATCAAAAAGTACACCAAATATGTGTTATATATACTGTAAATAAACCATCAAAAACTACAGTAATTATATGTAATATACTGTACATAAACTATCAAAAACTACAGTAATTATATTTAATATACTGTACATAAAATATCAAAAATTACACCAAATCTATATTATATACTGTAAATAAAATATCAAAAAGTACAGTAAATATACAATACATACTGTACATAAAATATCAAAAAGTACACCAAATATGTCATATATACTGTAAGTAAACTATCAAAAACTACAGTAATTATACTTAATATACTGTAAATAAACTATCTAAAATTACACCAAATGTTTATTATATACTGTAAATAAAATATCAAAAAGTACAGTAAATATACATTACATACTGTACATAAAATATCAAAAAGTACAGCAAATATGAGTTATATATACTGTAAATAAACTATCAAAAACTACAGTAATTATATTTAATATACTGTACATAAAATACCAAAAATTACACCAAATCTATATTATATACTGTAAATAAAATATCAAAAAGTACAGTAAATATACATTACATACTGTACATAAAATATCAAAAAGTACACCAAATATGTGTTATATATACTGTAAATAAACTATCAAAAACTACAGTAATTATATGTAATATACTGTAAATAAACTATCAAAAATTACAGTAATTATATTTAATATACTGTACATAAAATATCAAAAATTACACCAAATCTATATTATATACTGTAAATAAAATATCAAAAAGTACAGTAAATATACATTACATACTGTACATAAAATATCAAAAAGTACACCAAATATGTGTTATATATACTGTAAATAAACGATCAAAAACTACAGTAATTATATGTAATATACTGTACATAAACTATCAAAAATTACAGTAATTATATTTAATATACTGTACATAAAATATCAAAAAGTACAGTAACTATACATTACATACTGTACATAAAATATCAAAAAGTACACCAAATATGTGTTATATATACTGTAAATAAACTATCAAAAACTACAGTAATTATATGTAATATACTGTAAATAAACTATCAAAAATTACAGTAATTATATTTAATATACTGTACATAAAATATCAAAAATTACACCAAATCTATATTATATACTGTAAATAAAATATCAAAAAGTACAGTAAATATACATTACGTACTGTACATAAAATATCAAAAAGTACACCAAATATGTGTTATATATACTGTAAATAAACCATCAAAAACTACAGTAATTATATGTAATATACTGTACATAAACTATCAAAAACTACAGTAATTATATTTAATATACTGTACATAAAATATCAAAAATTACACCAAATCTATATTATATACTGTAAATAAAATATCAAAAAGTACAGTAAATATACAATACATACTGTACATAAAATATCAAAAAGTACACCAAATATGTCATATATACTGTAAGTAAACTATCAAAAACTACAGTAATTATACTTAATATACTGTAAATAAACTATCTAAAATTACACCAAATGTTTATTATGTACTGTAAATAAAATATCAAATAGTACAGTAAATATACATTACATACTGTACATAAAATATCAAAAAGTACAGCAAATATGAGTTATATATACTGTAAATAAACTATCAAAAACTACAGTAATTATATTTAATATACTGTACATAAAATAAAAAAAATTACACCAAATCTATATTATATACTGTAAATAAAATATCAAAAAGTACAGTAAATATACATTACATACTGTACATAAAATATCAAAAAGTACACCAAATATGTGTTATATATACTGTAAATAAACTATCAAAAACTACAGTAATTATATGTAATATACTGTAAATAAACTATGAAAAATTACAGTAATTATAATTAATATACTGTACATAAAATATCAAAAATTACACCAAATCTATATTATATACTGTAAATAAAATATCAAAAAGGACAGTAAATATACATTACATACTGTACATAAAATATCAAAAAGTACACCAAATATGTGTTATATATACTGTAAATAAACTATCAAAAACTACAGTAATTATATGTAATATACTGTAAATAAACTATCAAAAATTACAGTAATTATATTTAATATACTGTACATAAAATATCAAAAATTACACCAAATCTATATTATATACTGTAAATAAAATATCAAAAAGTACAGTAAATATACATTACATACTGTACATAAAATATCAAAAAGTACACCAAATATGTGTTATATATACTGTAAATAAACCATCAAAAACTACAGTAATTATATGTAATATACTGTACATAAACTATCAAAAATTACAGTAATTATATTTAATATACTGTACATAAAATATCAAAAAGTACAGTAAATATACATTACATACTGTACATAAAATATCAAAAAGTACACCAAATATGTGTTATATATACTGTAAATAAACTATCAAAAACTACAGTAATTATATGTAATATACTGTAAATAAACTATCAAAAATTACAGTAATTATATTTAATATACTGTACATAAAATATCAAAAATTACACCAAATCTATATTATATACTGTAAATAAAATATCAAAAAGTACAGTAAATATACATTACGTACTGTACATAAAATATCAAAAAGTACACCAAATATGTGTTATATATACTGTAAATAAACCATCAAAAACTACAGTAATTATATGTAATATACTGTACATAAACTATCAAAAACTACAGTAATTATATTTAATATACTGTACATAAAATATCAAAAATTACACCAAATCTATATTATATACTGTAAATAAAATATCAAAAAGTACAGTAAATATACAATACATACTGTACATAAAATATCAAAAAGTACACCAAATATGTCATATATACTGTAAGTAAACTATCAAAAACTACAGTAATTATACTTAATATACTGTAAATAAACTATCTAAAATTACACCAAATGTTTATTATATACTGTAAATAAAATATCAAAAAGTACAGTAAATATACATTACATACTGTACATAAAATATCAAAAAGTACAGCAAATATGAGTTATATATACTGTAAATAAACTATCAAAAACTACAGTAATTATATTTAATATACTGTACATAAAATACCAAAAATTACACCAAATCTATATTATATACTGTAAATAAAATATCAAAAAGTACAGTAAATATACATTACATACTGTACATAAAATATCAAAAAGTACACCAAATATGTGTTATATATACTGTAAATAAACTATCAAAAACTACAGTAATTATATGTAATATACTGTAAATAAACTATCAAAAATTACAGTAATTATATTTAATATACTGTACATAAAATATCAAAAATTACACCAAATCTATATTATATACAGTAAATAAAATATCAAAAAGTACAGTAAATATACATTACATACTGTACATAAAATATCAAAAAGTACACCAAATATGTGTTATATATACTGTAAATAAACTATCAAAAACTACAGTAATTATATGTAATATACTGTAAATAAACTATCAAAAATTACAGTAATTATATTTAATATACTGTACATAAAATATCAAAAATTACACCAAATCTATATTATATACTGTAAATAAAATATCAAAAAGTACAGTAAATATACATTACATACTGTACATAAAATATCAAAAAGTACACCAAATATGTGTTATATATACTGTAAATAAACCATCAAAAACTACAGTAATTATATGTAATATACTGTACATAAACTATCAAAAATTACAGTAATTATATTTAATATACTGTACATAAAATATCAAAAAGTACAGTAAATATACATTACATACTGTACATAAAATATCAAAAAGTACACCAAATATGTGTTATATATACTGTAAATAAACTATCAAAAACTACAGTAATTATATGTAATATACTGTAAATAAACTATCAAAAATTACAGTAATTATATTTAATATACTGTACATAAAATATCAAAAATTACACCAAATCTATATTATATACTGTAAATAAAATATCAAAAAGTACAGTAAATATACATTACGTACTGTACATAAAATATCAAAAAGTACACCAAATATGTGTTATATATACTGTAAATAAACCATCAAAAACTACAGTAATTATATGTAATATACTGTACATAAACTATCAAAAACTACAGTAATTATATTTAATATACTGTACATAAAATATCAAAAATTACACCAAATCTATATTATATACTGTAAATAAAATATCAAAAAGTACAGTAAATATACAATACATACTGTACATAAAATATCAAAAAGTACACCAAATATGTCATATATACTGTAAGTAAACTATCAAAAACTACAGTAATTATACTTAATATACTGTAAATAAACTATCTAAAATTACACCAAATGTTTATTATATACTGTAAATAAAATATCAAATAGTACAGTAAATATACATTACATACTGTACATAAAATATCAAAAAGTACAGCAAATATGAGTTATATATACTGTAAATAAACTATCAAAAACTACAGTAATTATATTTAATATACTGTACATAAAATACCAAAAATTACACCAAATCTATATTATATACTGTAAATAAAATATCAAAAAGTACAGTAAATATACATTACATACTGTACATAAAATATCAAAAAGTACACCAAATATGTGTTATATATACTGTAAATAAACTATCAAAAACTACAGTAATTATATGTAATATACTGTAAATAAACTATCAAAAATTACAGTAATTATATTTAATATACTGTACATAAAATATCAAAAATTACACCAAATCTATATTATATACTGTAAATAAAATATCAAAAAGTAAAGTAAATATACATTACATACTGTACATAAAATATCAAAAAGTACACCAAATATGTGTTATATATACTGTAAATAAACCATCAAAAACTACAGTAATTATATGTAATATACTGTACATAAACTATCAAAAATTACAGTAATTATATTTAATATACTGTACATAAAATATCAAAAAGTACAGTAAATATACATTACATACTGTACATAAAATATCAAAAAGTACACCAAATATGTGTTATATATACTGTAAATAAACTATCAAAAACTACAGTAATTATATGTAATATACTGTAAATAAACTATCAAAAATTACAGTAATTATATTTAATATACTGTACATAAAATATCAAAAATTACACCAAATCTATATTATATACTGTAAATAAAATATCAAAAAGTACAGTAAATATACATTACGTACTGTACATAAAATATCAAAAAGTACACCAAATATGTGTTATATATACTGTAAATAAACCATCAAAAACTACAGTAATTATATGTAATATACTGTACATAAACTATCAAAAACTACAGTAATTATATTTAATATGCTGTACATAAAATATCAAAAATTACACCAAATCTATATTATATACTGTAAATAAAATATCAAAAAGTACAGTAAATATACAATACATACTGTACATAAAATATCAAAAAGTACACCAAATATGTCATATATACCGTAAGTAAACTATCAAAAACTACAGTAATTATACTTAATATACTGTAAATAAACTATCTAAAATTACACCAAATGTTTATTATATACTGTAAATAAAATATCAAAAAGTACAGTAAATATACATTACATACTGTACATAAAATATCAAAAAGTACAGCAAATATGAGTTATATATACTGTAAATAAACTATCAAAAACTACAGTAATTATATTTAATATACTGTACATAAAATACCAAAAATTACACCAAATCTATATTATATACTGTAAATAAAATATCAAAATACAGTAAATATACATTACATACTGTACATAAAATTTCAAAAAGTACACCAAATATGTGTTATATATTCTGTAAATAAACTATCAAAAACTACAGTAATTATATGTAATATACTGTAAATAAACTATGAAAAATTACAGTAATTATAATTAATATACTGTACATAAAATATCAAAAATTACACCAAATCTATATTATATACTGTAAATAAAATATCAAAAAGGACAGTAAATATACATTACATACTGTACATAAAATATCAAAAAGTACACCAAATATGTGTTATATATACTGTAAATAAACTATCAAAAACTACAGTAATTATATTTAATATACTGTACATAAAATACCAAAAATTACACCAAATCTATATTATATACTGTAAATAAAATATCAAAAAGTACAGTAAATATACATTACATACTGTACATAAAATATCAAAAAGTACACCAAATATGTGTTATATATACTGTAAATAAACTATCAAAAACTACAGTAATTATATGTAATATACTGTAAATAAACTATCAAAAATTACAGTAATTATATTTAATATACTGTACATAAAATATCAAAAATTACACCAAATCTATATTATATACTGTAAATAAAATATCAAAAAGTACAGTAAATATACATTACATACTGTACATAAAATATCAAAAAGTACACCAAATATGTGTTATATATACTGTAAATAAACCATCAAAAACTACAGTAATTATATGTAATATACTGTACATAAACTATCAAAAATTACAGTAATTATATTTAATATACTGTACATAAAATATCAAAAATTACACCAAATCTATATTATATACTGTAAATAAAATATCAAAAAGTACAGTAAATATACATTACATACTGTACATAAAATATCAAAAAGTACACCAAATATGTGTTATATATACTGTAAATAAACCATCAAAAACTACAGTAATTATATGTAATATACTGTACATAAACTATCAAAAATTACAGTAATTATATTTAATATACTGTACATAAAATATCAAAAAGTACAGTAAATATACATTACATACTGTACATAAAATATCAAAAAGTACACCAAATATGTGTTATATATACTGTAAATAAACTATCAAAAACTACAGTAATTATATGTAATATACTGTAAATAAACTATCAAAAATTACAGTAATTATATTTAATATACTGTACATAAAATATCAAAAATTACACCAAATCTATATTATATACTGTAAATAAAATATCAAAAAGTACAGTAAATATACATTACGTACTGTACATAAAATATCAAAAAGTACACCAAATATGTGTTATATATACTGTAAATAAACCATCAAAAACTACAGTAATTATATGTAATATACTGTACATAAACTATCAAAAACTACAGTAATTATATTTAATATACTGTACATAAAATATCAAAAATTACACCAAATCTATATTATATACTGTAAATAAAATATCAAAAAGTACAGTAAATATACAATACATACTGTACATAAAATATCAAAAAGTACACCAAATATGTCATATATACTGTAAGTAAACTATCAAAAACTACAGTAATTATACTTAATATACTGTAAATAAACTATCTAAAATTACACCAAATGTTTATTATATACTGTAAATAAAATATCAAATAGTACAGTAAATATACATTACATACTGTACATAAAATATCAAAAAGTACAGCAAATATGAGTTATATATACTGTAAATAAACTATCAAAAACTACAGTAATTATATTTAATATACTGTACATAAAATACCAAAAATTACACCAAATCTATATTATATACTGTAAATAAAATATCAAAAAGTACAGTAAATATACATTACATACTGTACATAAAATATCAAAAAGTACACCAAATATGTGTTATATATACTGTAAATAAACTATCAAAAACTACAGTAATTATATGTAATATACTGTAAATAAACTATCAAAAATTACAGTAATTATATTTAATATACTGTACATAAAATATCAAAAATTACACCAAATCTATATTATATACTGTAAATAAAATATCAAAAAGTAAAGTAAATATACATTACATACTGTACATAAAATATCAAAAAGTACACCAAATATGTGTTATATATACTGTAAATAAACCATCAAAAACTACAGTAATTATATGTAATATACTGTACATAAACTATCAAAAATTACAGTAATTATATTTAATATACTGTACATAAAATATCAAAAAGTACAGTAAATATACATTACATACTGTACATAAAATATCAAAAAGTACACCAAATATGTGTTATATATACTGTAAATAAACTATCAAAAACTACAGTAATTATATGTAATATACTGTAAATAAACTATCAAAAATTACAGTAATTATATTTAATATACTGTACATAAAATATCAAAAATTACACCAAATCTATATTATATACTGTAAATAAAATATCAAAAAGTACAGTAAATATACATTACGTACTGTACATAAAATATCAAAAAGTACACCAAATATGTGTTATATATACTGTAAATAAACCATCAAAAACTACAGTAATTATATGTAATATACTGTACATAAACTATCAAAAACTACAGTAATTATATTTAATATGCTGTACATAAAATATCAAAAATTACACCAAATCTATATTATATACTGTAAATAAAATATCAAAAAGTACAGTAAATATACAATACATACTGTACATAAAATATCAAAAAGTACACCAAATATGTCATATATACCGTAAGTAAACTATCAAAAACTACAGTAATTATACTTAATATACTGTAAATAAACTATCTAAAATTACACCAAATGTTTATTATATACTGTAAATAAAATATCAAAAAGTACAGTAAATATACATTACATACTGTACATAAAATATCAAAAAGTACAGCAAATATGAGTTATATATACTGTAAATAAACTATCAAAAACTACAGTAATTATATTTAATATACTGTACATAAAATACCAAAAATTACACCAAATCTATATTATATACTGTAAATAAAATATCAAAATACAGTAAATATACATTACATACTGTACATAAAATTTCAAAAAGTACACCAAATATGTGTTATATATTCTGTAAATAAACTATCAAAAACTACAGTAATTATATGTAATATACTGTAAATAAACTATGAAAAATTACAGTAATTATAATTAATATACTGTACATAAAATATCAAAAATTACACCAAATCTATATTATATACTGTAAATAAAATATCAAAAAGGACAGTAAATATACATTACATACTGTACATAAAATATCAAAAAGTACACCAAATATGTGTTATATATACTGTAAATAAACTATCAAAAACTACAGTAATTATATTTAATATACTGTACATAAAATACCAAAAATTACACCAAATCTATATTATATACTGTAAATAAAATATCAAAAAGTACAGTAAATATACATTACATACTGTACATAAAATATCAAAAAGTACACCAAATATGTGTTATATATACTGTAAATAAACTATCAAAAACTACAGTAATTATATGTAATATACTGTAAATAAACTATCAAAAATTACAGTAATTATATTTAATATACTGTACATAAAATATCAAAAATTACACCAAATCTATATTATATACTGTAAATAAAATATCAAAAAGTACAGTAAATATACATTACATACTGTACATAAAATATCAAAAAGTACACCAAATATGTGTTATATATACTGTAAATAAACCATCAAAAACTACAGTAATTATATGTAATATACTGTACATAAACTATCAAAAATTACAGTAATTATATTTAATATACTGTACATAAAATATCAAAAAGTACAGTAAATATACATTACATACTGTACATAAAATATCAAAAAGTACACCAAATATGTGTTATATATACTGTAAATAAACTATCAAAAACTACAGTAATTATATGTAATATACTGTAAATAAACTATCAAAAATTACAGTAATTATATTTAATATACTGTACATAAAATATCAAAAATTACACCAAATCTATATTATATACTGTAAATAAAATATCAAAAAGTACAGTAAATATACATTACGTACTGTACATAAAATATCAAAAAGTACACCAAATATGTGTTATATATACTGTAAATAAACCATCAAAAACTACAGTAATTATATGTAATATACTGTACATAAACTATCAAAAACTACAGTAATTATATTTAATATGCTGTACATAAAATATCAAAAATTACACCAAATCTATATTATATACTGTAAATAAAATATCAAAAAGTACAGTAAATATACAATACATACTGTACATAAAATATCAAAAAGTACACCAAATATGTCATATATACCGTAAGTAAACTATCAAAAACTACAGTAATTATACTTAATATACTGTAAATAAACTATCTAAAATTACACCAAATGTTTATTATATACTGTAAATAAAATATCAAAAAGTACAGTAAATATACATTACATACTGTACATAAAATATCAAAAAGTACAGCAAATATGAGTTATATATACTGTAAATAAACTATCAAAAACTACAGTAATTATATTTAATATACTGTACATAAAATACCAAAAATTACACCAAATCTATATTATATACTGTAAATAAAATATCAAAATACAGTAAATATACATTACATACTGTACATAAAATATCAAAAAGTACACCAAATATGTGTTATATATTCTGTAAATAAACTATCAAAAACTACAGTAATTATATGTAATATACTGTAAATAAACTATGAAAAATTACAGTAATTATAATTAATATACTGTACATAAAATATCAAAAATTACACCAAATCTATATTATATACTGTAAATAAAATATCAAAAAGGACAGTAAATATACATTACATACTGTACATAAAATATCAAAAAGTACACCAAATATGTGTTATATATACTGTAAATAAACTATCAAAAACTACAGTAATTATATTTAATATACTGTACATAAAATACCAAAAATTACACCAAATCTATATTATATACTGTAAATAAAATATCAAAAAGTACAGTAAATATACATTACATACTGTACATAAAATATCAAAAAGTACACCAAATATGTGTTATATATACTGTAAATAAACTATCAAAAACTACAGTAATTATATGTAATATACTGTAAATAAACTATCAAAAATTACAGTAATTATATTTAATATACTGTACATAAAATATCAAAAATTACACCAAATCTATATTATATACTGTAAATAAAATATCAAAAAGTACAGTAAATATACATTACATACTGTACATAAAATATCAAAAAGTACACCAAATATGTGTTATATATACTGTAAATAAACCATCAAAAACTACAGTAATTATATGTAATATACTGTACATAAACTATCAAAAATTACAGTAATTATATTTAATATACTGTACATAAAATATCAAAAAGTACAGTAAATATACATTACATACTGTACATAAAATATCAAAAAGTACACCAAATATGTGTTATATATACTGTAAATAAACTATCAAAAACTACAGTAATTATATGTAATATACTGTAAATAAACTATCAAAAATTACAGTAATTATATTTAATATACTGTACATAAAATATCAAAAATTACACCAAATCTATATTATATACTGTAAATAAAATATCAAAAAGTACAGTAAATATACATTACGTACTGTACATAAAATATCAAAAAGTACACCAAATATGTGTTATATATACTGTAAATAAACCATCAAAAACTACAGTAATTATATGTAATATACTGTACATAAACTATCAAAAACTACAGTAATTATATTTAATATACTGTACATAAAATATCAAAAATTACACCAAATCTATATTATATACTGTAAATAAAATATCAAAAAGTACAGTAAATATACAATACATACTGTACATAAAATATCAAAAAGTACACCAAATATGTCATATATACTGTAAGTAAACTATCAAAAACTACAGTAATTATACTTAATATACTGTAAATAAACTATCTAAAATTACACCAAATGTTTATTATATACTGTAAATAAAATATCAAATAGTACAGTAAATATACATTACATACTGTACATAAAATATCAAAAAGTACAGCAAATATGAGTTATATATACTGTAAATAAACTATCAAAAACTACAGTAATTATATTTAATATACTGTACATAAAATACCAAAAATTACACCAAATCTATATTATATACTGTAAATAAAATATCAAAAAGTACAGTAAATATACATTACATACTGTACATAAAATATCAAAAAGTACACCAAATATGTGTTATATATACTGTAAATAAACTATCAAAAACTACAGTAATTATATGTAATATACTGTAAATAAACTATCAAAAATTACAGTAATTATATTTAATATACTGTACATAAAATATCAAAAATTACACCAAATCTATATTATATACTGTAAATAAAATATCAAAAAGTACAGTAAATATACATTACATACTGTACATAAAATATCAAAAAGTACACCAAATATGTGTTATATATACTGTAAATAAACCATCAAAAACTACAGTAATTATATGTAATATACTGTACATAAACTATCAAAAATTACAGTAATTATATTTAATATACTGTACATAAAATATCAAAAAGTACAGTAAATATACATTACATACTGTACATAAAATATCAAAAAGTACACCAAATATGTGTTATATATACTGTAAATAAACTATCAAAAACTACAGTAATTATATGTAATATACTGTAAATAAACTATCAAAAATTACAGTAATTATATTTAATATACTGTACATAAAATATCAAAAATTACACCAAATCTATATTATATACTGTAAATAAAATATCAAAAAGTACAGTAAATATACATTACGTACTGTACATAAAATATCAAAAAGTACACCAAATATGTGTTATATATACTGTAAATAAACCATCAAAAACTACAGTAATTATATGTAATATACTGTACATAAACTATCAAAAACTACAGTAATTATATTTAATATACTGTACATAAAATATCAAAAATTACACCAAATCTATATTATATACTGTAAATAAAATATCAAAAAGTACAGTAAATATACAATACATACTGTACATAAAATATCAAAAAGTACACCAAATATGTCATATATACTGTAAGTAAACTATCAAAAACTACAGTAATTATACTTAATATACTGTAAATAAACTATCTAAAATTACACCAAATGTTTATTATATACTGTAAATAAAATATCAAAAAGTACAGTAAATATACATTACATACTGTACATAAAATATCAAAAAGTACAGCAAATATGAGTTATATATACTGTAAATAAACTATCAAAAACTACAGTAATTATATTTAATATACTGTACATAAAATACCAAAAATTACACCAAATCTATATTATATACTGTAAATAAAATATCAAAAAGTACAGTAAATATACATTACATACTGTACATAAAATATCAAAAAGTACACCAAATATGTGTTATATATACTGTAAATAAACTATCAAAAACTACAGTAATTATATGTAATATACTGTAAATAAACTATCAAAAATTACAGTAATTATATTTAATATACTGTACATAAAATATCAAAAATTACACCAAATCTATATTATATACTGTAAATAAAATATCAAAAAGTACAGTAAATATACATTACATACTGTACATAAAATATCAAAAAGTACACCAAATATGTGTTATATATACTGTAAATAAACGATCAAAAACTACAGTAATTATATGTAATATACTGTACATAAACTATCAAAAATTACAGTAATTATATTTAATATACTGTACATAAAATATCAAAAAGTACAGTAACTATACATTACATACTGTACATAAAATATCAAAAAGTACACCAAATATGTGTTATATATACTGTAAATAAACTATCAAAAACTACAGTAATTATATGTAATATACTGTAAATAAACTATCAAAAATTACAGTAATTATATTTAATATACTGTACATAAAATATCAAAAATTACACCAAATCTATATTATATACTGTAAATAAAATATCAAAAAGTACAGTAAATATACATTACGTACTGTACATAAAATATCAAAAAGTACACCAAATATGTGTTATATATACTGTAAATAAACCATCAAAAACTACAGTAATTATATGTAATATACTGTACATAAACTATCAAAAACTACAGTAATTATATTTAATATACTGTACATAAAATATCAAAAATTACACCAAATCTATATTATATACTGTAAATAAAATATCAAAAAGTACAGTAAATATACAATACATACTGTACATAAAATATCAAAAAGTACACCAAATATGTCATATATACTGTAAGTAAACTATCAAAAACTACAGTAATTATACTTAATATACTGTAAATAAACTATCTAAAATTACACCAAATGTTTATTATATACTGTAAATAAAATATCAAATAGTACAGTAAATATACATTACATACTGTACATAAAATATCAAAAAGTACAGCAAATATGAGTTATATATACTGTAAATAAACTATCAAAAACTACAGTAATTATATTTAATATACTGTACATAAAATAAAAAAAATTACACCAAATCTATATTATATACTGTAAATAAAATATCAAAAAGTACAGTAAATATACATTACATACTGTACATAAAATATCAAAAAGTACACCAAATATGTGTTATATATACTGTAAATAAACTATCAAAAACTACAGTAATTATATGTAATATACTGTAAATAAACTATGAAAAATTACAGTAATTATAATTAATATACTGTACATAAAATATCAAAAATTACACCAAATCTATATTATATACTGTAAATAAAATATCAAAAAGGACAGTAAATATACATTACATACTGTACATAAAATATCAAAAAGTACACCAAATATGTGTTATATATACTGTAAATAAACTATCAAAAACTACAGTAATTATATGTAATATACTGTAAATAAACTATCAAAAATTACAGTAATTATATTTAATATACTGTACATAAAATATCAAAAATTACACCAAATCTATATTATATACTGTAAATAAAATATCAAAAAGTACAGTAAATATACATTACATACTGTACATAAAATATCAAAAAGTACACCAAATATGTGTTATATATACTGTAAATAAACCATCAAAAACTACAGTAATTATATGTAATATACTGTACATAAACTATCAAAAATTACAGTAATTATATTTAATATACTGTACATAAAATATCAAAAAGTACAGTAAATATACATTACATACTGTACATAAAATATCAAAAAGTACACCAAATATGTGTTATATATACTGTAAATAAACTATCAAAAACTACAGTAATTATATGTAATATACTGTAAATAAACTATCAAAAATTACAGTAATTATATTTAATATACTGTAGATAAAATATCAAAAATTACACCAAATCTATATTATATACTGTAAATAAAATATCAAAAAGTACAGTAAATATACATTACGTACTGTACATAAAATATCAAAAAGTACACCAAATATGTGTTATATATACTGTAAATAAACCATCAAAAACTACAGTAATTATATGTAATATACTGTACATAAACTATCAAAAACTACAGTAATTATATTTAATATACTGTACATAAAATATCAAAAATTACACCAAATCTATATTATATACTGTAAATAAAATATCAAAAAGTACAGTAAATATACAATACATACTGTACATAAAATATCAAAAAGTACACCAAATATGTGTCATATATACTGTAAATAAACTATCAAAAACTACCGTAATTATACTTAATATACTGTAAATAAACTATCAAAAATTACACCAAATGTTTATTATATACTGTAAATAAAATATCAAATAGTACAGTAAATATACATTACATACTGTACATAAAATATCAAAAAGTACAGCAAATATGAGTTATACTGTAAATAAACTATCGAAAACTACAGTAATTATATTTAATATACTGTACATAAAATACCAAAAATTACACCAAATCTATATTATATACTGTAAATAAAATATCAAAAAGTACAGTAAATATACATTACATACTGTACATAAAATATCAAAAAGTACACCAAATATGTGTTATATATACTGTAAATAAACTATCAAAAACTACAGTAATTATATGTAATATACTGTAAATAAACTACCAAAAATTACAGTAATTATATTTAATATACTGTACATAAAATATCAAAAAGTACAGTAAATATACATTACATACTGTACATAAAATATCAAAAAGTACACCAAATATGTGTTATATATACTGTAAATAAACTATCAAAAACTACAGTAATTATATGTAATATACTGTACATAAACTATCAAAAACTACAGTAATTATATTTAATATACTGTACATAAAATATCAAAAATTACACCAAATCTATATTATATACTGTAAATAAAATATCAAAAAGTACAGTAAATATACAATACATACTGTACATAAAATATCAAAAAGTACACCAAATATGTGTCATATATACTGTAAATAAACTATCAAAAACTACAGTAATTATACTTAATATACTGTAAATAAACTATCAAAAATTACACCAAATGTTTATTATATACTGTAAATAAAATATCAAATAGTACAGTAAATATACATTACACACTGTACATAAAATATCAAAAAGTACAGCAAATATGAGTTATATATACTGTAAATAAACTATCAAAAACTACAGTAATTATATTTAATATACTGTACATAAAATACCAAAAATTACACCAAATCTATATTATATACTGTAAATAAAATATCAAAAAGTACAGTAAATATACATTACATACTGTACATAAAATATCAAAAAGTACACCAAATATGTGTTATATATACTGTAAATAAACTATCAAAAACTACAGTAATTATATGTAATATACTGTAAATAAACTATGAAAAATTACAGTAATTATAATTAATATACTGTACATAAAATATCAAAAATTACACCAAATCTATATTATATACTGTAAATAGAATATCAAAACGGACAGTAAATATACATTACATACTGTACATAAAATATCAAAAAGTACACCAAATATGTGTTATATATACTGTAAATAAACTATCAAAAACTACAGTAATTATATGTAATATACTGTAAATAAACTATCAAAAATTACAGTAATTATATTTAATATACTGTACATAAAATATCAAAAAGTACAGTAAATATACATTACATACTGTACATAAAATATCAAAAAGTACACCAAATATGTGTTATATATACTGTAAATAAACTATCAAAAACTACAGTAATTTTATGTAATATACTGTAAATAAACTATCAAAAATTACAGTAATTATATTTAATATACTGTACATAAAATATCAAAAATTACACCAAATCTATATTATATACTGTAAATAAAATATCAAAAAGTACAGTAAATATACATTACATACTGTACATAAAATATCAAAAAGTACACCAAATATGTGTTATATATACTGTAAATAAACCATCAAAAACTACAGTAATTATATGTAATATACTGTACATAAACTATCAAAAATTACAGTAATTATATTTAATATACTGTACATAAAATATCAAAAAGTACAGTAAATATACATTACATACTGTACATAAAATATCAAAAAGTACACCAAATATGTGTTATATATACTGTAAATAAACTATCAAAAACTACAGTAATTATATGTAATATACTGTAAATAAACTATCAAAAATTACAGTAATTATAATTAATATACTGTACATAAAATACCAAAAATTACACCAAATCTATATTATATACTGTAAATAAAATATCAAAAGGTACAGTAAATATACATTACATACTGTACATAAAATATCAAAAAGTACACCAAATATGTGTTATATATACTGTAAATAAACTATCAAAAACTACAGTAATTATATGTAATATACTGTAAATAAACTCTCAAAAATTACAATAATTATATTTAATATACTGTACATAAAATATCAAAAAGTACAGTAAATATACATTACATACTGTACATAAAATATCAAAAAGTACACCAAATATGTGTTATATATACTGTAAATAAACTATCAAAAACTACAGTAATTATATGTAATATACTGTAAATAAACTATCAAAAATTACAGTAATTATATTTAATATACTGTACATAAAATATCAAAAAGTACAGTAAATATACATTACGTACTGTACATAAAATATCAAAAATACACCAAATATGTGTTATATATACTGTAAATAAACTATCAAAAACTACAGTAATTATATGTAATATACTGTAAATAAACTATCAAAAATTACAGTAATTATATTTAATATACTGTAGATAAAATATCAAAAATTACACCAAATCTATATTATATACTGTAAATAAAATATCAAAAAGTACAGTAAATATACATTACGTACTGTACATAAAATATCAAAAAGTACACCAAATATGTGTTATATATACTGTAAATAAACTATCAAAAACTACAGTAATTATATGTAATATACTGTACATAAACTATCAAAAACTACAGTAATTATATTTAATATACTGTACATAAAATATCAAAAATTACACCAAATCTATATTATATACTGTAAATAAAATATCAAAAAGTACAGTAAATATACAATACATACTGTACATAAAATATCAAAAAGTACACCAAATATGTGTCATATATACTGTAAATAAACTATCAAAAACTACCGTAATTATACTTAATATACTGTAAATAAACTATCAAAAATTACACCAAATGTTTATTATATACTGTAAATAAAATATCAAATAGTACAGTAAATATACATTACATACTGTACATAAAATATCAAAAAGTACAGCAAATATGAGTTATACTGTAAATAAACTATCGAAAACTACAGTAATTATATTTAATATACTGTACATAAAATACCAAAAATTACACCAAATCTATATTATATACTGTAAATAAAATATCAAAAAGTACAGTAAATATACATTACATACTGTACATAAAATATCAAAAAGTACACCAAATATGTGTTATATATACTGTAAATAAACTATCAAAAACTACAGTAATTATATGTAATATACTGTAAATAAACTATCAAAAATTACAGTAATTATATTTAATATACTGTACATAAAATATCAAAAAGTACAGTAAATATACATTACATACTGTACATAAAATATCAAAAAGTACACCAAATATGTGTTATATATACTGTAAATAAACTATCAAAAACTACAGTAATTATATGTAATATACTGTAAATAAACTATCAAAAATTACAGTAATTATATTTAATATACTGTACATAAAATATCAAAAATTACACCAAATCTATATTATGTACAGTAAATAAAATATCAAAAAGTACAGTAAATATACATTACGTACTGTACATAAAATATCAAAAAGTACATCAAATATGTGTTATATATACTGTAAATAAACTATCAAAAACTACAGTAATTATATGTAATATACTGTACATAAACTATCAAAAACTACAGTAATTATATTTAATATACTGTACATAAAATATCAAAAATTACACCAAATCTATATTATATACTATAAATAAAATATCAAAAAGTACAGTAAATATACAATACATACTGTACATAAAATATCAAAAATTACACCAAATATGTGTCATATATACTGTAAATAAACTATCAAAATCTACAGTAATTATACTTAATATACTGTAAATAAACTATCTAAAATTACACCAAATGTTTATTATATACTGTAAATAAAATATCAAATAGTACAGTAAATATACATTACATACTGTACATAAAATATCAAAAAGTACAGCAAATATGAGTTATATATACTGTAAATAAACTATCAAAAACTACAGTAATTATATTTAATATACTGTACATAAAATACCAAAAATTACACCAAATCTATATGATATACTGTAAATAAAATATCAAAAAGTACAGTAAATATACATTACATACTGTACATAAAATATCAAGAAGTACACCAAATATGTGTTATATATACTGTAAATAAACTATCAAAAACTACAGTAGTTATATGTAATATACTGTAAATAAACTATCAAAAATTACAGTAATTATATTTAATATACTGTACATAAAATATCAAAAAGTACAGTAAATATACATTACATACTGTACATAAAATATCAAAAAGTACACCAAATATGTGTTATATATATTGTAAATAAACTATCAAAAACTACAGTAATTATATGTAATATACTGTAAATAAAGTATCAAAAATTACAGTAATTATATTTAATATACTCTACATAAAATATCCAAAATTACACCAAATCTATATTATATACAGTAAATAAAATATCAAAAAGTACAGTAAATATACATTACATACTGTACATAAAATATCATAAAGTACACCAAATATGTGTTATATATACTGTAAATAAACTATCAAAAACTACAGTAATTATATGTAATATACTGTACATAAACTATCAAAAACTACAGTAATTATATTTAATATACTGTACATAAAATATCAAAAATTACACCAAATCTATATTATATACTGTAAATAAAATATCAAAAAGTACAGTAAATATACAATACATACTGTACATAAAATATCAAAAAGTACACCAAATATGTGTCATATATACTGTAAATAAACTATCAAAAACTACAGTAATTATACTTAATATACTGTAAATAAACTATCAAAAATTACACCAAATGTTTATTATATACTGTAAATAAAATATCAATAGTACAGTAAATATACATTACATACTGTACATAAAATATCAAAAAGTACAGCAAATATGAGTTATATATACTGTAAATAAACTATCAAAAACTACAGTAATTATATTTAATATACTGTACATAAAATACCAAAAATTACACCAAATCTATATTATATACTGTAAATAAAATATCAAAAAGTACAGTAAATATACATTACATACTGTACATAAAATATCAAAAAGTACACCAAATATGTGTTATATATACTGTAAATAAACTATAAAAAACTACAGTAATTATATGTAATATACTGTAAATAAACTATGAAAAATTACAGTAATAATAATTAATATACTGTACATAAAATATCAAAAATTACACCAAATCTATATTATATACTGTAAATAAAATATCAAAAAGGACAGTAAATATACATTACATACTGTACATAAAATATCAAAAAGTACACCAAATATGTGTTATATATACTGTAAATAAACTATCAAAAACTACAGTAATTATATGTAATATACTGTAAATAAACTATCAAAAATTACAGTAATTATATTTAATATACTGTACATAAAATATCAAAAATTACACCAAATCTATATTATATACTGTAAATAAAATATCAAAAAGGACAGTAAATATACATTACATACTGTACATAAAATATCAAAAAGTACACCAAATATGTGTTATATATACTGTAAATAAACCATCAAAAACTACAGTAATTATATGTAATATACTGTACATAAACTATCAAAAATTACAGTAATTATATTTAATATACTGTACATAAAATATCAAAAAGTACAGTAAATATACATTACATACTGTACATAAAATATCAAAAAGTACACCAAATATGTGTTATATATACTGTAAATAAACTATCAAAAACTACAGTAATTATATGTAATATACTGTAAATAAACTATCAAAAATTACAGTAATTATAATTAATATACTGTACATAAAATACCAAAAATTACACCAAATCTATATTATATACTGTAAATAAAATATCAAAAAGTACAGTAAATATACATTACATACTGTACATAAAATATCAAAAAGTACACCAAATATGTGTTATATATACTGTAAATAAACTATCAAAAACTACAGTAATTATATGTAATATACTGTAAATAAACTCTCAAAAATTACAATAATTATATTTAATATACTGTATATAAAATATCAAAAAGTACAGTAAATATACATTACATACTGTACATAAAATATCAAGAAGTACACCAAATATGTGTTATATATACTGTAAATAAACTATCAAAAACTACAGTAGTTATATGTAATATACTGTAAATAAACTATCAAAAATTACAGTAATTATATTTAATATACTGTACATAAAATATCAAAAAGTACAGTAAATATACATTACGTACTGTACATAAAATATCAAAAATACACCAAATATGTGTTATATATACTGTAAATAAACTATCAAAAACTACAGTAATTATATGTAATATACTGTAAATAAACTATCAAAAATTAAAGTAATTATATTTAATATACTGTAGATAAAATATCAAAAATTACACCAAATCTATATTATATACTGTAAATAAAATATCAAAAAGTACAGTAAATATACATTACGTACTGTACATAAAATATCAAAAAGTACACCAAATATGTGTTATATATACTGTAAATAAACTATCAAAAACTACAGTAATTATATGTAATATACTGTACATAAACTATCAAAAACTACAGTAATTATATTTAATATACTGTACATAAAATATCAAAAATTACACCAAATCTATATTATATACTGTAAATAAAATATCAAAAAGTACAGTAAATATACAATACATACTGTACATAAAATATCAAAAAGTACACCAAATATGTGTCATATATACTGTAAATAAACTATCAAAAACTACCGTAATTATACTTAATATACTGTAAATAAACTATCAAAAATTACACCAAATGTTTATTATATACTGTAAATAAAATATCAAATAGTACAGTAAATATACATTACATACTGTACATAAAATATCAAAAAGTACAGCAAATATGAGTTATACTGTAAATAAACTATCGAAAACTACAGTAATTATATTTAATATACTGTACATAAAATACCAAAAATTACACCAAATCTATATTATATACTGTAAATAAAATATCAAAAAGTACAGTAAATATACATTACATACTGTACATAAAATATCAAAAAGTACACCAAATATGTGTTATATATACTGTAAATAAACTATCAAAAACTGCAGTAATTATATGTAATATACTGTAAATAAACTACCAAAAATTACAGTAATTATATTTAATATACTGTACATAAAATATCAAAAAGTACAGTAAATATACATTACATACTGTACATAAAATATCAAAAAGTACACCAAATATGTGTTATATATACTGTAAATAAACTATCAAAAACTACAGTAATTATATTTAATATACTGTACATAAAATATCAAAAATTACACCAAATCTATATTATATACTGTAAATAAAATATCAAAAAGTACAGTAAATATACAATACATACTGTACATAAAATATCAAAAAGTACACCAAATATGTGTCATATATACTGTAAATAAACTATCAAAAACTACAGTAATTATACTTAATATACTGTAAATAAACTATCAAAAATTACACCAAATGTTTATTATATACTGTAAATAAAATATCAAATAGTACAGTAAATATACATTACACACTGTACATAAAATATCAAAAAGTACAGCAAATATGAGTTATATATACTGTAAATAAACTATCAAAAACTACAGTAATTATATTTAATATACTGTACATAAAATACCAAAAATTACACCAAATCTATATTATATACTGTAAATAAAATATCAAAAAGTACAGTAAATATACATTACATACTGTACATAAAATATCAAAAAGTACACCAAATATGTGTTATATATACTGTAAATAAACTATCAAAAACTACAGTAATTATATGTAATATACTGTAAATAAACTATGAAAAATTACAGTAATTATAATTAATATACTGTACATAAAATATCAAAAATTACACCAAATCTATATTATATACTGTAAATAGAATATCAAAAAGGACAGTAAATATACATTACATACTGTACATAAAATATCAAAAAGTACACCAAATATGTGTTATATATACTGTAAATAAACTATCAAAAACTACAGTAATTATATGTAATATACTGTAAATAAACTATCAAAAATTACAGTAATTATATTTAATATACTGTACATAAAATATCAAAAAGTACAGTAAATATACATTACATACTGTACATAAAATATCAAAAAGTACACCAAATATGTGTTATATATACTGTAAATAAACTATCAAAAACTACAGTAATTATATGTAATATACTGTAAATAAACTATCAAAAATTACAGTAATTATATTTAATATACTGTACATAAAATATCAAAAATTACACCAAATCTATATTATATACTGTAAATAAAATATCAAAAAGTACAGTAAATATACATTACATACTGTACATAAAATATCAAAAAGTACACCAAATATGTGTTATATATACTGTAAATAAACCATCAAAAACTACAGTAATTATATGTAATATACTGTACATAAACTATCAAAAATTACAGTAATTATATTTAATATACTGTACATAAAATATCAAAAAGTACAGTAAATATACATTACGTACTGTACATAAAATATCAAAAATACACCAAATGTGTGTTATATATACTGTAAATAAATTATCAAAAACTACAGTAATTATATGTAATATACTGTAAATAAACTATCAAAAATTACAGTAATTATATTTAATATACTGTAGATAAAATATCAAAAATTACACCAAATCTATATTATATACTGTAAATAAAATATCAAAAAGTACAGTAAATATACATTACGTACTGTACATAAAATATCAAAAAGTACACCAAATATGTGTTATATATACTGTAAATAAACTATCAAAAACTACAGTAATTATATGTAATATACTGTACATAAACTATCAAAAACTACAGTAATTATATTTAATATACTGTACATAAAATATCAAAAATTACACCAAATCTATATTATATACTGTAAATAAAATATCAAAAAGTACAGTAAATATACAATACGTACTGTACATAAAATATCAAAAAGTACACCAAATATGTGTCATATATACTGTAAGTAAACTATCAAAAACTACAGTAATTATACTTAATATACTGTAAATAAACTATCTAAAATTACACCAAATGTTTATTATATACTGTAAATAAAATATCAAATAGTACAGTAAATATACATTACATACTGTACATAAAATATCAAAAAGTACAGCAAATATGAGTTATGTATACTGTAAATAAACTATCAAAAACTACAGTAATTATATTTAATATACTGTACATAAAATACCAAAAATTACACCAAATCTATATTATATACTGTAAATAAAATATCAAAAAGTACAGTAAATATACATTACATACTGTACATAAAATATCAAGAAGTACACCAAATATGTGTTATATATACTGTAAATAAACTATCAAAAACTACAGTAATTATATGTAATATACTGTAAATAAACTATCAAAAATTACAGTAATTATATTTAATATACTGTACATAAAATATCAAAAAGTACAGTAAATATACATTACATACTGTACATAAAATATCAAAAAGTACACCAAATATGTGTTATATATACTGTAAATAAACTATCAAAAACTACAGTAATTATATGTAATATACTGTAAATAAACTATCAAAAATTACAGTAATTATATTTAATATACTGTACATAAAATATCAAAAATTACACCAAATTTATATTATATACAGTAAATAAAATATCAAAAAGTACAGTAAATATACATTACATACTGTACATAAAATATCATAAAGTACACCAAATATGTGTTATATATACTGTAAATAAACTGTCAAAAACTACAGTAATTATATGTAATATACTGTACATAAAATATCAAAAACTACAGTAATTATATTTAATATACTGTACATAAAATATCAAAAATTACACCAAATCTATATTATATACTGTAAAGAAAATATCAAAAAGTACAGTAAATATACAATACACACTGTACATAAAATATCAAAAAGTACACCAAATATGTGTCATATATACTGTAAATAAACTATCAAAAACTACAGTAATTATACTTAATATACTGTAAATAAACTATCAAAAATTACACCAAATGTTTATTATATACTGTAAATAAAATATCAAATAGTACAGTAAATATACATTACATACTGTACATAAAATATCAAAAAGTACAGCAAATATGAGTTATATATACTGTAAATAAACTATCAAAAACTACAGTAATTATATTTAATATACTGTACATAAAATACCAAAAATTACACCAAATCTATATTATATACTGTAAATAAAATATCAAAAAGTACAGTAAATATACATTACATACTGTACATAAAATATCAAAAAGTACAGCAAATATGAGTTATATATACTGTAAATAAACTATCAAAAACTACAGTAATTATATTTAATATACTCTACATAAAATACCAAAAATTACACCAAATCTATATTATATACTGTAAATAAAATATCAAAAAGTACAGTAAATATACATTACATACTGTACATAAAATATCAAACAGTACACCAAATATGTGTTATATATACTGTAAATAAACTATCAAAAACTACAGTGATTATATGTAATATACTGTAAATAAACTATCAAAAATTACAGTAATTATATTTAATATACTGTACATAAAATATCAAAAATTACACCAAATCTATATTATATACTGTAAATAAAATATCAAAAAGTACAGTAAATATACATTACGTACTGTACATAAAATATCAAAAAGTACACCAAATATGTGTTATATATACTGTAAATAAACCATCAAAAACTACAGTAATTATATGTAATATACTGTACATAAACTATCAAAAACTACAGTAATTATATTTAATATACTGTACATAAAATATCAAAAATTACACCAAATCTATATTATATACTGTAAATAAAATATCAAAAAGTACAGTAAATATACAATACATACTGTACATAAAATATCAAAAAGTACACCAAATATGTCATATATACTGTAAGTAAACTATCAAAAACTACAGTAATTATACTTAATATACTGTAAATAAACTATCTAAAATTACACCAAATGTTTATTATATACTGTAAATAAAATATCAAATAGTACAGTAAATATACATTACATACTGTACATAAAATATCAAAAAGTACAGCAAATATGAGTTATATATACTGTAAATAAACTATCAAAAACTACAGTAATTATATTTAATATACTGTACATAAAATAAAAAAAATTACACCAAATCTATATTATATACTGTAAATAAAATATCAAAAAGTACAGTAAATATACATTACATACTGTACATAAAATATCAAAAAGTACACCAAATATGTGTTATATATACTGTAAATAAACTATCAAAAACTACAGTAATTATATGTAATATACTGTAAATAAACTATGAAAAATTACAGTAATTATAATTAATATACTGTACATAAAATATCAAAAATTACACCAAATCTATATTATATACTGTAAATAAAATATCAAAAAGGACAGTAAATATACATTACATACTGTACATAAAATATCAAAAAGTACACCAAATATGTGTTATATATACTGTAAATAAACTATCAAAAACTACAGTAATTATATGTAATATACTGTAAATAAACTATCAAAAATTACAGTAATTATATTTAATATACTGTACATAAAATATCAAAAAGTACAGTAAATATACATTACATACTGTACATAAAATATCAAAAAGTACACCAAATATGTGTTATATATACTGTAAATAAACTATCAAAAACTACAGTAATTATATGTAATATACTGTAAATAAACTATCAAAAATTACAGTAATTATATTTAATATACTGTACATAAAATATCAAAAATTACACCAAATCTATATTATATACTGTAAATAAAATATCAAAAAGTACAGTAAATATACATTACATACTGTACATAAAATATCAAAAAGTACACCAAATATGTGTTATATATACTGTAAATAAACCATCAAAAACTACAGTAATTATATGTAATATACTGTACATAAACTATCAAAAATTACAGTAATTATATTTAATATACTGTACATAAAATATCAAAAAGTACAGTAAATATACATTACATACTGTACATAAAATATCAAAAAGTACACCAAATATGTGTTATATATACTGTAAATAAACTATCAAAAACTACAGTAATTATATGTAATATACTGTAAATAAACTATCAAAAATTACAGTAATTATAATTAATATACTGTACATAAAATACCAAAAATTACACCAAATCTATATTATATACTGTAAATAAAATATCAAAAAGTACAGTAAATATACATTACATACTGTACATAAAATATCAAAAAGTACACCAAATATGTGTTATATATACTGTAAATAAACTATCAAAAACTACAGTAATTATATGTAATATACTGTAAATAAACTCTCAAAAATTACAATAATTATATTTAATATACTGTATATAAAATATCAAAAAGTACAATAAATATACATTACATACTGTACATAAAATATCAAGAAGTACACCAAATATGTGTTATATATACTGTAAATAAACTATCAAAAACTACAGTAGTTATATGTAATATACTGTAAATAAACTATCAAAAATTACAGTAATTATATTTAATATACTGTACATAAAATATCAAAAAGTACAGTAAATATACATTACGTACTGTACATAAAATATCAAAAATACACCAAATATGTGTTATATATACTGTAAATAAACTATCAAAAACTACAGTAATTATATGTAATATACTGTAAATAAACTATCAAAAATTACAGTAATTATATTTAATATACTGTAGATAAAATATCAAAAATTACACCAAATCTATATTATATACTGTAAATAAAATATCAAAAAGTACAGTAAATATACATTACGTACTGTACATAAAATATCAAAAAGTACACCAAATATGTGTTATATATACTGTAAATAAACTATCAAAAACTACAGTAATTATATGTAATATACTGTACATAAACTATCAAAAACTACAGTAATTATATTTAATATACTGTACATAAAATATCAAAAATTACACCAAATCTATATTATATACTGTAAATAAAATATCAAAAAGTACAGTAAATATACAATACATACTGTACATAAAATATCAAAAAGTACACCAAATATGTGTCATATATACTGTAAATAAACTATCAAAAACTACCGTAATTATACTTAATATACTGTAAATAAACTATCAAAAATTACACCAAATGTTTATTATATACTGTAAATAAAATATCAAATAGTACAGTAAATATACATTACATACTGTACATAAAATATCAAAAAGTACAGCAAATATGAGTTATACTGTAAATAAACTATCGAAAACTACAGTAATTATATTTAATATACTGTACATAAAATACCAAAAATTACACCAAATCTATATTATATACTGTAAATAAAATATCAAAAAGTACAGTAAATATACATTACATACTGTACATAAAATATCAAAAAGTACACCAAATATGTGTTATATATACTGTAAATAAACTATCAAAAACTACAGTAATTATATGTAATATACTGTAAATAAACTACCAAAAATTACAGTAATTATATTTAATATACTGTACATAAAATATCAAAAAGTACAGTAAATATACATTACATACTGTACATAAAATATCAAAAAGTACACCAAATATGTGTTATATATACTGTAAATAAACTATCAAAAACTACAGTAATTATATGTAATATACTGTACATAAACTATCAAAAACTACAGTAATTATATTTAATATACTGTACATAAAATATCAAAAATTACACCAAATCTATATTATATACTGTAAATAAAATATCAAAAAGTACAGTAAATATACAATACATACTGTACATAAAATATCAAAAAGTACACCAAATATGTGTCATATATACTGTAAATAAACTATCAAAAACTACAGTAATTATACTTAATATACTGTAAATAAACTATCAAAAATTACACCAAATGTTTATTATATACTGTAAATAAAATATCAAATAGTACAGTAAATATACATTACACACTGTACATAAAATATCAAAAAGTACAGCAAATATGAGTTATATATACTGTAAATAAACTATCAAAAACTACAGTAATTATATTTAATATACTGTACATAAAATACCAAAAATTACACCAAATCTATATTATATACTGTAAATAAAATATCAAAAAGTACAGTAAATATACATTACATACTGTACATAAAATATCAAAAAGTACACCAAATATGTGTTATATATACTGTAAATAAACTATCAAAAACTACAGTAATTATATGTAATATACTGTAAATAAACTATCAAAAATTACAGTAATTATATTTAATATACTGTACATAAAATATCAAAAATTACACCAAATCTATATTATATACTGTAAATAAAATATCAAAAAGTACAGTAAATATACATTACATACTGTACATAAAATATCAAAAAGTACACCAAATATGTGTTATATATACTGTAAATAAACCATCAAAAACTACAGTAATTATATGTAATATACTGTACATAAACTATCAAAAATTACAGTAATTATATTTAATATACTGTACATAAAATATCAAAAAGTACAGTAAATATACATTACATACTGTACATAAAATATCAAAAAGTACACCAAATATGTGTTATATATACTGTAAATAAACTATCAAAAACTACAGTAATTATATGTAATATACTGTAAATAAACTATCAAAAATTACAGTAATTATAATTAATATACTGTACATAAAATACCAAAAATTACACCAAATCTATATTATATACTGTAAATAAAATATCAAAAAGTACAGTAAATATACATTACATACTGTACATAAAATATCAAAAAGTACACCAAATATGTGTTATATATACTGTAAATAAACTATCAAAAACTACAGTAATTATATGTAATATACTGTAAATAAACTCTCAAAAATTACAATAATTATATTTAATATACTGTACATAAAATATCAAAAAGTACAGTAAATATACATTACATACTGTACATAAAATATCAAAAAGTACACCAAATATGTGTTATATATACTGTAAATAAACTATCAAAAACTACAGTAATTATATGTAATATACTGTAAATAAACTATCAAAAATTACAGTAATTATATTTAATATACTGTACATAAAATATCAAAAAGTACAGTAAATATACATTACGTACTGTACATAAAATATCAAAAATACACCAAATATGTGTTATATATACTGTAAATAAACTATCAAAAACTACAGTAATTATATGTAATATACTGTAAATAAACTATCAAAAATTACAGTAATTATATTTAATATACTGTAGATAAAATATCAAAAATTACACCAAATCTATATTATATACTGTAAATAAAATATCAAAAAGTACAGTAAATATACATTACGTACTGTACATAAAATATCAAAAAGTACACCAAATATGTGTTATATATACTGTAAATAAACTATCAAAAACTACAGTAATTATATGTAATATACTGTACATAAACTATCAAAAACTACAGTAATTATATTTAATATACTGTACATAAAATATCAAAAATTACACCAAATCTATATTATATACTGTAAATAAAATATCAAAAAGTACAGTAAATATACAATACATACTGTACATAAAATATCAAAAAGTACACCAAATATGTGTCATATATACTGTAAATAAACTATCAAAAACTACCGTAATTATACTTAATATACTGTAAATAAACTATCAAAAATTACACCAAATGTTTATTATATACTGTAAATAAAATATCAAATAGTACAGTAAATATACATTACATACTGTACATAAAATATCAAAAAGTACAGCAAATATGAGTTATACTGTAAATAAACTATCGAAAACTACAGTAATTATATTTAATATACTGTACATAAAATACCAAAAATTACACCAAATCTATATTATATACTGTAAATAAAATATCAAAAAGTACAGTAAATATACATTACATACTGTACATAAAATATCAAAAAGTACACCAAATATGTGTTATATATACTGTAAATAAACTATCAAAAACTACAGTAATTATATGTAATATACTGTAAATAAACTATCAAAAATTACAGTAATTATATTTAATATACTGTACATAAAATATCAAAAAGTACAGTAAATATACATTACATACTGTACATAAAATATCAAAAAGTACACCAAATATGTGTTATATATACTGTAAATAAACTATCAAAAACTACAGTAATTATATGTAATATACTGTAAATAAACTATCAAAAATTACAGTAATTATATTTAATATACTGTACATAAAATATCAAAAATTACACCAAATCTATATTATGTACAGTAAATAAAATATCAAAAAGTACAGTAAATATACATTACGTACTGTACATAAAATATCAAAAAGTACATCAAATATGTGTTATATATACTGTAAATAAACTATCAAAAACTACAGTAATTATATGTAATATACTGTACATAAACTATCAAAAACTACAGTAATTATATTTAATATACTGTACATAAAATATCAAAAATTACACCAAATCTATATTATATACTATAAATAAAATATCAAAAAGTACAGTAAATATACAATACATACTGTACATAAAATATCAAAAATTACACCAAATATGTGTCATATATACTGTAAATAAACTATCAAAATCTACAGTAATTATACTTAATATACTGTAAATAAACTATCTAAAATTACACCAAATGTTTATTATATACTGTAAATAAAATATCAAATAGTACAGTAAATATACATTACATACTGTACATAAAATATCAAAAAGTACAGCAAATATGAGTTATATATACTGTAAATAAACTATCAAAAACTACAGTAATTATATTTAATATACTGTACATAAAATACCAAAAATTACACCAAATCTATATTATATACTGTAAATAAAATATCAAAAAGTACAGTAAATATACATTACATACTGTACATAAAATATCAAGAAGTACACCAAATATGTGTTATATATACTGTAAATAAACTATCAAAAACTACAGTAGTTATATGTAATATACTGTAAATAAACTATCAAAAATTACAGTAATTATATTTAATATACTGTACATAAAATATCAAAAAGTACAGTAAATATACATTACATACTGTACATAAAATATCAAAAAGTACACCAAATATGTGTTATATATATTGTAAATAAACTATCAAAAACTACAGTAATTATATGTAATATACTGTAAATAAAGTATCAAAAATTACAGTAATTATATTTAATATACTCTACATAAAATATCCAAAATTACACCAAATCTATATTATATACAGTAAATAAAATATCAAAAAGTACAGTAAATATACATTACATACTGTACATAAAATATCATAAAGTACACCAAATATGTGTTATATATACTGTAAATAAACTATCAAAAACTACAGTAATTATATGTAATATACTGTACATAAACTATCAAAAACTACAGTAATTATATTTAATATACTGTACATAAAATATCAAAAATTACACCAAATCTATATTATATACTGTAAATAAAATATCAAAAAGTACAGTAAATATACAATACATACTGTACATAAAATATCAAAAAGTACACCAAATATGTGTCATATATACTGTAAATAAACTATCAAAAACTACAGTAATTATACTTAATATACTGTAAATAAACTATCAAAAATTACACCAAATGTTTATTATATACTGTAAATAAAATATCAATAGTACAGTAAATATACATTACATACTGTACATAAAATATCAAAAAGTACAGCAAATATGAGTTATATATACTGTAAATAAACTATCAAAAACTACAGTAATTATATTTAATATACTGTACATAAAATACCAAAAATTACACCAAATCTATATTATATACTGTAAATAAAATATCAAAAAGTACAGTAAATATACATTACATACTGTACATAAAATATCAAAAAGTACACCAAATATGTGTTATATATACTGTAAATAAACTATCAAAAACTACAGTAATTATATGTAATATACTGTAAATAAACTATGAAAAATTACAGTAATAATAATTAATATACTGTACATAAAATATCAAAAATTACACCAAATCTATATTATATACTGTAAATAAAATATCAAAAAGGACAGTAAATATACATTACATACTGTACATAAAATATCAAAAAGTACACCAAATATGTGTTATATATACTGTAAATAAACTATCAAAAACTACAGTAATTATATGTAATATACTGTAAATAAACTATCAAAAATTACAGTAATTATATTTAATATACTGTACATAAAATATCAAAAATTACACCAAATCTATATTATATACTGTAAATAAAATATCAAAAAGGACAGTAAATATACATTACATACTGTACATAAAATATCAAAAAGTACACCAAATATGTGTTATATATACTGTAAATAAACCATCAAAAACTACAGTAATTATATGTAATATACTGTACATAAACTATCAAAAATTACAGTAATTATATTTAATATACTGTACATAAAATATCAAAAAGTACAGTAAATATACATTACATACTGTACATAAAATATCAAAAAGTACACCAAATATGTGTTATATATACTGTAAATAAACTATCAAAAACTACAGTAATTATATGTAATATACTGTAAATAAACTATCAAAAATTACAGTAATTATAATTAATATACTGTACATAAAATACCAAAAATTACACCAAATCTATATTATATACTGTAAATAAAATATCAAAAAGTACAGTAAATATACATTACATACTGTACATAAAATATCAAAAAGTACACCAAATATGTGTTATATATACTGTAAATAAACTATCAAAAACTACAGTAATTATATGTAATATACTGTAAATAAACTCTCAAAAATTACAATAATTATATTTAATATACTGTATATAAAATATCAAAAAGTACAGTAAATATACATTACATACTGTACATAAAATATCAAGAAGTACACCAAATATGTGTTATATATACTGTAAATAAACTATCAAAAACTACAGTAGTTATATGTAATATACTGTAAATAAACTATCAAAAATTACAGTAATTATATTTAATATACTGTACATAAAATATCAAAAAGTACAGTAAATATACATTACGTACTGTACATAAAATATCAAAAATACACCAAATATGTGTTATATATACTGTAAATAAACTATCAAAAACTACAGTAATTATATGTAATATACTGTAAATAAACTATCAAAAATTACAGTAATTATATTTAATATACTGTAGATAAAATATCAAAAATTACACCAAATCTATATTATATACTGTAAATAAAATATCAAAAAGTACAGTAAATATACATTACGTACTGTACATAAAATATCAAAAAGTACACCAAATATGTGTTATATATACTGTAAATAAACTATCAAAAACTACAGTAATTATATGTAATATACTGTACATAAACTATCAAAAACTACAGTAATTATATTTAATATACTGTACATAAAATATCAAAAATTACACCAAATCTATATTATATACTGTAAATAAAATATCAAAAAGTACAGTAAATATACAATACATACTGTACATAAAATATCAAAAAGTACACCAAATATGTGTCATATATACTGTAAATAAACTATCAAAAACTACCGTAATTATACTTAATATACTGTAAATAAACTATCAAAAATTACACCAAATGTTTATTATATACTGTAAATAAAATATCAAATAGTACAGTAAATATACATTACATACTGTACATAAAATATCAAAAAGTACAGCAAATATGAGTTATACTGTAAATAAACTATCGAAAACTACAGTAATTATATTTAATATACTGTACATAAAATACCAAAAATTACACCAAATCTATATTATATACTGTAAATAAAATATCAAAAAGTACAGTAAATATACATTACATACTGTACATAAAATATCAAAAAGTACACCAAATATGTGTTATATATACTGTAAATAAACTATCAAAAACTACAGTAATTATATGTAATATACTGTAAATAAACTACCAAAAATTACAGTAATTATATTTAATATACTGTACATAAAATATCAAAAAGTACAGTAAATATACATTACATACTGTACATAAAATATCAAAAAGTACACCAAATATGTGTTATATATACTGTAAATAAACTATCAAAAACTACAGTAATTATATGTAATATACTGTACATAAACTATCAAAAACTACAGTAATTATATTTAATATACTGTACATAAAATATCAAAAATTACACCAAATCTATATTATATACTGTAAATAAAATATCAAAAAGTACAGTAAATATACAATACATACTGTACATAAAATATCAAAAAGTACACCAAATATGTGTCATATATACTGTAAATAAACTATCAAAAACTACAGTAATTATACTTAATATACTGTAAATAAACTATCAAAAATTACACCAAATGTTTATTATATACTGTAAATAAAATATCAAATAGTACAGTAAATATACATTACACACTGTACATAAAATATCAAAAAGTACAGCAAATATGAGTTATATATACTGTAAATAAACTATCAAAAACTACAGTAATTATATTTAATATACTGTACATAAAATACCAAAAATTACACCAAATCTATATTATATACTGTAAATAAAATATCAAAAAGTACAGTAAATATACATTACATACTGTACATAAAATATCAAAAAGTACACCAAATATGTGTTATATATACTGTAAATAAACTATCAAAAACTACAGTAATTATATGTAATATACTGTAAATAAACTATGAAAAATTACAGTAATTATAATTAATATACTGTACATAAAATATCAAAAATTACACCAAATCTATATTATATACTGTAAATAGAATATCAAAAAGGACAGTAAATATACATTACATACTGTACATAAAATATCAAAAAGTACACCAAATATGTGTTATATATACTGTAAATAAACTATCAAAAACTACAGTAATTATATGTAATATACTGTAAATAAACTATCAAAAATTACAGTAATTATATTTAATATACTGTACATAAAATATCAAAAAGTACAGTAAATATACATTACATACTGTACATAAAATATCAAAAAGTACACCAAATATGTGTTATATATACTGTAAATAAACTATCAAAAACTACAGTAATTATATGTAATATACTGTAAATAAACTATCAAAAATTACAGTAATTATATTTAATATACTGTACATAAAATATCAAAAATTACACCAAATCTATATTATATACTGTAAATAAAATATCAAAAAGTACAGTAAATATACATTACATACTGTACATAAAATATCAAAAAGTACACCAAATATGTGTTATATATACTGTAAATAAACCATCAAAAACTACAGTAATTATATGTAATATACTGTACATAAACTATCAAAAATTACAGTAATTATATTTAATATACTGTACATAAAATATCAAAAAGTACAGTAAATATACATTACGTACTGTACATAAAATATCAAAAATACACCAAATATGTGTTATATATACTGTAAATAAACTATCAAAAACTACAGTAATTATATGTAATATACTGTAAATAAACTATCAAAAATTACAGTAATTATATTTAATATACTGTAGATAAAATATCAAAAATTACACCAAATCTATATTATATACTGTAAATAAAATATCAAAAAGTACAGTAAATATACATTACGTACTGTACATAAAATATCAAAAAGTACACCAAATATGTGTTATATATACTGTAAATAAACTATCAAAAACTACAGTAATTATATGTAATATACTGTACATAAACTATCAAAAACTACAGTAATTATATTTAATATACTGTACATAAAATATCAAAAATTACACCAAATCTATATTATATACTGTAAATAAAATATCAAAAAGTACAGTAAATATACAATACGTACTGTACATAAAATATCAAAAAGTACACCAAATATGTGTCATATATACTGTAAGTAAACTATCAAAAACTACAGTAATTATACTTAATATACTGTAAATAAACTATCTAAAATTACACCAAATGTTTATTATATACTGTAAATAAAATATCAAATAGTACAGTAAATATACATTACATACTGTACATAAAATATCAAAAAGTACAGCAAATATGAGTTATGTATACTGTAAATAAACTATCAAAAACTACAGTAATTATATTTAATATACTGTACATAAAATACCAAAAATTACACCAAATCTATATTATATACTGTAAATAAAATATCAAAAAGTACAGTAAATATACATTACATACTGTACATAAAATATCAAGAAGTACACCAAATATGTGTTATATATACTGTAAATAAACTATCAAAAACTACAGTAATTATATGTAATATACTGTAAATAAACTATCAAAAATTACAGTAATTATATTTAATATACTGTACATAAAATATCAAAAAGTACAGTAAATATACATTACATACTGTACATAAAATATCAAAAAGTACACCAAATATGTGTTATATATACTGTAAATAAACTATCAAAAACTACAGTAATTATATGTAATATACTGTAAATAAACTATCAAAAATTACAGTAATTATATTTAATATACTGTACATAAAATATCAAAAATTACACCAAATTTATATTATATACAGTAAATAAAATATCAAAAAGTACAGTAAATATACATTACATACTGTACATAAAATATCATAAAGTACACCAAATATGTGTTATATATACTGTAAATAAACTGTCAAAAACTACAGTAATTATATGTAATATACTGTACATAAAATATCAAAAACTACAGTAATTATATTTAATATACTGTACATAAAATATCAAAAATTACACCAAATCTATATTATATACTGTAAAGAAAATATCAAAAAGTACAGTAAATATACAATACACACTGTACATAAAATATCAAAAAGTACACCAAATATGTGTCATATATACTGTAAATAAACTATCAAAAACTACAGTAATTATACTTAATATACTGTAAATAAACTATCAAAAATTACACCAAATGTTTATTATATACTGTAAATAAAATATCAAATAGTACAGTAAATATACATTACATACTGTACATAAAATATCAAAAAGTACAGCAAATATGAGTTATATATACTGTAAATAAACTATCAAAAACTACAGTAATTATATTTAATATACTGTACATAAAATACCAAAAATTACACCAAATCTATATTATATACTGTAAATAAAATATCAAAAAGTACAGTAAATATACATTACATACTGTACATAAAATATCAAAAAGTACAGCAAATATGAGTTATATATACTGTAAATAAACTATCAAAAACTACAGTAATTATATTTAATATACTCTACATAAAATACCAAAAATTACACCAAATCTATATTATATACTGTAAATAAAATATCAAAAAGTACAGTAAATATACATTACATACTGTACATAAAATATCAAACAGTACACCAAATATGTGTTATATATACTGTAAATAAACTATCAAAAACTACAGTAATCATATGTAATATACTGTAAATAAACTATCAAAAATTACAGTAATTATATTTAATATAATGTACATAAAATATCAAAAAGTACAGTAAATATACATTACGTACTGTACATAAAATATCAAAAAGTACACCAAATATGTGTTATATATACTGTAAATAAACTATCAAAAACTACAGTGATTATATGTAATATACTGTAAATAAACTATCAAAAATTACAGTAATTATATTTAATATACTGTACATAAAATATCAAAAATTACACCAAATCTATATTATATACTGTAAATAAAATATCAAAAAGTACAGTAAATATACATTACGTACTGTACATAAAATATCAAAAAGTACACCAAATATGTGTCATATATACTGTAAGTAAACTATCAAAAACTACAGTAATTATACTTAATATACTGTAAATAAACTATCTAAAATTACACCAAATGTTTATTATATACTGTAAATAAAATATCAAATAGTACAGTAAATATACATTACATACTGTACATAAAATATCAAAAAGTACAGCAAATATGAGTTATGTATACTGTAAATAAACTATCAAAAACTACAGTAATTATATTTAATATACTGTACATAAAATACCAAAAATTACACCAAATCTATATTATATACTGTAAATAAAATATCAAAAAGTACAGTAAATATACATTACATACTGTACATAAAATATCAAGAAGTACACCAAATATGTGTTATATATACTGTAAATAAACTATCAAAAACTACAGTAATTATATGTAATATACTGTAAATAAACTATCAAAAATTACAGTAATTATATTTAATATACTGTACATAAAATATCAAAAAGTACAGTAAATATACATTACATACTGTACATAAAATATCAAAAAGTACACCAAATATGTGTTATATATACTGTAAATAAACTATCAAAAACTACAGTAATTATATGTAATATACTGTAAATAAACTATCAAAAATTACAGTAATTATATTTAATATACTGTACATAAAATATCAAAAATTACACCAAATTTATATTATATACAGTAAATAAAATATCAAAAAGTACAGTAAATATACATTACATACTGTACATAAAATATCAAACAGTACACCAAATATGTGTTATATATACTGTAAATAAACTGTCAAAAACTACAGTAATTATATGTAATATACTGTACATAAAATATCAAAAACTACAGTAATTATATTTAATATACTGTACATAAAATATCAAAAATTACACCAAATCTATATTATATACTGTAAAGAAAATATCAAAAAGTACAGTAAATATACAATACACACTGTACATAAAATATCAAAAAGTACACCAAATATGTGTCATATATACTGTAAATAAACTATCAAAAACTACAGTAATTATACTTAATATACTGTAAATAAACTATCAAAAATTACACCAAATGTTTATTATATACTGTAAATAAAATATCAAATAGTACAGTAAATATACATTACATACTGTACATAAAATATCAAAAAGTACAGCAAATATGAGTTATATATACTGTAAATAAACTATCAAAAACTACAGTAATTATATTTAATATACTGTACATAAAATACCAAAAATTACACCAAATCTATATTATATACTGTAAATAAAATATAAAAAAGTACAGTAAATATACATTACATACTGTACATAAAATATCAAAAAGTACAGCAAATATGAGTTATATATACTGTAAATAAACTATCAAAAACTACAGTAATTATATTTAATATACTCTACATAAAATACCAAAAATTACACCAAATCTATATTATATACTGTAAATAAAATATCAAAAAGTACAGTAAATATACATTACATACTGTACATAAAATATCAAACAGTACACCAAATATGTGTTATATATACTGTAAATAAACTATCAAAAACTACAGTAATCATATGTAATATACTGTAAATAAACTATCAAAAATTACAGTAATTATATTTAATATAATGTACATAAAATATCAAAAAGTACAGTAAATATACATTACGTACTGTACATAAAATATCAAAAAGTACACCAAATATGTGTTATATATACTGTAAATAAACTATCAAAAACTACAGTGATTATATGTAATATACTGTAAATAAACTATCAAAAATTACAGTAATTATATTTAATATACTGTACATAAAATATCAAAAATTACACCAAATCTATATTATATACTGTAAATAAAATATCAAAAAGTACAGTAAATATACATTACGTACTGTACATAAAATATCAAAAAGTACACCAAATATGTGTCATATATACTGTAAGTAAACTATCAAAAACTACAGTAATTATACTTAATATACTGTAAATAAACTATCTAAAATTACACCAAATGTTTATTATATACTGTAAATAAAATATCAAATAGTACAGTAAATATACATTACATACTGTACATAAAATATCAAAAAGTACAGCAAATATGAGTTATGTATACTGTAAATAAACTATCAAAAACTACAGTAATTATATTTAATATACTGTACATAAAATACCAAAAATTACACCAAATCTATATTATATACTGTAAATAAAATATCAAAAAGTACAGTAAATATACATTACATACTGTACATAAAATATCAAGAAGTACACCAAATATGTGTTATATATACTGTAAATAAACTATCAAAAACTACAGTAATTATATGTAATATACTGTAAATAAACTATCAAAAATTACAGTAATTATATTTAATATACTGTACATAAAATATCAAAAAGTACAGTAAATATACATTACATACTGTACATAAAATATCAAAAAGTACACCAAATATGTGTTATATATACTGTAAATAAACTATCAAAAACTACAGTAATTATATGTAATATACTGTAAATAAACTATCAAAAATTACAGTAATTATATTTAATATACTGTACATAAAATATCAAAAAGTACAGTAAATATACATTACATACTGTACATAAAATATCAAAAAGTACAGCAAATATGAGTTATATATACTGTAAATAAACTATCAAAAACTACAGTAATTATATTTAATATACTCTACATAAAATACCAAAAATTACACCAAATCTATATTATATACTGTAAATAAAATATCAAAAAGTACAGTAAATATACATTACATACTGTACATAAAATATCAAACAGTACACCAAATATGTGTTATATATACTGTAAATAAACTATCAAAAACTACAGTAATCATATGTAATATACTGTAAATAAACTATCAAAAATTACAGTAATTATATTTAATATAATGTACATAAAATATCAAAAAGTACAGTAAATATACATTACGTACTGTACATAAAATATCAAAAAGTACACCAAATATGTGTTATATATACTGTAAATAAACTATCAAAAACTACAGTGATTATATGTAATATACTGTAAATAAACTATCAAAAATTACAGTAATTATATTTAATATACTGTACATAAAATATCAAAAATTACACCAAATCTATATTATATACTGTAAATAAAATATCAAAAAGTACAGTAAATATACATTACGTACTGTACATAAAATATCAAAAAGTACACCAAATATGTGTCATATATACTGTAAGTAAACTATCAAAAACTACAGTAATTATACTTAATATACTGTAAATAAACTATCTAAAATTACACCAAATGTTTATTATATACTGTAAATAAAATATCAAATAGTACAGTAAATATACATTACATACTGTACATAAAATATCAAAAAGTACAGCAAATATGAGTTATGTATACTGTAAATAAACTATCAAAAACTACAGTAATTATATTTAATATACTGTACATAAAATACCAAAAATTACACCAAATCTATATTATATACTGTAAATAAAATATCAAAAAGTACAGTAAATATACATTACATACTGTACATAAAATATCAAGAAGTACACCAAATATGTGTTATATATACTGTAAATAAACTATCAAAAACTACAGTAATTATATGTAATATACTGTAAATAAACTATCAAAAATTACAGTAATTATATTTAATATACTGTACATAAAATATCAAAAAGTACAGTAAATATACATTACATACTGTACATAAAATATCAAAAAGTACACCAAATATGTGTTATATATACTGTAAATAAACTATCAAAAACTACAGTAATTATATGTAATATACTGTAAATAAACTATCAAAAATTACAGTAATTATATTTAATATACTGTACATAAAATATCAAAAAGTACACCAAATTTATATTATATACAGTAAATAAAATATCAAAAAGTACAGTAAATATACATTACATACTGTACATAAAATATCATAAAGTACACCAAATATGTGTTATATATACTGTAAATAAACTGTCAAAAACTACAGTAATTATATGTAATATACTGTACATAAAATATCAAAAACTACAGTAATTATATTTAATATACTGTACATAAAATATCAAAAATTACACCAAATCTATATTATATACTGTAAAGAAAATATCAAAAAGTACAGTAAATATACAATACACACTGTACATAAAATATCAAAAAGTACACCAAATATGTGTCATATATACTGTAAATAAACTATCAAAAACTACAGTAATTATACTTAATATACTGTAAATAAACTATCAAAAATTACACCAAATGTTTATTATATACTGTAAATAAAATATCAAATAGTACAGTAAATATACATTACATACTGTACATAAAATATCAAAAAGTACAGCAAATATGAGTTATATATACTGTAAATAAACTATCAAAAACTACAGTAATTATATTTAATATACTGTACATAAAATACCAAAAATTACACCAAATCTATATTATATACTCTAAATAAAATATCAAAAAGTACAGTAAATATACATTACATACTGTACATAAAATATCAAAAAGTACAGCAAATATGAGTTATATATACTGTAAATAAACTATCAAAAACTACAGTAATTATATTTAATATACTCTACATAAAATACCAAAAATTACACCAAATCTATATTATATACTGTAAATAAAATATCAAAAAGTACAGTAAATATACATTACATACTGTACATAAAATATCAAACAGTACACCAAATATGTGTTATATATACTGTAAATAAACTATCAAAAACTACAGTAATCATATGTAATATACTGTAAATAAACTATCAAAAATTACAGTAATTATATTTAATATAATGTACATAAAATATCAAAAAGTACAGTAAATATACATTACGTACTGTACATAAAATATCAAAAAGTACACCAAATATGTGTTATATATACTGTAAATAAACTATCAAAAACTACAGTGATTATATGTAATATACTGTAAATAAACTATCAAAAATTACAGTAATTATATTTAATATACTGTACATAAAATATCAAAAATTACACCAAATCTATATTATATACTGTAAATAAAATATCAAAAAGTACAGTAAATATACATTACGTACTGTACATAAAATATCAAAAAGTACACCAAATATCTGTTATATATACTGTAAATAAACTATCAAAAACTACAGTTATTATATGTAATATACTGTACATAAACTATCAAAAACTACAGTAATTATACTTAATATACTGTAAATAAACTATCTAAAATTACACCAAAAGTTTATTATATACTGTAAATAAAATATCAAATAGTACAGTAAATATACATTACATACTGTACATAAAATATCAAAAAGTACAGCAAATATGAGTTATATATACTGTAAATAAACTATCAAAAACTACAGTAATTATATTTAATATACTGTACATAAAATACCAAAAATTACACCAAATCTATATTATATACTGTAAATAAAATATCAAAAGTACAGTAAATATACATTACGTACTGTACATAAAATATCAAAAAGTACACCAAATATGTGTTATATATACTGTAAATAAACTATCAAAAACTACAGTAATTATATGTAATATACTGTACATAAACTATCAAAAACTACAGTAATTATATTTAATATACTGTACATAAAATATCAAAAATTACACCAAATCTATATTATATACTGTAAATAAAATATCAAAAAGTACAGTAAATATACAATACATACTGTACATAAAATATCAAAAAGTACACCAAATATGTGTCATATATACTGTAAGTAAACTATCAAAAACTACAGTAATTATACTTAATATACTGTAAATAAACTATCTAAAATTACACCAAATGTTTATTATATACTGTAAATAAAATATCAAATAGTACAGTAAATATACATTACATACTGTACATAAAATATCAAAAAGTACAGCAAATATGAGTTATGTATACTGTAAATAAACTATCAAAAACTACAGTAATTATATTTAATATACTGTACATAAAATACCAAAAATTACACCAAATCTATATTATATACTGTAAATAAAATATCAAAAAGTACAGTAAATATACATTACATACTGTACATAAAATATCAAGAAGTACACCAAATATGTGTTATATATACTGTAAATAAACTATCAAAAACTACAGTAATTATATGTAATATACTGTAAATAAACTATCAAAAATTACAGTAATTATATTTAATATACTGTACATAAAATATCAAAAAGTACAGTAAATATACATTACATGCTGTACATAAAATATCAAAAAGTAAACCAAATATGTGTTATATATACTGTAAATAAACTATCAAAAACTACAGTAATTATATATAATATATTGTAAATAAACTATCAAAAATTACAGTAATTATATTTAATATACTGTACATAAAATATCAAAAATTACACCAAATCTATATTATATACAGTAAATAAAATATCAAAAAGTACAGTAAATATACATTACATACTGTACATAAAATATCATAAAGTACACCAAATATGTGTTATATATACTGTAAATAAACTGTCAAAAACTACAGTAATTATATGTAATATACTGTACATAAAATATCAAAAACTACAGTAATTATATTTAATATACTGTACATAAAATATCAAAAATTACACCAAATCTATATTATATACTGTAAAGAAAATATCAAAAAGTACAGTAAATATACAATACATACTGTACATAAAATATCAAAAAGTACACCAAATATGTGTCATATATACTGTAAATAAACTATCAAAAACTACCGTAATTATACTTAATATACTGTAAATAAACTATCTAAAATTACACCAAATGTTTATTATATACTGTAAATAAAATATCAAATAGTACAGTAAATATACATTACATACTGTACATAAAATATCAAACAGTACACCAAATATGTGATATATATAGTGTAAATAAACTATCAAAAACTACAGTAATCATATGTAATATACTGTAAATAAACTATCAAAAATTACAGTAATTATATTTAATATAATGTACATAAAATATCAAAAAGTACAGTAAATATACATTACGTACTGTACATAAAATATCAAAAAGTACACCAAATATGTGTTATATATACTGTAAATAAACTATCAAAAACTACAGTAATTATATGTAATATACTGTAAATAAACTATCAAAAATTACAGTAATTATATTTAATATACTGTACATAAAATATCAAAAATTACACCAAATCTATATTATATACTGTAAATAAAATATCAAAAAGTACAGTAAATATACATTACGTACTGTACATAAAATATCAAAAAGTACACCAAATATGTGTTATATATACTGTAAATAAACTATCAAAAACTACAGTAATTATATGTAATATACTGTAAATAAACTATCAAAAATTACAGTAATTATATTTAATATACTGTACATAAAATATCAAAAATTACACCAAATCTATATTATATACTGTAAATAAAATATCAAAAAGTACAGTAAATATACATTACGTACTGTACATAAAATATCAAAAAGTACACCAAATATGTGTTATATATACTGTAAATAAACTATCAAAAACTACAGTAATTATATGTAATATACTGTACATAAACTATCAAAAACTACAGTAATTATACTTAATATACTGTAAATAAACTATCTAAAATTACACCAAATGTTTATTATATACTGTAAATAAAATATCAAATAGTACAGTAAATATACATTACATACTGTACATAAAATATCAAAAAGTACAGCAAATATGAGTTATATATACTGTAAATAAACTATCAAAAACTACAGTAATTATATTTAATATACTGTACATAAAATACCAAAAATTACACCAAATCTATATTATATACTGTAAATAAAATATCAAAAGTACAGTAAATATACATTACGTACTGTACATAAAATATCAAAAAGTACACCAAATATGTGTTATATATACTGTAAATAAACTATCAAAAACTACAGTAATTATATGTAATATACTGTACATAAACTATCAAAAACTACAGTAATTATATTTAATATACTGTACATAAAATATCAAAAATTACACCAAATCTATATTATATACTGTAAATAAAATATCAAAAAGTACAGTAAATATACAATACGTACTGTACATAAAATATCAAAAAGTACACCAAATATGTGTCATATATACTGTAAGTAAACTATCAAAAACTACAGTAATTATACTTAATATACTGTAAATAAACTATCTAAAATTACACCAAATGTTTATTATATACTGTAAATAAAATATCAAATAGTACAGTAAATATACATTACATACTGTACATAAAATATCAAAAAGTACAGCAAATATGAGTTATGTATACTGTAAATAAACTATCAAAAACTACAGTAATTATATTTAATATACTGTACATAAAATACCAAAAATTACACCAAATCTATATTATATACTGTAAATAAAATATCAAAAAGTACAGTAAATATACATTACATACTGTACATAAAATATCAAGAAGTACACCAAATATGTGTTATATATACTGTAAATAAACTATCAAAAACTACAGTAATTATATGTAATATACTGTAAATAAACTATCAAAAATTACAGTAATTATATTTAATATACTGTACATAAAATATCAAATAGCACAGTAAATATACATTACATACTGTACATAAAATATCAAAAAGTACACCAAATATGTGTTATATATACTGTAAATAAACTATCAAAAACTACAGTAATTATATGTAATATACTGTACATAAACTATCAAAAACTACAGTAATTATATTTAATATACTGTACATAAAATACCAAAAATTACACCAAATCTATATTATATACTGTAAATAAAATATCAAAAAGTACAGTAAATATACATTACATACTGTACATAAAATATCAAAAAGTACACCAAATATGTGTTATATATACTGTAAATAAACTATCAAAAACTACAGTAATTATATGTAATATACTGTAAATAAACTACCAAAAATTACAGTAATTATATTTAATATACTGTACATAAAATATCAAAAAGTACAGTAAATATACATTACATACTGTACATAAAATATCAAAAAGTACACCAAATATGTGTTATATATACTGTAAATAAACTATCAAAAACTACAGTAATTATATGTAATATACTGTACATAAACTATCAAAAACTACAGTAATTATATTTAATATACTGTACATAAAATATCAAAAATTACACCAAATCTATATTATATACTGTAAATAAAATATCAAAAAGTACAGTAAATATACAATACATACTGTACATAAAATATCAAAAAGTACACCAAATATGTGTCATATATACTGTAAATAAACTATCAAAAACTACAGTAATTATACTTAATATACTGTAAATAAACTATCAAAAATTACACCAAATGTTTATTATATACTGTAAATAAAATATCAAATAGTACAGTAAATATACATTACACACTGTACATAAAATATCAAAAAGTACAGCAAATATGAGTTATATATACTGTAAATAAACTATCAAAAACTACAGTAATTATATTTAATATACTGTACATAAAATACCAAAAATTACACCAAATCTATATTATATACTGTAAATAAAATATCAAAAAGTACAGTAAATATACATTACATACTGTACATAAAATATCAAAAAGTACACCAAATATGTGTTATATATACTGTAAATAAACTATCAAAAACTACAGTAATTATATGTAATATACTGTAAATAAACTATGAAAAATTACAGTAATTATAATAAATATACTGTACATAAAATATCAAAAATTACACCAAATCTATATTATATACTGTAAATAGAATATCAAAAAGGACAGTAAATATACATTACATACTGTACATAAAATATCAAAAAGTACACCAAATATGTGTTATATATACTGTAAATAAACTATCAAAAACTACAGTAATTATATGTAATATACTGTAAATAAACTATCAAAAATTACAGTAATTATATTTAATATACTGTACATAAAATATCAAAAAGTACAGTAAATATACATTACATACTGTACATAAAATATCAAAAAGTACACCAAATATGTGTTATATATACTGTAAATAAACTATCAAAAACTACAGTAATTATATGTAATATACTGTAAATAAACTATCAAAAATTACAGTAATTATATTTAATATACTGTACATAAAATATCAAAAATTACACCAAATCTATATTATATACTGTAAATAAAATATCAAAAAGTACAGTAAATATACATTACATACTGTACATAAAATATCAAAAAGTACACCAAATATGTGTTATATATACTGTAAATAAACCATCAAAAACTACAGTAATTATATGTAATATACTGTACATAAACTATCAAAAATTACAGTAATTATATTTAATATACTGTACATAAAATATCAAAAAGTACAGTAAATATACATTACGTACTGTACATAAAAAATCAAAAATACACCAAATATGTGTTATATATACTGTAAATAAACTATCAAAAACTACAGTAATTATATGTAATATACTGTAAATAAACTATCAAAAATTACAGTAATTATATTTAATATACTGTAGATAAAATATCAAAAATTACACCAAATCTATATTATATACTGTAAATAAAATATCAAAAAGTACAGTAAATATACATTACGTACTGTACATAAAATATCAAAAAGTACACCAAATATGTGTTATATATACTGTAAATAAACTATCAAAAACTACAGTAATTATATGTAATATACTGTACATAAACTATCAAAAACTACAGTAATTATATTTAATATACTGTACATAAAATATCAAAAATTACACCAAATCAATATTATATACTGTAAATAAAATATCAAAAAGTACAGTAAATATACAATACGTACTGTACATAAAATATCAAAAAGTACACCAAATATGTGTCATATATACTGTAAGTAAACTATCAAAAACTACAGTAATTATACTTAATATACTGTAAATAAACTATCTAAAATTACACCAAATGTTTATTATATACTGTAAATAAAATATCAAATAGTACAGTAAATATACATTACATACTGTACATAAAATATCAAAAAGTACAGCAAATATGAGTTATGTATACTGTAAATAAACTATCAAAAACTACAGTAATTATATTTAATATACTGTACATAAAATACCAAAAATTACACCAAATCTATATTATATACTGTAAATAAAATATCAAAAAGTACAGTAAATATACATTACATACTGTACATAAAATATCAAAAAGTACAGCAAATATGAGTTATATATACTGTAAATAAACTATCAAAAACTACAGTAATTATATTTAATATACTCTACATAAAATACCAAAAATTACACCAAATCTATATTATATACTGTAAATAAAATATCAAAAAGTACAGTAAATATACATTACATACTGTACATAAAATATCAAACAGTACACCAAATATGTGTTATATATACTGTAAATAAACTATCAAAAACTACAGTAATCATATGTAATATACTGTAAATAAACTATCAAAAATTACAGTAATTATATTTAATATAATGTACATAAAATATCAAAAAGTACAGTAAATATACATTACGTACTGTACATAAAATATCAAAAAGTACACCAAATATGTGTTATATATACTGTAAATAAACTATCAAAAACTACAGTGATTATATGTAATATACTGTAAATAAACTATCAAAAATTACAGTAATTATATTTAATATACTGTACATAAAATATCAAAAATTACACCAAATCTATATTATATACTGTAAATAAAATATCAAAAAGTACAGTAAATATACATTACGTACTGTACATAAAATATCAAAAAGTACACCAAATATGTGTTATATATACTGTAAATAAACTATCAAAAACTACAGTAATTATATGTAATATACTGTACATAAACTATCAAAAACTACAGTAATTATACTTAATATACTGTAAATAAACTATCTAAAATTACACCAAATGTTTATTATATACTGTAAATAAAATATCAAATAGTACAGTAAATATACATTACATACTGTACATAAAATATCAAAAAGTACAGCAAATATGAGTTATATATACTGTAAATAAACTATCAAAAACTACAGTAATTATATTTAATATACTGTACATAAAATACCAAAAATTACACCAAATCTATATTATATACTGTAAATAAAATATCAAAAGTACAGTAAATATACATTACGTACTGTACATAAAATATCAAAAAGTACACCAAATATGTGTTATATATACTGTAAATAAACTATCAAAAACTACAGTAATTATATGTAATATACTGTACATAAACTATCAAAAACTACAGTAATTATATTTAATATACTGTACATAAAATATCAAAAATTACACCAAATCTATATTATATACTGTAAATAAAATATCAAAAAGTACAGTAAATATACAATACATACTGTACATAAAATATCAAAAAGTACACCAAATATGTGTCATATATACTGTAAGTAAACTATCAAAAACTACAGTAATTATACTTAATATACTGTAAATAAACTATCTAAAATTACACCAAATGTTTATTATATACTGTAAATAAAATATCAAATAGTACAGTAAATATACATTACATACTGTACATAAAATATCAAAAAGTACAGCAAATATGAGTTATGTATACTGTAAATAAACTATCAAAAACTACAGTAATTATATTTAATATACTGTACATAAAATACCAAAAATTACACCAAATCTATATTATATACTGTAAATAAAATATCAAAAAGTACAGTAAATATACATTACATACTGTACATAAAATATCAAGAAGTACACCAAATATGTGTTATATATACTGTAAATAAACTATCAAAAACTACAGTAATTATATGTAATATACTGTAAATAAACTATCAAAAATTACAGTAATTATATTTAATATACTGTACATAAAATATCAAAAAGTACAGTAAATATACATTACATGCTGTACATAAAATATCAAAAAGTAAACCAAATATGTGTTATATATACTGTAAATAAACTATCAAAAACTACAGTAATTATATATAATATATTGTAAATAAACTATCAAAAATTACAGTAATTATATTTAATATACTGTACATAAAATATCAAAAATTACACCAAATCTATATTATATACAGTAAATAAAGTATCAAAAAGTACAGTAAATATACATTACATACTGTACATAAAATATCATAAAGTACACCAAATATGTGTTATATATACTGTAAATAAACTGTCAAAAACTACAGTAATTATATGTAATATACTGTACATAAAATATCAAAAACTACAGTAATTATATTTAATATACTGTACATAAAATATCAAAAATTACACCAAATCTATATTATATACTGTAAAGAAAATATCAAAAAGTACAGTAAATATACAATACATACTGTACATAAAATATCAAAAAGTACACCAAATATGTGTCATATATACTGTAAATAAACTATCAAAAACTACCGTAATTATACTTAATATACTGTAAATAAACTATCTAAAATTACACCAAATGTTTATTATATACTGTAAATAAAATATCAAATAGTACAGTAAATATACATTACATACTGTACATAAAATATCAAACAGTACACCAAATATGTGTTATATATACTGTAAATAAACTATCAAAAACTACAGTAATCATATGTAATATACTGTAAATAAACTATCAAAAATTACAGTAATTATATTTAATATAATGTACATAAAATATCAAAAAGTACAGTAAATATACATTACGTACTGTACATAAAATATCAAAAAGTACACCAAATATGTGTTATATATACTGTAAATAAACTATCAAAAACTACAGTAATTATATGTAATATACTGTAAATAAACTATCAAAAATTACAGTAATTATATTTAATATACTGTACATAAAATATCAAAAATTACACCAAATCTATATTATATACTGTAAATAAAATATCAAAAAGTACAGTAAATATACATTACGTACTGTACATAAAATATCAAAAAGTACACCAAATATGTGTTATATATACTGTAAATAAACTATCAAAAACTACAGTAATTATATGTAATATACTGTAAATAAACTATCAAAAATTACAGTAATTATATTTAATATACTGTACATAAAATATCAAAAATTACACCAAATCTATATTATATACTGTAAATAAAATATCAAAAAGTACAGTAAATATACATTACGTACTGTACATAAAATATCAAAAAGTACACCAAATATGTGTTATATATACTGTAAATAAACTATCAAAAACTACAGTAATTATATGTAATATACTGTACATAAACTATCAAAAACTACAGTAATTATACTTAATATACTGTAAATAAACTATCTAAAATTACACCAAATGTTTATTATATACTGTAAATAAAATATCAAATAGTACAGTAAATATACATTACATACTGTACATAAAATATCAAAAAGTACAGCAAATATGAGTTATATATACTGTAAATAAACTATCAAAAACTACAGTAATTATATTTAATATACTGTACATAAAATACCAAAAATTACACCAAATCTATATTATATACTGTAAATAAAATATCAAAAGTACAGTAAATATACATTACGTACTGTACATAAAATATCAAAAAGTACACCAAATATGTGTTATATATACTGTAAATAAACTATCAAAAACTACAGTAATTATATGTAATATACTGTACATAAACTATCAAAAACTACAGTAATTATATTTAATATACTGTACATAAAATATCAAAAATTACACCAAATCTATATTATATACTGTAAATAAAATATCAAAAAGTACAGTAAATATACAATACATACTGTACATAAAATATCAAAAAGTACACCAAATATGTGTCATATATACTGTAAGTAAACTATCAAAAACTACAGTAATTATACTTAATATACTGTAAATAAACTATCTAAAATTACACCAAATGTTTATTATATACTGTAAATAAAATATCAAATAGTACAGTAAATATACATTACATACTGTACATAAAATATCAAAAAGTACAGCAAATATGAGTTATGTATACTGTAAATAAACTATCAAAAACTACAGTAATTATATTTAATATACTGTACATAAAATACCAAAAATTACACCAAATCTATATTATATACTGTAAATAAAATATCAAAAAGTACAGTAAATATACATTACATACTGTACATAAAATATCAAGAAGTACACCAAATATGTGTTATATATACTGTAAATAAACTATCAAAAACTACAGTAATTATATGTAATATACTGTAAATAAACTATCAAAAATTACAGTAATTATATTTAATATACTGTACATAAAATATCAAATAGCACAGTAAATATACATTACATACTGTACATAAAATATCAAAAAGTAAACCAAATATGTGTTATATATACTGTAAATAAACTATCAAAAACTACAGTAATTATATGTAATATACTGTAAATAAACTATCAAAAATTACAGTAATTATATTTAATATACTGTACATAAAATATCAAAAATTACACCAAATCTATATTATATACTGTAAATAAAATATCAAAAAGTACAGTAAATATACATTACGTACTGTACATAAAATATCAAAAAGTACACCAAATATGTGTTATATATACTGTAAATAAACTATCAAAAACTACAGTAATTATATGTAATATACTGTACATAAACTATCAAAAACTACAGTAATTATATTTAATATACTGTACATAAAATATCAAAAATTACACCAAATCTATATTATATACTGTAAATAAAATATCAAAAAGTACAGTAAATATACAATACATACTGTACATAAAATATCAAAAAGTACACCAAATATGTCATATATACTGTAAGTAAACTATCAAAAACTACAGTAATTATACTTAATATACTGTAAATAAACTATCTAAAATTACACCAAATGTTTATTATATACTGTAAATAAAATATCAAATAGTACAGTAAATATACATTACATACTGTACATAAAATATCAAAAAGTACAGCAAATATGAGTTATATATACTGTAAATAAACTATCAAAAACTTCAGTAATTATATTTAATATACTGTACATAAAATACCAAAAATTACACCAAATCTATATTATATACTGTAAATAAAATATCAAAAGTACAGTAAATATACATTACGTACTGTACATAAAATATCAAAAAGTACACCAAATATGTGTTATATATACTGTAAATAAACTATCAAAAACTACAGTAATTATATGTAATATACTGTACATAAACTATCAAAAACTACAGTAATTATATTTAATATACTGTACATAAAATATCAAAAATTACACCAAATCTATATTATATACTGTAAATAAAATATCAAAAAGTACAGTAAATATACAATACATACTGTACATAAAATATCAAAAAGTACACCAAATATGTGTCATATATACTGTAAATAAACTATCAAAAACTACCGTAATTATACTTAATATACTGTAAATAAACTATCAAAAATTACACCAAATGTTTATTATATACTGTAAATAAAATATCAAATAGTACAGTAAATATACATTACATACTGTACATAAAATATCAAAAAGTACAGCAAATATGAGTTATACTGTAAATAAACTATTGAAAACTACAGTAATTATATTTAATATACTGTACATAAAATACCAAAAATTACACCAAATCTATATTATATACTGTAAATAAAATATCAAAAAGTACAGTAAATATACATTACATACTGTACATAAAATATCAAAAAGTACACCAAATATGTGTTATATATACTGTAAATAAACTATCAAAAACTACAGTAATTATATGTAATATACTGTAAATAAACTATCAAAAATTACAGTAATTATAATTAATATACTGTACATAAAATATCAAAAATTACACCAAATCTATATTATATACTGTAAATAAAATATCAAAAAGGACAGTAAATATACATTACATACTGTACATAAAATATCAAACAGTACACCAAATATGTGTTATATATACTGTAAATAAACTATCAAAAACTACAGTAATTATATGTAATATACTGTAAATAAACTATCAAAAATTACAGTAATTATATTTAATATACTGTACATAAAATATCAAAAATTACACCAAATCTATATTATATACTGTAAATAAAATATCAAAAAGTACAGTAAATATACATTACGTACTGTTCATAAAATATCAAAAACTACACCGAATATGTGTTATATATACTGTAAATAAACTATCAAAAACTACAGTAATTATATGTAAAATACTGTACATAAACTATCAAAAACTACAGTAATTATATTTAATATACTGTACATAAAATATCAAAAATTACACCAAATCTATATTATATACTGTAAATAAAATATCAAAAAGTACAGTAAATATACAATACATACTGTACATAAAATATCAAAAAGTACACCAAATATGTCATATATACTGTAAGTAAACTATCAAAAACTACAGTAATTATACTTAATATACTGTAAATAAACTATCTAAAATTACACCAAATGTTTATTATATACTGTAAATAAAATATCAAATAGTACAGTAAATATACATTACATACTGTACATAAAATATCAAAAAGTACAGCAAATATGAGTTATATATACTGTAAATAAACTATCAAAAACTACAGTAATTATATTTAATATACTGTACATAAAATACCAAAAATTACACCAAATCTATATTATATACTGTAAATAAAATATCAAAAGTACAGTAAATATACATTACGTACTGTACATAAAATATCAAAAAGTACACCAAATATGTGTTATATATACTGTAAATAAACTATCAAAAACTACAGTAATTATATGTAATATACTGTGCATAAACTATCAAAAACTACAGTAATTATATTTAATATACTGTACATAAAATATCAAAAATTACACCAAATCTATATTATATACTGTAAATAAAATATCAAAAAGTACAGTAAATATACAATACATACTGTACATAGAATATCAAAAAGTACACCAAATATGTGTCATATATACTGTAAGTAAACTATCAAAAACTACAGTAATTATACTTAATATACTGTAAATAAAGTATCAAAAATTACACCAAATGTTTATTATATACTGTAAATAAAATATCAAATAGTACAGTAAATATACATTACATACTGTACATAAAATATCAAAAAGTACAGCAAATATGAGTTATATATACTGTAAATAAACTATCAAAAACTACAGTAATTATATTTAATATACTGTACATAAAATACCAAAAATTACACCAAATCTATATTATATACTGTAAATAAAATATCAAAAAGTACAGTAAATATACATTACATACTGTACATAAAATATCAAAAAGTACACCAAATATGTGTTATATATACTGTAAATAAACTATCAAAAACTACAGTAATTATATGTAATATACTGTAAATAAACTATCAAAAATTACAGTAATTATAATTAATATACTGTACATAAAATACCAAAAATTACACCAAATCTATATTATATACTGTAAATAAAATATCAAAAAGGACAGTAAATATACATTACATACTGTACATAAAATATCAAACAGTACACCAAATATGTGTTATATATACTGTAAATAAACTATCAAAAACTACAGTAATCATATGTAATATACTGTAAATAAACTATCAAAAATTACAGTAATTATATTTAATATAATGTACATAAAATATCAAAAAGTACAGTAAATATACATTACGTACTGTACATAAAATATCAAAAAGTACACCAAATATGTGTTATATATACTGTAAATAAACTATCAAAAACTACAGTGATTATATGTAATATACTGTAAATAAACTATCAAAAATTACAGTAATTATATTTAATATACTGTACATAAAATATCAAAAATTACACCAAATCTATATTATATACTGTAAATAAAATATCAAAAAGTACAGTAAATATACATTACGTACTGTACATAAAATATCAAAAAGTACACCAAATATGTGTTATATATACTGTAAATAAACTATCAAAAACTACAGTAATTATATGTAATATACTGTACATAAACTATCAAAAACTACAGTAATTATACTTAATATACTGTAAATAAACTATCTAAAATTACACCAAATGTTTATTATATACTGTAAATAAAATATCAAATAGTACAGTAAATATACATTACATACTGTACATAAAATATCAAAAAGTACAGCAAATATGAGTTATATATACTGTAAATAAACTATCAAAAACTACAGTAATTATATTTAATATACTGTACATAAAATACCAAAAATTACACCAAATCTATATTATATACTGTAAATAAAATATCAAAAGTACAGTAAATATACATTACGTACTGTACATAAAATATCAAAAAGTACACCAAATATGTGTTATATATACTGTAAATAAACTATCAAAAACTACAGTAATTATATGTAATATACTGTACATAAACTATCAAAAACTACAGTAATTATATTTAATATACTGTACATAAAATATCAAAAATTACACCAAATCTATATTATATACTGTAAATAAAATATCAAAAAGTACAGTAAATATACAATACATACTGTACATAAAATATCAAAAAGTACACCAAATATGTGTCATATATACTGTAAGTAAACTATCAAAAACTACAGTAATTATACTTAATATACTGTAAATAAACTATCTAAAATTACACCAAATGTTTATTATATACTGTAAATAAAATATCAAATAGTACAGTAAATATACATTACATACTGTACATAAAATATCAAAAAGTACAGCAAATATGAGTTATGTATACTGTAAATAAACTATCAAAAACTACAGTAATTATATTTAATATACTGTACATAAAATACCAAAAATTACACCAAATCTATATTATATACTGTAAATAAAATATCAAAAAGTACAGTAAATATACATTACATACTGTACATAAAATATCAAGAAGTACACCAAATATGTGTTATATATACTGTAAATAAACTATCAAAAACTACAGTAATTATATGTAATATACTGTAAATAAACTATCAAAAATTACAGTAATTATATTTAATATACTGTACATAAAATATCAAAAAGTACAGTAAATATACATTACATGCTGTACATAAAATATCAAAAAGTAAACCAAATATGTGTTATATATACTGTAAATAAACTATCAAAAACTACAGTAATTATATATAATATATTGTAAATAAACTATCAAAAATTACAGTAATTATATTTAATATACTGTACATAAAATATCAAAAATTACACCAAATCTATATTATATACAGTAAATAAAGTATCAAAAAGTACAGTAAATATACATTACATACTGTACATAAAATATCATAAAGTACACCAAATATGTGTTATATATACTGTAAATAAACTGTCAAAAACTACAGTAATTATATGTAATATACTGTACATAAAATATCAAAAACTACAGTAATTATATTTAATATACTGTACATAAAATATCAAAAATTACACCAAATCTATATTATATACTGTAAAGAAAATATCAAAAAGTACAGTAAATATACAATACATACTGTACATAAAATATCAAAAAGTACACCAAATATGTGTCATATATACTGTAAATAAACTATCAAAAACTACCGTAATTATACTTAATATACTGTAAATAAACTATCTAAAATTACACCAAATGTTTATTATATACTGTAAATAAAATATCAAATAGTACAGTAAATATACATTACATACTGTACATAAAATATCAAACAGTACACCAAATATGTGTTATATATACTGTAAATAAACTATCAAAAACTACAGTAATCATATGTAATATACTGTAAATAAACTATCAAAAATTACAGTAATTATATTTAATATAATGTACATAAAATATCAAAAAGTACAGTAAATATACATTACGTACTGTACATAAAATATCAAAAAGTACACCAAATATGTGTTATATATACTGTAAATAAACTATCAAAAACTACAGTAATTATATGTAATATACTGTAAATAAACTATCAAAAATTACAGTAATTATATTTAATATACTGTACATAAAATATCAAAAATTACACCAAATCTATATTATATACTGTAAATAAAATATCAAAAAGTACAGTAAATATACATTACGTACTGTACATAAAATATCAAAAAGTACACCAAATATGTGTTATATATACTGTAAATAAACTATCAAAAACTACAGTAATTATATGTAATATACTGTAAATAAACTATCAAAAATTACAGTAATTATATTTAATATACTGTACATAAAATATCAAAAATTACACCAAATCTATATTATATACTGTAAATAAAATATCAAAAAGTACAGTAAATATACATTACGTACTGTACATAAAATATCAAAAAGTACACCAAATATGTGTTATATATACTGTAAATAAACTATCAAAAACTACAGTAATTATATGTAATATACTGTACATAAACTATCAAAAACTACAGTAATTATACTTAATATACTGTAAATAAACTATCTAAAATTACACCAAATGTTTATTATATACTGTAAATAAAATATCAAATAGTACAGTAAATATACATTACATACTGTACATAAAATATCAAAAAGTACAGCAAATATGAGTTATATATACTGTAAATAAACTATCAAAAACTACAGTAATTATATTTAATATACTGTACATAAAATACCAAAAATTACACCAAATCTATATTATATACTGTAAATAAAATATCAAAAGTACAGTAAATATACATTACGTACTGTACATAAAATATCAAAAAGTACACCAAATATGTGTTATATATACTGTAAATAAACTATCAAAAACTACAGTAATTATATGTAATATACTGTACATAAACTATCAAAAACTACAGTAATTATATTTAATATACTGTACATAAAATATCAAAAATTACACCAAATCTATATTATATACTGTAAATAAAATATCAAAAAGTACAGTAAATATACAATACATACTGTACATAAAATATCAAAAAGTACACCAAATATGTGTCATATATACTGTAAGTAAACTATCAAAAACTACAGTAATTATACTTAATATACTGTAAATAAACTATCTAAAATTACACCAAATGTTTATTATATACTGTAAATAAAATATCAAATAGTACAGTAAATATACATTACATACTGTACATAAAATATCAAAAAGTACAGCAAATATGAGTTATGTATACTGTAAATAAACTATCAAAAACTACAGTAATTATATTTAATATACTGTACATAAAATACCAAAAATTACACCAAATCTATATTATATACTGTAAATAAAATATCAAAAAGTACAGTAAATATACATTACATACTGTACATAAAATATCAAGAAGTACACCAAATATGTGTTATATATACTGTAAATAAACTATCAAAAACTACAGTAATTATATGTAATATACTGTAAATAAACTATCAAAAATTACAGTAATTATATTTAATATACTGTACATAAAATATCAAATAGCACAGTAAATATACATTACATACTGTACATAAAATATCAAAAAGTAAACCAAATATGTGTTATATATACTGTAAATAAACTATCAAAAACTACAGTAATTATATGTAATATACTGTAAATAAACTATCAAAAATTACAGTAATTATATTTAATATACTGTACATAAAATATCAAAAATTACACCAAATCTATATTATATACTGTAAATAAAATATCAAAAAGTACAGTAAATATACATTACGTACTGTACATAAAATATCAAAAAGTACACCAAATATGTGTTATATATACTGTAAATAAACTATCAAAAACTACAGTAATTATATGTAATATACTGTACATAAACTATCAAAAACTACAGTAATTATATTTAATATACTGTACATAAAATATCAAAAATTACACCAAATCTATATTATATACTGTAAATAAAATATCAAAAAGTACAGTAAATATACAATACATACTGTACATAAAATATCAAAAAGTACACCAAATATGTCATATATACTGTAAGTAAACTATCAAAAACTACAGTAATTATACTTAATATACTGTAAATAAACTATCTAAAATTACACCAAATGTTTATTATATACTGTAAATAAAATATCAAATAGTACAGTAAATATACATTACATACTGTACATAAAATATCAAAAAGTACAGCAAATATGAGTTATATATACTGTAAATAAACTATCAAAAACTTCAGTAATTATATTTAATATACTGTACATAAAATACCAAAAATTACACCAAATCTATATTATATACTGTAAATAAAATATCAAAAGTACAGTAAATATACATTACGTACTGTACATAAAATATCAAAAAGTACACCAAATATGTGTTATATATACTGTAAATAAACTATCAAAAACTACAGTAATTATATGTAATATACTGTACATAAACTATCAAAAACTACAGTAATTATATTTAATATACTGTACATAAAATATCAAAAATTACACCAAATCTATATTATATACTGTAAATAAAATATCAAAAAGTACAGTAAATATACAATACATACTGTACATAAAATATCAAAAAGTACACCAAATATGTGTCATATATACTGTAAATAAACTATCAAAAACTACCGTAATTATACTTAATATACTGTAAATAAACTATCAAAAATTACACCAAATGTTTATTATATACTGTAAATAAAATATCAAATAGTACAGTAAATATACATTACATACTGTACATAAAATATCAAAAAGTACAGCAAATATGAGTTATACTGTAAATAAACTATTGAAAACTACAGTAATTATATTTAATATACTGTACATAAAATACCAAAAATTACACCAAATCTATATTATATACTGTAAATAAAATATCAAAAAGTACAGTAAATATACATTACATACTGTACATAAAATATCAAAAAGTACACCAAATATGTGTTATATATACTGTAAATAAACTATCAAAAACTACAGTAATTATATGTAATATACTGTAAATAAACTATCAAAAATTACAGTAATTATAATTAATATACTGTACATAAAATATCAAAAATTACACCAAATCTATATTATATACTGTAAATAAAATATCAAAAAGGACAGTAAATATACATTACATACTGTACATAAAATATCAAACAGTACACCAAATATGTGTTATATATACTGTAAATAAACTATCAAAAACTACAGTAATTATATGTAATATACTGTAAATAAACTATCAAAAATTACAGTAATTATATTTAATATACTGTACATAAAATATCAAAAATTACACCAAATCTATATTATATACTGTAAATAAAATATCAAAAAGTACAGTAAATATACATTACGTACTGTTCATAAAATATCAAAAACTACACCGAATATGTGTTATATATACTGTAAATAAACTATCAAAAACTACAGTAATTATATGTAAAATACTGTACATAAACTATCAAAAACTACAGTAATTATATTTAATATACTGTACATAAAATATCAAAAATTACACCAAATCTATATTATATACTGTAAATAAAATATCAAAAAGTACAGTAAATATACAATACATACTGTACATAAAATATCAAAAAGTACACCAAATATGTCATATATACTGTAAGTAAACTATCAAAAACTACAGTAATTATACTTAATATACTGTAAATAAACTATCTAAAATTACACCAAATGTTTATTATATACTGTAAATAAAATATCAAATAGTACAGTAAATATACATTACATACTGTACATAAAATATCAAAAAGTACAGCAAATATGAGTTATATATACTGTAAATAAACTATCAAAAACTACAGTAATTATATTTAATATACTGTACATAAAATACCAAAAATTACACCAAATCTATATTATATACTGTAAATAAAATATCAAAAGTACAGTAAATATACATTACGTACTGTACATAAAATATCAAAAAGTACACCAAATATGTGTTATATATACTGTAAATAAACTATCAAAAACTACAGTAATTATATGTAATATACTGTGCATAAACTATCAAAAACTACAGTAATTATATTTAATATACTGTACATAAAATATCAAAAATTACACCAAATCTATATTATATACTGTAAATAAAATATCAAAAAGTACAGTAAATATACAATACATACTGTACATAGAATATCAAAAAGTACACCAAATATGTGTCATATATACTGTAAGTAAACTATCAAAAACTACAGTAATTATACTTAATATACTGTAAATAAAGTATCAAAAATTACACCAAATGTTTATTATATACTGTAAATAAAATATCAAATAGTACAGTAAATATACATTACATACTGTACATAAAATATCAAAAAGTACAGCAAATATGAGTTATATATACTGTAAATAAACTATCAAAAACTACAGTAATTATATTTAATATACTGTACATAAAATACCAAAAATTACACCAAATCTATATTATATACTGTAAATAAAATATCAAAAAGTACAGTAAATATACATTACATACTGTACATAAAATATCAAAAAGTACACCAAATATGTGTTATATATACTGTAAATAAACTATCAAAAACTACAGTAATTATATGTAATATACTGTAAATAAACTATCAAAAATTACAGTAATTATAATTAATATACTGTACATAAAATATCAAAAATTACACCAAATCTATATTATATACTGTAAATAAAATATCAAAAAGGACAGTAAATATACATTACATACTGTACATAAAATATCAAACAGTACACCAAATATGTGTTATATATACTGTAAATAAACTATCAAAAACTACAGTAATTATATGTAATATACTGTAAATAAACTATCAAAAATTACAGTAATTATATTTAATATACTGTACATAAAATATCAAAAAGTACAGTAAATATACATTACGTACTGTACATAAAATATCAAAAAGTACGCCAAATATGTGTTATATATACTGTAAATAAACTATCAAAAACTACAGTAATTATATGTAATATACTGTAAATAAACTATCAAAAATTACAGTAATTATATTTAATACACTGTACATAAAATATCAAAAATTACACCAAATCTATATTATATACTGTAAATAAAATATCAAAAAGGACAGTAAATATACATTACGTACTGTACATAAAATATCAAAAAGTACACCAAATATGTGTTATATATACTGTAAATAAACTATCAAAAACGACAGTAATTATATGTAATATACTGTACATAAACTATCAAAAATTACAGTAATTATATTTAATATACTGTACATAAAATATCAAAAAGTACAGTAAATATACATTACATACTGTACATAAAATATCAAAAAGTACACCAAATATGTGTTATATATACTGTAAATAAACTATCAAAAACTACAGTAATTATATGTAATATACTGTAAATAAACTATCAAAAATTACAGTAATTATATTTAATATACTGTACATAAAATATCAAAAATTACACCAAATCTATATTATGTACAGTAAATAAAATATCAAATAGTACAGTAAATATACATTACATACTGTACATAAAATATCAAAAAGTACAGCAAATATGAGTTATATATACTGTAAATAAACTATCAAAAACTACAGTAATTATATTTAATATACTGTACATAAAATACCAAAAATTACACCAAATCTATATTATATACTGTACATAAAATATCAAAAGTACAGTAAATATACATTATGTACTGTACATAAAATATCAAAAAGTACACCAAATATGTGTTATATATACTGTAAATAAACTATCAAAAACTACAGTAATTATATGTAATATACTGTACATAAACTATCAAAAACTACAGTAATTATATTTAATATACTGTACATAAAATATCAAAAATTACACCAAATCTATATTATATACTGTAAATAAAATATCAAAAAGTACAGTAAATATACAATACATACTGTACATAAAATATCAAAAAGTACACCAAATATGTCATATATACTGTAAGTAAACTATCAAAAACTACAGTAATTATACTTAATATACTGTAAATAAACTATCAAAAATTACACCAAATGTTTATTATATACTGTAAATAAAATATCAAATAGTACAGTAAATATACATTACATACTGTACATAAAATATCAAAAAGTACAGCAAATATGAGTTTTATATACTGTAAATAAACTATCAAAAACTACAGTAATTATATTTAATATACTGTACATAAAATACCAAAAATTACACCAAATCTATATTATATACTGTAAATAAAATATCAAAAAGTACAGTAAATATACATTACATACTGTACATAAAATATCAAAAAGTACACCAAATATGTGTTATATATACTGTAAATAAACTATCAAAAACTACAGTAATTATATGTAATATACTGTAAATAAACTATCAAAAATTACAGTAATTATAATTAATATACTGTACATAAAATATCAAAAATTACACCAAATCTATATTATATACTGTAAATAAAATATCAAAAAGGACAGTAAATATACATTACATACTGTACATAAAATATCAAACAGTACACCAAATATGTGTTATATATACTGTAAATAAACTATCAAAAACTACAGTAATTATATGTAATATACTGTAAATAAACTATCAAAAATTACAGTAATTATATTTAATATACTGTACATAAAATATCAAAAATTACACCAAATCTATATTATATACTGTAAATAAAATATCAAAAAGTACAGTAAATATACATTACGTACTGTTCATAAAATATCAAAAACTACACCAAATATGTGTTATATATACTGTAAATAAACTATCAAAAACTACAGTAATTATATGTAAAATACTGTACATAAACTATCAAAAACTACAGTAATTATATTTAATATACTGTACATAAAATATCAAAAATTACACCAAATCTATATTATATACTGTAAAGAAAATATCAAAAAGTACAGTAAATATACAATACATACTGTACATAAAATATCAAAAAGTACACCAAATATGTGTCATATATACTGTAAACAAACTATCAAAAACTACAGTAATTATACTTAATATACTGTAAATAAACTATCAAAAATTACACCAAATGTTTATTATATACTGTAAATAAAATATCAAATAGTACAGTAAATATACATTACATACTGTACATAAAATATCAAAAAGTACAGCAAATATGAGTTATATATACTGTAAATAAACTATCAAAAACTACAGTAATTATATTTAATATACTGTACATAAAATACCAAAAATTACACCAAATCTATATTATATACTGTAAATAAAATATCAAAAAGTACAGTAAATATACATTACATACTGTACATAAAATATCAAAAAGTACACCAAATATGTGTTATATATACTATAAATAAACTATCAAAAACTACAGTAATTATATGTAATATACTGTAAATAAACTATCAAAAATTACAGTAATTATAATTAATATACTGTACATAAAATATCAAAAATTACACCAAATCTATATTATATACTGTAAATAAAATATCAAAAAGGACAGTAAATATACATTACATACTGTACATAAAATATCAAAAAGTACAGCAAATATGAGTTATATATACTGTAAATAAACTATCAAAACTACAGTAATTATATTTAATATACTGTACATAAAATACCAAAAATTACACCAAATCTATATTATATACTGTAAATAAAATATCAAAAAGTACAGTAAATATACATTACATACCGTCCATAAAATATCAAAAAGTACACCAAATATGTGTTATATATACTGTAAATAAACTATCAAAAACTACAGTAATTATATGTAATATACTGTAAATAAACTATCAAAAATTACAGTAATTATATTTAATATACTGTACATAAAATATCAAAAAGTTCAGTAAATATACATTACATACTGTACATAAAATATCAAAAAGTACACCAAATATGTGTTATATATACTGTAAATAAACTATCAAAAACTACAGTAATTATATGTAATATACTGTAAATAAACTATCAAAAATTACAGTAATTATAATTAATATACTGTACATAAAATACCAAAAATTACACCAAATCTATATTATATACTGTAAATAAAATATCAAAAACTACAGTAAATATACATTACATACTGTACATAAAATATCAAAAAGTACACCAAATATGTGTTATATATACTGTAAATAAACTATCAAAAACTACAGTAATTATATGTAATATACTGTAAATAAACTCTCAAAAATTACAATAATTATATTTAATATACTGTACATAAAATATCAAAAAGTACAGTAAATATACATTACATACTGTACATAAAATATCAAAAAGTACACCAAATATGTGTTATATATACTGTAAATAAACTATCAAAAACTACAGTAATTATATGTAATATACTGTAAATAAACTATCAAAAATTACAGTAATTATATTTAATATACTGTACATAAAATATCAAAAAGTACAGTAAATATACATTACGTACTGTACATAAAATATCAAAAAGTACACCAAATATGTGTTATATATACTGTAAATAAACTATCAAAAACTACAGTAATTATATGTAATATACTGTAAATAAACTATCAAAAATTACAGTAATTGTATTTAATATACTGTAGATAAAATATCAAAAATTACACCAAATCTATATTATATACTGTAAATAAAATATCAAAAAGTACAGTAAATATACATTACGTACTGTACATAAAATATCAAAAAGTACACCAAATATGTGTTATATATACTGTAAATAAACTATCAAAAACTACAGTAATTATATGTAATATACTGTACATAAACTATCAAAAACTACAGTAATTATATTTAATATACTGTACATAAAATATCAAAAATTACACCAAATCTATATTATATACTGTAAATAAAATATCAAAAAGTACAGTAAATATACAATACATACTGTACATAAAATATCAAAAAGTACACCAAATATGTGTCATATATACTGTAAATAAACTATCAAAAACTACAGTAATTATACTTAATATACTGTAAATAAACTATCTAAAATTACACCAAATGTTTATTATATACTGTAAATAAAATATCAAATAGTACAGTAAATATACATTACATACTGTACATAAAATATCAAAAAGTACAGCAAATATGAGTTTTATATACTGTAAATAAACTATCAAAAAGTACAGTAATTATATTTAATATACTGTACATAAAATACCAAAAATTACACCAAATCTATATTATATACTGTAAATAAAATATCAAAAAGTACAGTAAATATACATTACATACTGTACATAAAATATCAAGAAGTACACCAAATATGTGTTATATATACTGTAAATAAACTATCAAAAACTACAGTAATTATATGTAATATACTGTAAATAAACTATCAAAAATTACAGTAATTATATTTAATATACTGTACATAAAATATCAAAAAGTACAGTAAATATACATTACATACTGTACATAAAATATCAAAAAGTACACCAAATATGTGTTATATATACTGTAAATAAACTATCAAAAACTACAGTAATTATATGTAATATACTGTAAATAAACTATCAAAAATTACAGTAATTATATTTAATATACTGTACATAAAATATCAAAAAGTACAGTAAATATACATTACATACTGTACATAAAATATCAAAAAGTACACCAAATATGTGTTATATATACTGTAAATAAACTATCAAAAACTACAGTAATTATATGTAATATACTGTACATAAACTATCAAAAATTACAGTAATTATATTTAATATACTGTACATAAAATATCAAATAGTACAGTAAATATACATTACATACTGTACATAAAATATCAAAAAGTACAGCAAATATGAGTTATATATACTGTAAATAAACTATCAAAAACTACAGTAATTATATTTAATATACTGTAAATAAACTATGAAAATTACAGTAATTATAATTAATATACTGTACATAAAATATCAAAAATTACACCAAATCTATATTATATACTGTAAATAAAATATCAAAAAGGACAGTAAATATACATTACATACTGTACATAAAATATCAAAAAGTACACCAAATATGTGTTATATATACTGTAAATAAACTATCAAAAACTACAGTAATTATATGTAATATACTGTAAATAAACTATCAAAAATTACAGTAATTATATTTAATATACTGTACATAAAATATCAAAAAGTACAGTAAATATACATTACATACTGTACATAAAATATCAAAAAGTACACCAAATATGTGTTATATGTACTGTAAATAAACTATCAAAAACTACAGTAATTATATGTAATATACTGTAAATAAACTATCAAAAATTACAGTAATTATATTTAATATACTGTACATAAAATATCAAAAATTACACCAAATCTATATTATATACTGTAAATAAAATATCAAAAAGTACAGTAAATATACATTACATACTGTACATAAAATATCAAAAAGTACACCAAATATGTGTTATATATACTGTAAATAAACCATCAAAAACTACAGTAATTATATGTAATATACTGTACATAAACTATCAAAAATTACAGTAATTATATTTAATATACTGTACATAAAATATCAAAAAGTACAGTAAATATACATTACATACTGTACATAAAATATCAAAAAGTACACCAAATATGTGTTATATATACTGTAAATAAACTATCAAAAACTACAGTAATTATATGTAATATACTGTAAATAAACTATCAAAAATTACAGTAATTATATTTAATATACTGTACATAAAATATCAAAAATTACACCAAATCTATATTATATACTGTAAATAAAATATCAAAAAGTACAGTAAATATACATTACATACTGTACATAAAATATCAAAAAGTACACCAAATATGTGTTATATATACTGTAAATAAACCATCAAAAACTACAGTAATTATATGTAATATACTGTACATAAACTATCAAAAATTTCAGTAATTATATTTAATATACTGTACATAAAATATCAAAAAGTACAGTAAATATACATTACATACTGTACATAAAATATCAAAAAGTACACCAAATATGTGTTATATATACTGTAAATAAACTATCAAAAACTACAGTAATTATATGTAATATACTGTAAATAAACTATCAAAAATTACAGTAATTATATTTAATATACTGTACATAAAATATCAAAAATTACACCAAATCTATATTATATACTGTAAATAAAATATCAAAAAGTACAGTAAATATACATTACGTACTGTACATAAAATATCAAAAAGTACACCAAATATGTGTTATATATACTGTAAATAAACCATCAAAAACTACAGTAATTATATGTAATATACTGTACATAAACTATCAAAAACTACAGTAATTATATTTAATATACTGTACATAAAATATCAAAAATTACACCAAATCTATATTATATACTGTAAATAAAATATCAAAAAGTACAGTAAATATACAATACATACTGTACATAAAATATCAAAAAGTACACCAAATATGTCATATATACTGTAAGTAAACTATCAAAAACTACAGTAATTATACTTAATATACTGTAAATAAACTATCTAAAATTACACCAAATGTTTATTATATACTGTAAATAAAATATCAAATAGTACAGTAAATATACATTACATACTGTACATAAAATATCAAAAAGTACAGCAAATATGAGTTATATATACTGTAAATAAACTATCAAAAACTACAGTAATTATATTTAATATACTGTACATAAAATACCAAAAATTACACCAAATCTATATTATATACTGTACATAAAATATCAAAAAGTACACCAAATATGTGTTATATATACTGTAAATAAACTATCAAAAACTACAGTAATTATATGTAATATATTGTAAATAAACTATGAAAAATTACAGTAATTATAATTAATATACTGTACATAAAATATCAAAAATTACACCAAATCTATATTATATACTGTAAATAAAATATCAAAAAGTACAGTAAATATACATTACATACTGTACATAAAATATCAAGAAGTACACCAAATATGTGTTATATATACTGTAAATAAACTATCAAAAACTACAGTAATTATATGTAATATACTGTAAATAAACTATCAAAAATTACAGTAATTATATTTAATATACTGTACATAAAATATCAAAAAGTACAGTAAATATACATTACATACTGTACATAAAATATCAAAAAGTACACCAAATATGTGTTATATATACTGTAAATAAACTATCAAAAACTACAGTAATTATATGTAATATACTGTAAATAAACTATCAAAAATTACAGTAATTATATTTAATATACTGTACATAAAATATCAAAAATTACACCAAATCTATATTATATACTGTAAATAAAATATCAAAAAGTACAGTAAATATACATTACATACTGTACATAAAATATCAAAAAGTACACCAAATATGTGTTATATATACTGTAAATAAACTATCAAAAACTACAGTAATTATATGTAATATACTGTACATAAACTATCAAAAATTACAGTAATTATATTTAATATACTGTACATAAAATATCAAAAAGTACAGTAAATATACATTACATACTGTACATAAAATATCAAAAAGTACACCAAATATGTGTTATAAATACTGTAAATAAACTATCAAAAACTACAGTAATTATATGTAATATACTGTAAATAAACTATCAAAAATTACAGTAATTATATTTAATATACTGTACATAAAATATCAAAAATTACACCAAATCTATATTATATACTGTAAATAAAATATCAAAAAGTACAGTAAATATACATTACGTACTGTACATAAAATATCAAAAAGTACACCAAATATGTGTTATATATACTGTAAATAAACCATCAAAAACTACAGTAATTATATGTAATATACTGTACATAAACTATCAAAAACTACAGTAATTATATTTAATATACTGTACATAAAATATCAAAAATTACACCAAATCTATATTATATACTGTAAATAAAATATCAAAAAGTACAGTAAATATACAATACATACTGTACATAAAATATCAAAAAGTACACCAAATATGTCATATATACTGTAAGTAAACTATCAAAAACTACAGTAATTATACTTAATATACTGTAAATAAACTATCTAAAATTACACCAAATGTTTATTATATACTGTAAATAAAATATCAAATAGTACAGTAAATATACATAACATACTGTACATAAAATATCAAAAAGTACAGCAAATATGAGTTATATATACTGTAAATAAACTATCAAAAACTATAGTAATTATATTTAATATACTGTACATAAAATACCAAAAATTACACCAAATCTATATTATATACTGTAAATAAAATATCAAAAAGTACAGTAAATATACATTACATACTGTACATAAAATATCAAAAAGTACACCAAATATGTGTTATATATACTGTAAATAAACTATCAAAAACTACAGTAATTATATGTAATATACTGTAAATAAACTATGAAAAATTACAGTAATTATAATTAATATACTGTACATAAAATATCAAAAATTACACCAAATCTATATTATATACTGTAAATAAAATATCAAAAAGGACAGTAAATATACATTACATACTGTACATAAAATATCAAAAAGTACACCAAATATGTGTTATATATACTGTAAATAAACTATCAAAAACTACAGTGATTATATGTAATATACTGTAAATAAACTATCAAAAATTACAGTAATTATATTTAATATACTGTACATAAAATATCAAAAAGTACAGTAAATATACATTACATACTGTACATAAAATATCAAAAAGTACACCAAATATGTGTTATATATACTGTAAATAAACTATCAAAAACTACAGTAATTATATGTAATATACTGTAAATAAACTATCAAAAATTACAGTAATTATATTTAATATACTGTACATAAAATATCAAAAAGTACAGTAAATATACATTACATACTGTACATAAAATATCAAAAAGTACACCAAATATGTGTTATATATACTGTAAATAAACTATCAAAAACTACAGTAATTATATGTAATATACTGTACATAAACTATCAAAAATTACAGTAATTATATTTAATATACTGTACATAAAATATCAAAAAGTACAGTAAATATACATTACATACTGTACATAAAATATCAAAAAGTACACCAAATATGTGTTATATATACTGTAAATAAACTATCAAAAACTACAGTAATTATATGTAATATACTGTAAATAAACTATCAAAAATTACAGTAATTATATTTAATATACTGTACATAAAATATCAAAAATTACACCAAATCTATATTATATACTGTAAATAAAATATCAAAAAGTACAGTAAATATACATTACGTACTGTACATAAAATATCAAAAAGTACACCAAATATGTGTTATATATACTGTAAATAAACCATCAAAAACTACAGTAATTATATGTAATATACTGTACATAAACTATCAAAAACTACAGTAATTATATTTAATATACTGTACATAAAATATCAAAAATTACACCAAATCTATATTATATACTGTAAATAAAATATCAAAAAGTACAGTAAATATACAATACATACTGTACATAAAATATCAAAAAGTACACCAAATATGTCATATATACTGTAAGTAAACTATCAAAAACTACAGTAATTATACTTAATATACTGTAAATAAACTATCTAAAATTACACCAAATGTTTATTATATACTGTAAATAAAATATCAAATAGTACAGTAAATATACATTACATACTGTACATAAAATATCAAAAAGTACAGCAAATATGAGTTATATATACTGTAAATAAACTATCAAAAACTATAGTAATTATATTTAATATACTGTACATAAAATACCAAAAATTACACCAAATCTATATTATATACTGTAAATAAAATATCAAAAAGTACAGTAAATATACATTACATACTGTACATAAAATATCAAAAAGTACACCAAATATGTGTTATATATACTGTAAATAAACTATCAAAAACTACAGTAATTATATGTAATATACTGTAAATAAACTATGAAAAATTACAGTAATTATAATTAATATACTGTACATAAAATATCAAAAATTACACCAAATCTATATTATATACTGTAAATAAAATATCAAAAAGGACAGTAAATATACATTACATACTGTACATAAAATATCAAAAAGTACACCAAATATGTGTTATATATACTGTAAATAAACTATCAAAAACTACAGTGATTATATGTAATATACTGTACATAAAATATCAAAAATTACACCAAATCTATATTATATACTGTAAATAAAATATCAAAAAGTACAGTAAATATACAATACATACTGTACATAAAATATCAAAAAGTACACCAAATATGTGTTATATATACTGTAAATAAACTATCAAAAACTACAGTAATTATATGTAATATACTGTACATAAACTATCAAAAATTACAGTAATTATATTTAATATACTGTACATAAAATATCAAAAAGTACAGTAAATATACATTACATACTGTACATAAAATATCAAAAAGTACACCAAATATGTGTTATATATACTGTAAATAAACTATCAAAAACTACAGTAATTATATGTAATATACTGTACATAAACTATCAAAAATTACAGTAATTATATTTAATATACTGTACATAAAATATCAAAAAGTACAGTAAATATACATTACATACTGTACATAAAATATCAAAAAGTACACCAAATATGTGTTATACATACTGTAAATAAACTATCAAAAACTACAGTAATTATATGTAATATACTGTAAATAAACTATCAAAAACTACAGTAATTATATTTAATATACTGTACATAAAATATCAAAAATTACACCAAATCTATATTATATACTGTAAATAAAATATCAAAAAGTACAGTAAATATACATTACGTACTGTACATAAAATATCAAAAAGTACACCAAATATGTGTTATATATACTGTAAATAAACCATCAAAAACTACAGTAATTATATGTAATATACTGTACATAAACTATCAAAAACTACAGTAATTATATTTAATATACTGTACATAAAATATCAAAAATTACACCAAATCTATATTATATACTGTAAATAAAATATCAAAAAGTACAGTAAATATACAATACATACTGTACATAAAATATCAAAAAGTACACCAAATATGTCATATATACTGTAAGTAAACTATCAAAAACTACAGTAATTATACTTAATATACTGTAAATAAACTATCTAAAATTACACCAAATGTTTATTATATACTGTAAATAAAATATCAAAAAGTACAGTAAATATACATTACATACTGTACATAAAATATCAAAAAGTACAGCAAATATGAGTTATATATACTGTAAATAAACTATCAAAAACTACAGTAATTATATTTAATATACTGTACATAAAATATCAAAAATTACACCAAATCTATATTATATACTGTAAATAAAATATCAAAAAGTACAGTAAATATACATTACGTACTGTACATAAAATATCAAAAAGTACACCAAATATGTGTTATATATACTGTAAATAAACCATCAAAAACTACAGTAATTATATGTAATATACTGTACATAAACTATCAAAAACTACAGTAATTATATTTAATATACTGTACATAAAATATCAAAAATTACACCAAATCTATATTATATACTGTAAATAAAATATCAAAAAGTACAGTAAATATACAATACATACTGTACATAAAATATCAAAAAGTACACCAAATATGTCATATATACTGTAAGTAAACTATCAAAAACTACAGTAATTATACTTAATATACTGTAAATAAACTATCTAAAATTACACCAAATGTTTATTATATACTGTAAATAAAATATCAAATAGTACAGTAAATATACATTACATACTGTACATAAAATATCAAAAAGTACAGCAAATATGAGTTATATATACTGTAAATAAACTATCAAAAACTACAGTAATTATATTTAATATACTGTACATAAAATACCAAAAATTACACCAAATCTATATTATATACTGTACATAAAATATCAAAAAGTACACCAAATATGTGTTATATATACTGTAAATAAACTATCAAAAACTACAGTAATTATATGTAATATATTGTAAATAAACTATGAAAAATTACAGTAATTATAATTAATATACTGTACATAAAATATCAAAAATTACACCAAATCTATATTATATACTGTAAATAAAATATCAAAAAGGACAGTAAATATACATTACATACTGTACATAAAATATCAAAAAGTACACCAAATATGTGTTATATATACTGTAAATAAACTATCAAAAACTACAGTAATTATATGTAATATACTGTAAATAAACTATCAAAAATTACAGTAATTATATTTAATATACTGTACATAAAATATCAAAAAGTACAGTAAATATACATTACATACTGTACATAAAATATCAAAAAGTACACCAAATATGTGTTATATATACTGTAAATAAACTATCGAAAACTACAGTAATTATATGTAATATACTGTAAATAAACTATCAAAAATTACAATAATTATATTTAATATACTGTACATAAAATATCAAAAAGTACAGTAAATATACATGACATACTGTACATAAAATATCAAAAAGTACACCAAATATGTGTTATATATACTGTAAATAAACTATCAAAAACTACAGTAATTATATGTAATATACTGTAAATAAACTATCAAAAATTACAGTAATTATATTTAATATACTGTAAATAAAATATCAAAAAGTACAGTAAATATACATTACGTACTGTACATAAAATATCAAAAAGTACACCAAATATGTGTTATATATACTGTAAATAAACTATCAAAAACTACAGTAATTATATGTAATATACTGTACATAAACTATCAAAAACTAATTATATTTAATATACTGTACATAAAATATCAAAAATTACACCAAATCTATATTATATACTGTAAATAAAATATCAAAAAGTACAGTAAATATACAATACATACTGTACATAAAATATCAAAAAGTACACCAAATATGTGTCATATATACTGTAAGTAAACTATCAAAAACTACAGTAATTATACTTAATATACTGTAAATAAACTATCTAAAATTACACCAAATGTTTATTATATACTGTAAATAAAATATCAAATAGTACAGTAAGTATACATTACATACTGTACATAAAATATCAAAAAGTACAGCAAATATGAGTTATATATACTGTAAATAAACTATCAAAAACTACAGTAATTATATTTAATATACTGTACATAAAATACCAAAAATTACACCAAATCTATATTATATACTGTAAATAAAATATCAAAAGTATAGTAAATATACATTACGTACTGTACATAAAATATCAAGAAGTACACCAAATATGTGTTATATATACTGTAAATAAACTATCAAAAACTACAGTAATTATATGTAATATACTGCACATAAACTATCAAAAACTACAGTAATTATATTTAATATACTGTACATAAAATATCAAAAATTACACCAAATCTATATTATATACTGTAAATAAAATATCAAAAAGTACAGTAAATATACAATACATACTGTACATAAAATATCAAAAAGTACACCAAATATGTGTCATATATACTGTAAGTAAACTATCAAAAACTACAGTAATTATACTTAATATACTGTAAACTATCTAAAATTACACCAAATGTTTATTATATACTGTAAATAAAATATCAAGTAGTACAGTAAATATACATTACATACTGTACATAAAATATCAAAAAGTACAGCAAATATGAGTTATATATACTGTAAATAAACTATCAAAAACTACAGTAATTATATTTAATATACTGTACATAAAATACCAAAAATTACACCAAATCTATATTATATACTGTAAATAAAATATCAAAAAGTACAGTAAATATACATTACATACTGTACATAAAATATCAAGAAGTACACCAAATATGTGTTATATATACTGTAAATAAACTATAAAAAACTACAGTAATTATATGTAATATACTGTAAATAAACTATCAAAAATTACAGTAATTATATTTAATATACTGTACATAAAATATCAAAAAGTACAGTAAATATACATTACATACTGTACATAAAATATCAAAAAGTACACCAAATATGTGTTATATAAACTGTAAATAAACTATCAAAAACTACAGTAATTATATGTAATATACTGTAAATAAACTATCAAAAATTACAGTAATTATATTTAATATACTGTACATAAAATATCAAAAATTACACCAAATCTATATTATATACTGTAAATAAAATATCAAAAAGTACAGTAAATATACATTATGTACTGTACATAAAATATCAAAAAGTACACCAAATATGTGTTATATATACTGTAAATAAACTATGAAAAACTACAGTAATTATATGTAATATACTGTACATAAACTATCAAAAACTACAGTAATTATATTTAATATACTGTACATAAAATATCAAAAATTACACCAAATCTATATTATATACTGTAAATAAAATATCAAAAAGTACAGTAAATATACAATACATACTGTACATAAAATATCAAAAAGTACACCAAATATGTGTCATATATACTGTAAATAAACTATCAAAAACTACAGTAATTATACTTAATATACTGTAAATAAACTATCAAAAATTACACCAAATGTTTATTATATACTGTAAATAAAATATCAAATAGTACAGTAAATATACATTACATACTGTACATAAAATATCAAAAAGTACAGCAAATATGAGTTATATATACTGTAAATAAACTATCAAAAACTACAGTAATTATATTTAATATACTCTACATAAAATACCAAAAATTACACCAAATCTATATTATATACTGTAAATAAAATATCAAAAAGTACAGTAAATATACATTACATACTGTACATAAAATATGAAAAAGTACACCAAATATGTGTTATATATACTGTAAATAAACTATCAAAAACTACAGTAATTATATGTAATATACTGTAAATAAACTATCAAAAATTACAGTAATTATATTTAATATACTGTACATAAAATATCAAAAAGTACAGTAAATATACATTACATACTGTACATAAAATATCAAAAAGTACACCAAATATGTGTTATATATACTGTAAATGAACTATCAAAAACTACAGTAATTATATGTAATATACTGTAAATAAACTATCAAAAATTACAGTAATTATATTTAATATACTGTACATAAAATATCCAAAATTACACCAAATCTATATTATATACAGTAAATAAAATATCAAAAAGTACAGTAAATATACATTACATACTGTACATAAAATATCATAAAGTACACCAAATATGTGTTATATATACTGTAAATAAACTATCAAAAACTACAGTAATTATATGGAATATACTGTACATAAACTATCAAAAACTACAGTAATTATATTTAATATACTGTACATAAAATATCAAAAATTACACCAAATCTATATTATATACTGTAAATAAAATATCAATAAGTACAGTAAATATACAATACATACTGTACATAAAATATCAAAAAGTACACCAAATATGTGTCATATATACTGTAAATAAACTATCAAAAACTACAGTAATTATACTTAATATACTGTAAATAAACTATCAAAAATTACACCAAATGTTTATTATATACTGTAAATAAAATATCAAATAGTACAGTAAATATACATTACATACTGTACATAAAATATCAAAAAGTACAGCAAATATGAGTTATATATACTGTAAATAAACTATCAAAAACTACAGTAATTATATTTAATATACTGTACATAAAATACCAAAAATTACACCAAATCTATATTATATACTGTAAATAAAATATCAAAAAGTACAGTAAATATACATTACATACTGTACATAAAATATCAAAAAGTACACCAAATATGTGTTATATATACTGTAAATAAACTATCAAAAACTACAGTAATTATATGTAATATACTGTAAATAAACTATCAAAAATTACAGTAATTATAATTAATATACTGTACATAAAATATCAAAAATTACACCAAATCTATATTATATACTGTAAATAAAATATCAAAAAGGACAGTAAATATACATTACATACTGTACATAAAATATCAAAAAGTACACCAAATATGTGTTATATATACTGTAAATAAACTATCAAAAACTACAGTAATTATATGTAATATACTGTAAATAAACTATCAAAAATTACAGTAATTATATTTAATATACTGTACATAAAATATCAAAAAGTACAGTAAATATACATTACATACTGTACATAAAATATCAAAAAGTACACCAAATATGTGTTATATATACTGTAAATAAACTATCGAAAACTACAGTAATTATATGTAATATACTGTAAATAAACTATCAAAAATTACAATAATTATATTTAATATACTGTACATAAAATATCAAAAAGTACAGTAAATATACATGACATACTGTACATAAAATATCAAAAAGTACACCAAATATGTGTTATATATACTGTAAATAAACTATCAAAAACTACAGTAATTATATGTAATATACTGTAAATAAACTATCAAAAATTACAGTAATTATATTTAATATACTGTAAATAAAATATCAAAAAGTACAGTAAATATACATTACGTACTGTACATAAAATATCAAAAAGTACACCAAATATGTGTTATATATACTGTAAATAAACTATCAAAAACTACAGTAATTATATGTAATATACTGTACATAAACTATCAAAAACTAATTATATTTAATATACTGTACATAAAATATCAAAAATTACACCAAATCTATATTATATACTGTAAATAAAATATCAAAAAGTACAGTAAATATACAATACATACTGTACATAAAATATCAAAAAGTACACCAAATATGTGTCATATATACTGTAAGTAAACTATCAAAAACTACAGTAATTATACTTAATATACTGTAAATAAACTATCTAAAATTACACCAAATGTTTATTATATACTGTAAATAAAATATCAAATAGTACAGTAAGTATACATTACATACTGTACATAAAATATCAAAAAGTACAGCAAATATGAGTTATATATACTGTAAATAAACTATCAAAAACTACAGTAATTATATTTAATATACTGTACATAAAATACCAAAAATTACACCAAATCTATATTATATACTGTAAATAAAATATCAAAAGTACAGTAAATATACATTACGTACTGTACATAAAATATCAAGAAGTACACCAAATATGTGTTATATATACTGTAAATAAACTATCAAAAACTACAGTAATTATATGTAATATACTGCACATAAACTATCAAAAACTACAGTAATTATATTTAATATACTGTACATAAAATATCAAAAATTACACCAAATCTATATTATATACTGTAAATAAAATATCAAAAAGTACAGTAAATATACAATACATACTGTACATAAAATATCAAAAAGTACACCAAATATGTGTCATATATACTGTAAGTAAACTATCAAAAACTACAGTAATTATACTTAATATACTGTAAACTATCTAAAATTACACCAAATGTTTATTATATACTGTAAATAAAATATCAAGTAGTACAGTAAATATACATTACATACTGTACATAAAATATCAAAAAGTACAGCAAATATGAGTTATATATACTGTAAATAAACTATCAAAAACTACAGTAATTATATTTAATATACTGTACATAAAATACCAAAAATTACACCAAATCTATATTATATACTGTAAATAAAATATCAAAAAGTACAGTAAATATACATTACATACTGTACATAAAATATCAAGAAGTACACCAAATATGTGTTATATATACTGTAAATAAACTATAAAAAACTACAGTAATTATATGTAATATACTGTAAATAAACTATCAAAAATTACAGTAATTATATTTAATATACTGTACATAAAATATCAAAAAGTACAGTAAATATACATTACATACTGTACATAAAATATCAAAAAGTACACCAAATATGTGTTATATAAACTGTAAATAAACTATCAAAAACTACAGTAATTATATGTAATATACTGTAAATAAACTATCAAAAATTACAGTAATTATATTTAATATACTGTACATAAAATATCAAAAATTACACCAAATCTATATTATATACTGTAAATAAAATATCAAAAAGTACAGTAAATATACATTACGTACTGTACATAAAATATCAAAAAGTACACCAAATATGTGTTATATATACTGTAAATAAACTATCAAAAACTACAGTAATTATATGTAATATACTGTACATAAACTATCAAAAACTACAGTAATTATATTTAATATACTGTACATAAAATATCAAAAATTACACCAAATCTATATTATATACTGTAAATAAAATATCAAAAAGTACAGTAAATATACAATACATACTGTACATAAAATATCAAAAAGTACACCAAATATGTGTCATATATACTGTAAATAAACTATCAAAAACTACAGTAATTATACTTAATATACTGTAAATAAACTATCAAAAATTACACCAAATGTTTATTATATACTGTAAATAAAATATCAAATAGTACAGTAAATATACATTACATACTGTACATAAAATATCAAAAAGTACAGCAAATATGAGTTATATATACTGTAAATAAACTATCAAAAACTACAGTAATTATATTTAATATACTCTACATAAAATACCAAAAATTACACCAAATCTATATTATATACTGTAAATAAAATATCAAAAAGTACAGTAAATATACATTACATACTGTACATAAAATATGAAAAAGTACACCAAATATGTGTTATATATACTGTAAATAAACTATCAAAAACTACAGTAATATATGTAATATACTGTAAATAAACTATCAAAAATTACAGTAATTATATTTAATATACTGTACATAAAATATCAAAAAGTACAGTAAATATACATTACATACTGTACATAAAATATCAAAAAGTACACCAAATATGTGTTATATATACTGTAAATAAACTATCAAAAACTACAGTAATTATATGTAATATACTGTAAATAAACTATCAAAAATTACAGTAATTATATTTAATATACTGTATATAAAATATCAAAAATTACACCAAATCTATATTATGTACAGTAAATAAAATATCAAAAAGTACAGTAAATATACATTACGTACTGTACATAAAATATCAAAAAGTACATCAAATATGTGTTATATATACTGTAAATAAACTATCAAAAACTACAGTAATTATATGTAATATACTGTACATAAACTATCAAAAACTACAGTAATTATATTTAATATACTGTACATAAAATATCAAAAATTACACCAAATCTATATTATATACTGTAAATAAAATATCAAAAAGTACAGTAAATATACAATACATACTGTACATAAAATATCAAAAAGTACACCAAATATGTGTCATATATACTGTAAATAAACTATCAAAAACTACAGTAATTATACTTAATATACTGTAAATAAACTATCTAAAATTACACCAAATGTTTATTATATACTGTAAATAAAATATCAAATAGTACAGTAAATATACATTACATACTGTACATAAAATATCAAAAAGTACAGCAAATATGAGTTATATATACTGTAAATAAACTATCAAAAACTACAGTAATTATATTTAATATACTGTACATAAAATACCAAAACTTACACCAAATCTATATTATATACTGTAAATAAAATATCAAAAAGTACAGTAAATATACATTACATACTGTACATAAAATATCAAGAAGTACACCAAATATGTATTATATATACTGTAAATAAACTATCAAAAACTACAGTAATTATATGTAATATACTGTAAATAAACTATCAAAAATTACAGTAATTATATTTAATATACTGTACATAAAATATCAAAAAGTACAGTTAATATACATTACATACTGTACATAAAATATCAAAAAGTACACCAAATATGTGTTATATATACTGTAAATAAACTATCAAAAACTACAGTAATTATATGTAATATACTGTAAATAAACTATCAAAAATTACAGTAATTATATTTAATATACTGTAAATAAAATATCAAAAAGTACAGTAAGTATACATTACGTACTGTACATAAAATATCAAAAAGTACACCAAATATGTGTTATATATACTGTAAATAAACTATCAAAAACTACAGTAATTATATGTAATATACTGTACATAAACTATCAAAAACTACAGTAATTATATTTAATATACTGTACATAAAATATCAAAAATTACACCAAATCTATATTATATACTGTAAATAAAATATCAAAAAGTACAGTAAATATACAATACATACTGTACATAAAATATCAAAAAGTACACCAAATATGTGTCATATATACTGTAAGTAAACTATCAAAAACTACAGTAATTATACTTAATATACTGTAAATAAACTATCTAAAATTACACCAAATGTTTATTATATACTGTAAATAAAATATCAAATAGTACAGTAAATATACATTACATACTGTACATAAAATATCAAAAAGTACAGCAAATATGAGTTATATATACTGTAAATAAACTATCAAAAACTACAGTAATTATATTTAATATACTGTACATAAAATACCAAAAATTACACCAAATCTATATTATATACTGTAAATAAAATATCAAAAGTACAGTAAATATACATTACGTACTGTACATAAAATATCAAGAAGTGCACCAAATATGTGTTATATATACTGTAAATAAACTATCAAAAACTACAGTAATTATATGTAATATACTGCACATAAACTATCAAAAACTACAGTAATTATATTTAATATACTGTACATAAAATATCAAAAATTACACCAAATCTATATTATATACTGTAAATAAAATATCAAAAAGTACAGTAAATATACAATACATACTGTACATAAAATATCAAAAAGTACACCAACTATGTGTCATATATACTGTAAGTAAACTATCAAAAACTACAGTAATTATACTTAATATACTGTAAATAAACTATCTAAAATTACACCAAATGTTTATTATATACTGTAAATAAAATATCAAATAGTACAGTAAATATACATTACATACTGTACATAAAATATCAAAAAGTACAGCAAATATGAGTTATATATACTGTAAATAAACTATCAAAAACTACAGTAATTATATTTAATATACTGTACATAAAATACCAAAAATTACACCAAATCTATATTATATACTGTAAATAAAATATCAAAAAGTACAGTAATTATACATTACATACTGTACATAAAATATCAAGAAGTACACCAAATATGTGTTATATATACTGTAAATAAACTATAAAAAACTACAGTAATTATATGTAATATACTGTAAATAAACTATCAAAAATTACAGTAATTATATTTAATATACTGTACATAAAATATCAAAAAGTACAGTAAATATACATTACATACTGTACATAAAATATCAAAAAGTACACCAAATATGTGTTATATAAACTGTAAATAAACTATCAAAAACTACAGTAATTATATGTAATATACTGTAAATAAACTATCAAAAATTACAGTAATTATATTTAATATACTGTACATAAAATATCAAAAATTACACCAAATCTATATTATATACTGTAAATAAAATATCAAAAAGTACAGTAAATATACAATACATACTGTACATAAAATATCAAAAAGTACACCAAATATGTGTCATATATACTGTAAATAAACTATCAAAAACTACAGTAATTATACTTAATATACTGTAAATAAACTATCAAAAATTACACCAAATGTTTATTATATACTGTAAATAAAATATCAAATAGTACAGTAAATATACATTACATACTGTACATAAAATATCAAAAAGTACAGCAAATATGAGTTATATATACTGTAAATAAACTATCAAAAACTACAGTAATTATATTTAATATACTCTACATAAAATACCAAAAATTACACCAAATCTATATTATATACTGTAAATAAAATATCAAAAAGTACAGTAAATATACATTACATACTGTACATAAAATATCAAGAAGTACACCAAATATGTGTTATATATACTGTAAATAAACTATCAAAAACTACAGTAATTATATGTAATATACTGTAAATAAACTATCAAAAATTACAGTAATTATATTTAATATACTGTACATAAAATATCAAAAAGTACAGTAAATATACATTACATACTGTACATAAAATATCAAAAAGTACACCAAATATGTGTTATATATACTGTAAATAAACTATCAAAAACTACAGTAATTATATGTAATATACTGTAAATAAACTATCAAAAATTACAGTAATTATATTTAATATACTGTAAATAAAATATCAAAAAGTACAGTAAGTATACATTACGTACTGTACATAAAATATCAAAAAGTACACCAAATATGTGTTATATATACTGTAAATAAACTATCAAAAACTACAGTAATTATATGTAATATACTGTACATAAACTATCAAAAACTACAGTAATTATATTTAATATACTGTACATAAAATATCAAAAATTACACCAAATCTATATTATATACTGTAAATAAAATATCAAAAAGTACAGTAAATATACAATACATACTGTACATAAAATATCAAAAAGTACACCAAATATGTGTCATATATACTGTAAGTAAACTATCAAAAACTACAGTAATTATACTTAATATACTGTAAATAAACTATCTAAAATTACACCAAATGTTTATTATATACTGTAAATAAAATATCAAATAGTACAGTAAATATACATTACATACTGTACATAAAATATCAAAAAGTACAGCAAATATGAGTTATATATACTGTAAATAAACTATCAAAAACTACAGTAATTATATTTAATATACTGTACATAAAATACGAAAAATTACACCAAATCTATATTATATACTGTAAATAAAATATCAAAAGTACAGTAAATATACATTACGTACTGTACATAAAATATCAAGAAGTGCACCAAATATGTGTTATATATACTGTAAATAAACTATCAAAAACTACAGTAATTACATGTAATATACTGCACATAAACTATCAAAAACTACAGTAATTATATTTAATATACTGTACATAAAATATCAAAAATTACACCAAATCTATATTATATACTGTAAATAAAATATCAAAAAGTACAGTAAATATACAATACATACTGTACATAAAATATCAAAAAGTACACCAAATATGTGTCATATATACTGTAAATAAACTATCAAAAACTACAGTAATTATACTTAATATACTGTAAATAAACTATCAAAAATTACACCAAATGTTTATTATATACTGTAAATAAAATATCAAATAGTACAGTAAATATACATTACATACTGTACATAAAATATCAAAAAGTACAGCAAATATGAGTTATATATACTGTAAATAAACTATCAAAAACTACAGTAATTATATTTAATATACTCTACATAAAATACCAAAAATTACACCAAATCTATATTATATACTGTAAATAAAATATCAAAAAGTACAGTAAATATACATTACATACTGTACATAAAATATGAAAAAGTACACCAAATATGTGTTATATATACTGTAAATAAACTATCAAAAACTACAGTAATTATATGTAATATACTGTAAATAAACTATCAAAAATTACAGTAATTATATTTAATATACTGTACATAAAATATCAAAAAGTACAGTAAATATACATTACATACTGTACATAAAATATCAAAAAGTACACCAAATATGTGTTATATATACTGTAAATAAACTATCAAAAACTACAGTAATTATATGTAATATACTGTAAATAAACTATCAAAAATTACAGTAATTATATTTAATATACTGTAAATAAAATATCAAAAAGTACAGTAAGTATACATTACGTACTGTACATAAAATATCAAAAAGTACACCAAATATGTGTTATATATACTGTAAATAAACTATCAAAAACTACAGTAATTATATGTAATATACTGTACATAAACTATCAAAAACTACAGTAATTATATTTAATATACTGTACATAAAATATCAAAAATTACACCAAATCTATATTATATACTGTAAATAAAATATCAAAAAGTACAGTAAATATACAATACATACTGTACATAAAATATCAAAAAGTACACCAAATATGTGTCATATATACTGTAAGTAAACTATCAAAAACTACAGTAATTATACTTAATATACTGTAAATAAACTATCTAAAATTACACCAAATGTTTATTATATACTGTAAATAAAATATCAAATAGTACAGTAAATATACATTACATACTGTACATAAAATATCAAAAAGTACAGCAAATATGAGTTATATATACTGTAAATAAACTATCAAAAACTACAGTAATTATATTTAATATACTGTACATAAAATACCAAAAATTACACCAAATCTATATTATATACTGTAAATAAAATATCAAAAGTACAGTAAATATACATTACGTACTGTACATAAAATATCAAGAAGTGCACCAAATATGTGTTATATATACTGTAAATAAACTATCAAAAACTACAGTAATTATATGTAATATACTGCACATAAACTATCAAAAACTACAGTAATTATATTTAATATACTGTACATAAAATATCAAAAATTACACCAAATCTATATTATATACTGTAAATAAAATATCAAAAAGTACAGTAAATATACAATACATACTGTACATAAAATATCAAAAAGTACACCAAATATGTGTCATATATACTGTAAATAAACTATCAAAAACTACAGTAATTATACTTAATATACTGTAAATAAACTATCAAAAATTACACCAAATGTTTATTATATACTGTAAATAAAATATCAAATAGTACAGTAAATATACATTACATACTGTACATAAAATATCAAAAAGTACAGCAAATATGAGTTATATATACTGTAAATAAACTATCAAAAACTACAGTAATTATATTTAATATACTCTACATAAAATACCAAAAATTACACCAAATCTATATTATATACTGTAAATAAAATATCAAAAAGTACAGTAAATATACATTACATACTGTACATAAAATATGAAAAAGTACACCAAATATGTGTTATATATACTGTAAATAAACTATCAAAAACTACAGTAATATATGTAATATACTGTAAATAAACTATCAAAAATTACAGTAATTATATTTAATATACTGTACATAAAATATCAAAAAGTACAGTAAATATACATTACATACTGTACATAAAATATCAAAAAGTACACCAAATATGTGTTATATATACTGTAAATAAACTATCAAAAACTACAGTAATTATATGTAATATACTGTAAATAAACTATCAAAAATTACAGTAATTATATTTAATATACTGTATATAAAATATCAAAAATTACACCAAATCTATATTATGTACAGTAAATAAAATATCAAAAAGTACAGTAAATATACATTACGTACTGTACATAAAATATCAAAAAGTACATCAAATATGTGTTATATATACTGTAAATAAACTATCAAAAACTACAGTAATTATATGTAATATACTGTACATAAACTATCAAAAACTACAGTAATTATATTTAATATACTGTACATAAAATATCAAAAATTACACCAAATCTATATTATATACTGTAAATAAAATATCAAAAAGTACAGTAAATATACAATACATACTGTACATAAAATATCAAAAAGTACACCAAATATGTGTCATATATACTGTAAATAAACTATCAAAAACTACAGTAATTATACTTAATATACTGTAAATAAACTATCTAAAATTACACCAAATGTTTATTATATACTGTAAATAAAATATCAAATAGTACAGTAAATATACATTACATACTGTACATAAAATATCAAAAAGTACAGCAAATATGAGTTATATATACTGTAAATAAACTATCAAAAACTACAGTAATTATATTTAATATACTGTACATAAAATACCAAAACTTACACCAAATCTATATTATATACTGTAAATAAAATATCAAAAAGTACAGTAAATATACATTACATACTGTACATAAAATATCAAGAAGTACACCAAATATGTGTTATATATACTGTAAATAAACTATCAAAAACTACAGTAATTATATGTAATATACTGTAAATAAACTATCAAAAATTACAGTAATTATATTTAATATACTGTACATAAAATATCAAAAAGTACAGTTAATATACATTACATACTGTACATAAAATATCAAAAAGTACACCAAATATGTGTTATATATACTGTAAATAAACTATCAAAAACTACAGTAATTATATGTAATATACTGTAAATAAACTATCAAAAATTACAGTAATTATATTTAATATACTGTACATAAAATATCAAAAATTACACCAAATCTATATTATGTACAGTAAATAAAATATCAAAAAGTACAGTAAATATACATTACGTACTGTACATAAAATATCAAAAAGTACATCAAATATGTGTTATATATACTGTAAATAAACTATCAAAAACTACAGTAATTATATGTAATATACTGTACATAAACTATCAAAAACTACAGTAATTATATTTAATATACTGTACATAAAATATCAAAAATTACACCAAATCTATATTATATACTGTAAATAAAATATCAAAAAGTACAGTAAATATACAATACATACTGTACATAAAATATCAAAAAGTACACCAAATATGTGTCATATATACTGTAAATAAACTATCAAAAACTACAGTAATTATACTTAATATACTGTAAATAAACTATCTAAAATTACACCAAATGTTTATTATATACTGTAAATAAAATGTCAAATAGTACAGTAAATATACATTACATACTGTACATAAAATATCAAAAAGTACAGCAAATATGAGTTATATATACTGTAAATAAACTATCAAAAACTACAGTAATTATATTTAATATACTGTACATAAAATACCAAAAATTACACCAAATCTATATTATATACTGTAAATAAAATATCAAAAAGTACAGTAAATATACATTACATACTGTACATAAAATATCAAGAAGTACACCAAATATGTGTTATATATACTGTAAATAAACTATCAAAAACTACAGTAATTATATGTAATATACTGTAAATAAACTATCAAAAATTACAGTAATTATATTTAATATACTGTACATAAAATATCAAAAAGTACAGTAAATATACATTACATACTGTACATAAAATATCAAAAAGTACACCAAATATGTGTTATATATACTGTAAATAAACTATCAAAAACTACAGTAATTATATGTAATATACTGTAAATAAACTATCAAAAATTACAGTAATTATATTTAATATACTGTACATAAAATACCAAAAATTACACCAAATCTATATTATATACTGTAAATAAAATATCAAAAAGTACAGTAAATATACATTACATACTGTACATAAAATATCAAGAAGTACACCAAATATGTGTTATATATACTGTAAATAAACTATAAAAAACTACAGTAATTATATGTAATATACTGTAAATAAACTATCAAAAATTACAGTAATTATATTTAATATACTGTACATAAAATATCAAAAAGTACAGTAAATATACATTACATACTGTACATAAAATATCAAAAAGTACACCAAATATGTGTTATATAAACTGTAAATAAACTATCAAAAACTACAGTAATTATATGTAATATACTGTAAATAAACTATCAAAAATTACAGTAATTATATTTAATATACTGTACATAAAATATCAAAAATTACACCAAATCTATATTATATACTGTAAATAAAATATCAAAAAGTACAGTAAATATACAATACATACTGTACATAAAATATCAAAAAGTACACCAAATATGTGTCATATATACTGTAAATAAACTATCAAAAACTACAGTAATTATACTTAATATACTGTAAATAAACTATCAAAAATTACACCAAATGTTTATTATATACTGTAAATAAAATATCAAATAGTACAGTAAATATACATTACATACTGTACATAAAATATCAAAAAGTACAGCAAATATGAGTTATATATACTGTAAATAAACTATCAAAAACTACAGTAATTATATTTAATATACTCTACATAAAATACCAAAAATTACACCAAATCTATATTATATACTGTAAATAAAATATCAAAAAGTACAGTAAATATACATTACATACTGTACATAAAATATGAAAAAGTACACCAAATATGTGTTATATATACTGTAAATAAACTATCAAAAACTACAGTAATTATATGTAATATACTGTAAATAAACTATCAAAAATTACAGTAATTATATTTAATATACTGTACATAAAATATCAAAAAGTACAGTAAATATACATTACATACTGTACATAAAATATCAAAAAGTACACCAAATATGTGTTATATATACTGTAAATAAACTATCAAAAACTACAGTAATTATATGTAATATACTGTAAATAAACTATCAAAAATTACAGTAATTATATTTAATATACTGTACATAAAATATCAAAAATTACACCAAATCTATATTATGTACAGTAAATAAAATATCAAAAAGTACAGTAAATATACATTACGTACTGTACATAAAATATCAAAAAGTACATCAAATATGTGTTATATATACTGTAAATAAACTATCAAAAACTACAGTAATTATATGTAATATACTGTACATAAACTATCAAAAACTACAGTAATTATATTTAATATACTGTACATAAAATATCAAAAATTACACCAAATCTATATTATATACTGTAAATAAAATATCAAAAAGTACAGTAAATATACAATACATACTGTACATAAAATATCAAAAAGTACACCAAATATGTGTCATATATACTGTAAATAAACTATCAAAAACTACAGTAATTATACTTAATATACTGTAAATAAACTATCTAAAATTACACCAAATGTTTATTATATACTGTAAATAAAATGTCAAATAGTACAGTAAATATACATTACATACTGTACATAAAATATCAAAAAGTACAGCAAATATGAGTTATATATACTGTAAATAAACTATCAAAAACTACAGTAATTATATTTAATATACTGTACATAAAATACCAAAAATTACACCAAATCTATATTATATACTGTAAATAAAATATCAAAAAGTACAGTAAATATACATTACATACTGTACATAAAATATCAAGAAGTACACCAAATATGTGTTATATATACTGTAAATAAACTATCAAAAACTACAGTAATTATATGTAATATACTGTAAATAAACTATCAAAAATTACAGTAATTATATTTAATATACTGTACATAAAATATCAAAAAGTACAGTAAATATACATTACATACTGTACATAAAATATCAAAAAGTACACCAAATATGTGTTATATATACTGTAAATAAACTATCAAAAACTACAGTAATTATATGTAATATACTGTAAATAAACTATCAAAAATTACAGTAATTATATTTAATATACTGTACATAAAATATCAAAAATTACACCAAATCTATATTATATACTGTAAATAAAATATCAAAAAGTACAGTAAATATACAATACATACTGTACATAAAATATCAAAAAGTACACCAAATATGTGTCATATATACTGTAAATAAACTATCAAAAACTACAGTAATTATACTTAATATACTGTAAATAAACTATCTAAAATTACACCAAATGTTTATTATATACTGTAAATAAAATGTCAAATAGTACAGTAAATATACATTACATACTGTACATAAAATATCAAAAAGTACAGCAAATATGAGTTATATATACTGTAAATAAACTATCAAAAACTACAGTAATTATATTTAATATACTGTACATAAAATACCAAAAATTACACCAAATCTATATTATATACTGTAAATAAAATATCAAAAAGTACAGTAAATATACATTACATACTGTACATAAAATATCAAGAAGTACACCAAATATGTGTTATATATACTGTAAATAAACTATCAAAAACTACAGTAATTATATGTAATATACTGTAAATAAACTATCAAAAATTACAGTAATTATATTTAATATACTGTACATAAAATATCAAAAAGTACAGTAAATATACATTACATACTGTACATAAAATATCAAAAAGTACACCAAATATGTGTTATATATACTGTAAATAAACTATCAAAAACTACAGTAATTATATGTAATATACTGTAAATAAACTATCAAAAATTACAGTAATTATATTTAATATACTGTACATAAAATACCAAAAATTACACCAAATCTATATTATATACTGTAAATAAAATATCAAAAAGTACAGTAAATATACATTACATACTGTACATAAAATATCAAGAAGTACACCAAATATGTGTTATATATACTGTAAATAAACTATAAAAAACTACAGTAATTATATGTAATATACTGTAAATAAACTATCAAAAATTACAGTAATTATATTTAATATACTGTACATAAAATATCAAAAAGTACAGTAAATATACATTACATACTGTACATAAAATATCAAAAAGTACACCAAATATGTGTTATATAAACTGTAAATAAACTATCAAAAACTACAGTAATTATATGTAATATACTGTAAATAAACTATCAAAAATTACAGTAATTATATTTAATATACTGTACATAAAATATCAAAAATTACACCAAATCTATATTATATACTGTAAATAAAATATCAAAAAGTACAGTAAATATACAATACATACTGTACATAAAATATCAAAAAGTACACCAAATATGTGTCATATATACTGTAAATAAACTATCAAAAACTACAGTAATTATACTTAATATACTGTAAATAAACTATCAAAAATTACACCAAATGTTTATTATATACTGTAAATAAAATATCAAATAGTACAGTAAATATACATTACATACTGTACATAAAATATCAAAAAGTACAGCAAATATGAGTTATATATACTGTAAATAAACTATCAAAAACTACAGTAATTATATTTAATATACTCTACATAAAATACCAAAAATTACACCAAATCTATATTATATACTGTAAATAAAATATCAAAAAGTACAGTAAATATACATTACATACTGTACATAAAATATGAAAAAGTACACCAAATATGTGTTATATATACTGTAAATAAACTATCAAAAACTACAGTAATTATATGTAATATACTGTAAATAAACTATCAAAAATTACAGTAATTATATTTAATATACTGTACATAAAATATCAAAAAGTACAGTAAATATACATTACATACTGTACATAAAATATCAAAAAGTACACCAAATATGTGTTATATATACTGTAAATAAACTATCAAAAACTACAGTAATTATATGTAATATACTGTAAATAAACTATCAAAAATTACAGTAATTATATTTAATATACTGTACATAAAATATCAAAAATTACACCAAATCTATATTATGTACAGTAAATAAAATATCAAAAAGTACAGTAAATATACATTACGTACTGTACATAAAATATCAAAAAGTACATCAAATATGTGTTATATATACTGTAAATAAACTATCAAAAACTACAGTAATTATATGTAATATACTGTACATAAACTATCAAAAACTACAGTAATTATATTTAATATACTGTACATAAAATATCAAAAATTACACCAAATCTATATTATATACTGTAAATAAAATATCAAAAAGTACAGTAAATATACAATACATACTGTACATAAAATATCAAAAAGTACACCAAATATGTGTCATATATACTGTAAATAAACTATCAAAAACTACAGTAATTATACTTAATATACTGTAAATAAACTATCTAAAATTACACCAAATGTTTATTATATACTGTAAATAAAATGTCAAATAGTACAGTAAATATACATTACATACTGTACATAAAATATCAAAAAGTACAGCAAATATGAGTTATATATACTGTAAATAAACTATCAAAAACTACAGTAATTATATTTAATATACTGTACATAAAATACCAAAAATTACACCAAATCTATATTATATACTGTAAATAAAATATCAAAAAGTACAGTAAATATACATTACATACTGTACATAAAATATCAAGAAGTACACCAAATATGTGTTATATATACTGTAAATAAACTATCAAAAACTACAGTAATTATATGTAATATACTGTAAATAAACTATCAAAAATTACAGTAATTATATTTAATATACTGTACATAAAATATCAAAAAGTACAGTAAATATACATTACATACTGTACATAAAATATCAAAAAGTACACCAAATATGTGTTATATATACTGTAAATAAACTATCAAAAACTACAGTAATTATATGTAATATACTGTAAATAAACTATCAAAAATTACAGTAATTATATTTAATATACTGTACATAAAATATCAAAAATTACACCAAATCTATATTATATACTGTAAATAAAATATCAAAAAGTACAGTAAATATACATTACGTACTGTACATAAAATATCAAAAAGTACACCAAATATGTGTTATATATACTGTAAATAAACTATCAAAAACTACAGTAATTATATGTAATATACTGTACATAAACTATCAAAAACTACAGTAATTATATTTAATATACTGTACATAAAATATCAAAAATTACACCAAATCTATATTATATACTGTAAATAAAATATCAAAAAGTACAGTAAATATACAATACATACTGTACATAAAATATCAAAAAGTACACCAAATATGTGTCATATATACTGTAAGTAAACTATCAAAAACTACAGTAATTATACTTAATATACTGTAAATAAACTATCAAAAATTACACCAAATGTTTATTATATACTGTAAATAAAATATCAAATAGTACAGTAAATATACATTACATACTGTACATAAAATATCAAAAAGTACAGCAAATATGAGTTATATATACTGTAAATAAACTATCAAAAACTACAGTAATTATATTTAGTATACTGTACATAAAATACCAAAAATTACACCAAATCTATATTATATACTGTAAATAAAATATCAAAAAGTACAGTAAATATACATTACATACTGTACATAAAATATCAAAAAGTACACCAAATATGTGTTATATATACTGTAAATAAACTATCAAAAACTACAGTAATTATATGTAATATACTGTAAATAAACTATCAAAAATTACAGTAATTATAATTAATATACTGTACATAAAATATCAAAAATTACACCAAATCTATATTATATACTGTAAATAAAATATCAAAAAGGACAGTAAATATACATTACATACTGTACATAAAATATCAAAAAGTACACCAAATATGTGTTATATATACTGTAAATAAACTATCAAAAACTACAGTAATTATATGTAATATACTGTAAATAAACTATCAAAAATTACAGTAATTATATTTAATATACTGTTCATAAAATATCAAAAAGTACAGTAAATATACATTACGTACTGTACATAAAATATCAAAAAGTACACCAAATATGTGTTATATATACTGTAAATAAACTATCGAAAACTACAGTAATTATATGTAATATACTGTAAATAAACTATCAAAAATTACAATAATTATATTTAATATACTGTACATAAAATATCAAAAAGTACAGTAAATATACATTACATACTGTACATAAAATATCAAAAAGTACACCAAATATGTGTTATATATACTGTAAATAAACTATCAAAAACTACAGTAATTATATGTAATATACTGTAAATAAACTATCAAAAATTACAGTAATTATATTTAATATACTGTACATAAAATATCAAAAAGTACAGTAAATATACATTACGTACTGTACATAAAATATCAAAAAGTACACCAAATATGTGTTATATATACTGTAAATAAACTATCAAAAACTACAGTAATTATATGTAATATACTGTAAATAAACTATCAAAAATTACAGTAATTATATTTAATATACTGTACATAAAATATCAAAAATTACACCAAATCTATATTATATACTGTAAATAAAATATCAAAAAGTACAGTAAATATACATTACGTACTGTACATAAAATATCAAAAAGTACACCAAATATGTGTTATATATACTGTAAATAAACTATCAAAAACTACAGTAATTATATGTAATATACTGTACATAAACTATCAAAAACTACAGTAATTATATTTAATATACTGTACATAAAATATCAAAAATTACACCAAATCTATATTATATACTGTAAATAAAATATCAAAAAGGACAGTAAATATACATGACATACTGTACATAAAATATCAAAAAGTACACCAAATATGTGTTATATATACTGTAAATAAACTATCAAAAACTACAGTAATTATATGTAATATAGTGTAAATAAACTATCAAAAATTACAGTAATTATATTTAATATACTGTACATAAAATATCAAAAAGTACAGTAAATATACATTACATACTGTACATAAAATATCAAAAAGTACACCAAATATGTGTTATATATACTGTAAATAAACTATCGAAAACTACAGTAATTATATGTAATATACTGTAAATAAACTATCAAAAATTACAATAATTATATTTAATATACTGTACATAAAATATCAAAAAGTACAGTAGATATACATTACATACTGTACATAAAATATCAAAAAGTACACCAAATATGTGTTATATATACTGTAAATAAACTATCAAAAACTACAGTAATTATATGTAATATACTGTAAATAAACTATCAAAAATTACAGTAATTATATTTAATATACTGTACATAAAATATCAAAAAGTACAGTAAATATACATTACGTACTGTACATAAAATATCAAAAAGTACACCAGATATGTGTTATATATACTGTAAATAAACTATCAAAAACTACAGTAATTATATGTAATATACTGTACATAAACTATCAAAAACTACAGTAATTATATTTAATATACTGTACATAAAATATCAAAAATTACACCAAATCTATATTATATACTGTAAATAAAATATCAAAAAGTACAGTAAATATACAATACATACTGTACATAAAATATCAAAAAGTACACCAAATATGTGTCATATATACTGTAAATAAACTATCAAAAACTACAGTAATTATACTTAATATACTGTAAATAAACTATCAAAAATTACACCAAATGTTTATTATATACTGTAAATAAAATATCAAATAGTACAGTAAATATACATTACATACTGTACATAAAATATCAAAAAGTACACCAAATATGTGTTATATATACTGTAAATAAACTATCAAAAACTACAGTAATTATATGTAATATACTGTACATAAACTATCAAAAACTACAGTAATTATATTTAATATACTGTACATAAAATATCAAAAATTACACCAAATCTATATTATATACTGTAAATAAAATATCAAAAAGGACAGTAAATATACATTACATACTGTACATAAAATATCAAAAAGTACACCAAATATGTGTTATATATACTGTAAATAAACTATCAAAAACTACAGTAATTATATGTAATATACTGTAAATAAACTATCAAAAATTACAGTAATTATATTTAATATACTGTACATAAAATATCAAAAAGTACAGTAAATATACATTACATACTGTACATAAAATATCAAAAAGTACACCAAATATGTGTTATATATACTGTAAATAAACTATCGAAAACTACAGTAATTATATGTAATATACTGTAAATAAACTATCAAAAATTACAATAATTATATTTAATATACTGTACATAAAATATCAAAAAGTACAGTAAATATACATTACATACTGTACATAAAATATCAAAAAGTACACCAAATATGTGTTATATATACTGTAAATAAACTATCAAAAACTACAGTAATTATATGTAATATACTGTAAATAAACTATCAAAAATTACAGTAATTATATTTAATATACTGTACATAAAATATCAAAAAGTACAGTAAATATACATTACGTACTGTACATAAAATATCAAAAAGTACACCAGATATGTGTTATATATACTGTAAATAAACTATCAAAAACTACAGTAATTATATGTAATATACTGTACATAAACTATCAAGAACTACAGTAATTATATTTAATATACTGTACATAAAATATCAAAAATTACACCAAATCTATATTATATACTGTAAATAAAATATCAAAAAGTACAGTAAATATACAATACATACTGTACATAAAATATCAAAAAGTACACCAAATATGTGTCATATATACTGTAAATAAACTATCAAAAACTACAGTAATTATACTTAATATACTGTAAATAAACTATCAAAAATTACACCAAATGTTTATTATATACTGTAAATAAAATATCAAATAGTACAGTAAATATACATTACATACTGTACATAAAATATCAAAAAGTACAGCAAATATGAGTTATATATACTGTAAATAAACTATCAAAAACTACAGTAATTATATTTAATATACTGTACATAAAATACCAAAAATTACACCAAATCTATATTATATACTGTAAATAAAATATCAAAAAGTACAGTAAATATACATTACATACTGTACATAAAATATCAAAAAGTACACCAAACATGTGTTATATATACTGTAAATAAACTATCAAAAACTACAGTAATTATATGTAATATACTGTAAATAAACTATCAAAAATTACAGTAATTATATTTAATATACTGTACATAAAATATCAAAAAGTACAGTAAATATACATTACATACTGTACATAAAATATCAAAAAGTACACCAAATATGTGTTATATATACTGTAAATAAACTATCAATACTACAGTAATTATATGTAATATACTGTAAATAAACTATCAAAAATAACAGTAATTATATTTAATATACTGTACATAAAATATCAAAAATTACACCAAATCTATATTATGTACAGTAAATAAAATATCAAAAAGTACAGTAAATATACATTACGTACTGTACATAAAATATCAAAAAGTACACCAAATATGTGTTATATATACTGTAAATAAACTATCAAAAACTACAGTAATTATATGTAATATACTGTACATAAACTATCAAAAACTACAGTAATTATATTTAATATACTGTACATAAAATATCAAAAATTACACCAAATCTATATTATATACTGTAAATAAAATATCAAAAAGTACAGTAAATATACAATACATACTGTACATAAAATATCAAAAAGTACACCAAATATGTGTCATATATACTGTAAATAAACTATCAAAAACTACAGTAATTATACTTAATATACTGTAAATAAACTATCTAAAATTACACCAAATGTTTATTATATACTGTAAATAAAATATCAAATAGTACAGTAAATATACATTACATACTGTACATAAAATATCAAAAAGTACAGCAAATATGAGTTATATATACTGTAAATAAACTATCAAAAACTACAGTAACTATATTTAATATACTGTACATAAAATACCAAAAATTACACCAAATCTATATTATATACTGTAAATAAAATATCAAAAAGTACAGTAAATATACATTACATACTGTACATAAAATATCAAGAAGTACACCAAACATGTGTTATATATACTGTAAATAAACTATCAAAAACTACAGTAATTATATGTAATATACTGTAAATAAACTATCAAAAATTACAGTAATTATATTTAATATACTGTACATAAAATATCAAAAAGTACAGTAAATATACATTACATACTGTACATAAAATATCAAAAAGTACACCAAATATGTGTTATATATACTGTAAATAAACTATCAAAAACTACAGTAATTATATGTAATATACTGTAAATAAACTATCAAAAATTACAGTAATTATATTTAATATACTGTACATAAAATATCAAAAATTACACCAAATCTATATTATGTACAGTAAATAAAATATCAAAAAGTACAGTAAATATACATTACGTACTGTACATAAAATATCAAAAAGTACATCAAATATGTGTTATATATACGGTAAATAAACTATCAAAAACTACAGTAATTATATGTAATATACTGTACATAAACTATCAAAAACTACAGTAATTATATTTAATATACTGTACATAAAATATCAAAAATTACACCAAATCTATATTATATACTGTAAATAAAATATGAAAAAGTACAGTAAATATACAATACATACTGTACATAAAATATCAAAAAGTACACCAAATATGTGTCATATATACTGTAAATAATCTATCAAAAACTACAGTAATTATACTTAATATACTGTAAATAAACTATCTAAAATTACACCAAATGTTTATTATATACTGTAAATAAAATATCAAATAGTACAGTAAATATACATTACATACTGTACATAAAATATCAAAAAGTACAGCAAATATGAGTTATATATACTGTAAATAAACTATCAAAAACTACAGTAATTATATTTAATATACTGTACATAAAATACCAAAAATTACACCAAATCTATATTATATACTGTAAATAAAATATCAAAAAGTACAGTAAATATACATTACATACTGTACATAAAATATCAAGAAGTACACCAAATATGTGTTATATATACTGTAAATAAACTATCAAAAACTACAGTAATTATATGTAATATACTGTAAATAAACTATCAAAAATTACAGTAATTATATTTAATATACTGTACATAAAATATCAAAAAGTACAGTAAATATACATTACATACTGTACATAAAATATCAAAAAGTACACCAAATATGTGTTATATATATTGTAAATAAACTATCAAAAACTACAGTAATTATATGTAATATACTCTAAATAAACTATCAAAAATTACAGTAATTATATTTAATATACTGTACATAAAATATCAAAAATTACACCAAATCTATATTATATACAGTAAATAAAATATCAAAAAGTACAGTAAATATACATTACATACTGTACATAAAATATCAAAAAGTACACCAAATATGTGTTATATATATTGTAAATAAACTATCAAAAACTACAGTAATTATATGTAATATACTGTAAATAAACTATCAAAAATTACAGTAATTATATTTAATATACTGTACATAAAATATCAAAAAGTACAGTAAATATACATTACATACTGTACATAAAATATCAAAAAGTACACCAAATATGTGTTATATATATTGTAAATAAACTATCAAAAACTACAGTAATTATATGTAATATACTGTAAATAAACTATCAAAAATTACAGTAATTATATTTAATATACTGTACATAAAATATCAAAAAGTACAGTAAATATACATTACATACTGTACATAAAATATCAAAAAGTACACCAAATATGTGTTATATATACTGTAAATAAACTATCAAAAACTACAGTAATTATATGTAATATACTGTAAATAAACTATCAAAAATTACAGTAATTATATTTAATATACTGTACATAAAATATCAAAAATTACACCAAATCTATATTATGTACAGTAAATAAAATATCAAAAAGTACAGTAAATATACATTACGTACTGTACATAAAATATCAAAAAGTACATCAAATATGTGTTATATATACGGTAAATAAACTATCAAAAACTACAGTAATTATATGTAATATACTGTACATAAACTATCAAAAACTACAGTAATTATATTTAATATACTGTACATAAAATATCAAAAATTACACCAAATCTATATTATATACTGTAAATAAAATATGAAAAAGTACAGTAAATATACAATACATACTGTACATAAAATATCAAAAAGTACACCAAATATGTGTCATATATACTGTAAATAATCTATCAAAAACTACAGTAATTATACTTAATATACTGTAAATAAACTATCTAAAATTACACCAAATGTTTATTATATACTGTAAATAAAATATCAAATAGTACAGTAAATATACATTACATACTGTACATAAAATATCAAAAAGTACAGCAAATATGAGTTATATATACTGTAAATAAACTATCAAAACCTACAGTAATTATATTTAATATACTGTACATAAAATACCAAAAATTACACCAAATCTATATTATATACTGTAAGTAAAATATCAAAAAGTACAGTAAATATACATTACATACTGTACATAAAATATCAAGAAGTACACCAAATATGTGTTATATATACTGTAAATAAACTATCAAAAACTACAGTAATTATATGTAATATACTGTAAATAAACTATCAAAAATTACAGTAATTATATTTAATATACTGTACATAAAATATCAAAAAGTACAGTAAATATACATTACATACTGTACATAAAATATCAAAAAGTACACCAAATATGTGTTATATATATTGTAAATAAACTATCAAAAACTACAGTAATTATATGTAATATACTCTAAATAAACTATCAAAAATTACAGTAATTATATTTAATATACTGTACATAAAATATCAAAAATTACACCAAATCTATATTATATACAGTAAATAAAATATCAAAAAGTACAGTAAATATACATTACATACTGTACATAAAATATCAAAAAGTACACCAAATATGTGTTATATATATTGTAAATAAACTATCAAAAACTACAGTAATTATATGTAATATACTGTAAATAAACTATCAAAAATTACAGTAATTATATTTAATATACTGTACATAAAATATCAAAAATTACACCAAATCTATATTATGTACAGTAAATAAAATATCAAAAAGTACAGTAAATATACATTACGTACTGTACATAAAATATCAAAAAGTACATCAAATATGTGTTATATATACGGTAAATAAACTATCAAAAACTACAGTAATTATATGTAATATACTGTACATAAACTATCAAAAACTACAGTAATTATATTTAATATACTGTACATAAAATATCAAAAATTACACCAAATCTATATTATATACTGTAAATAAAATATGAAAAAGTACAGTAAATATACAATACATACTGTACATAAAATATCAAAAAGTACACCAAATATGTGTCATATATACTGTAAATAATCTATCAAAAACTACAGTAATTATACTTAATATACTGTAAATAAACTATCTAAAATTACACCAAATGTTTATTATATACTGTAAATAAAATATCAAATAGTACAGTAAATATACATTACATACTGTACATAAAATATCAAAAAGTACAGCAAATATGAGTTATATATACTGTAAATAAACTATCAAAAACTACAGTAATTATATTTAATATACTGTACATAAAATACCAAAAATTACACCAAATCTATATTATATACTGTAAATAAAATATCAAAAAGTACAGTAAATATACATTACATACTGTACATAAAATATCAAGAAGTACACCAAATATGTGTTATATATACTGTAAATAAACTATCAAAAACTACAGTAATTATATGTAATATACTGTAAATAAACTATCAAAAATTACAGTAATTATATTTAATATACTGTACATAAAATATCAAAAAGTACAGTAAATATACATTACATACTGTACATAAAATATCAAAAAGTACACCAAATATGTGTTATATATATTGTAAATAAACTATCAAAAACTACAGTAATTATATGTAATATACTGTAAATAAACTATCAAAAATTACAGTAATTATATTTAATATACTGTACATAAAATATCAAAAAGTACAGTAAATATACATTACATACTGTACATAAAATATCAAAAAGTACACCAAATATGTGTTATATATACTGTAAATAAACTATCAAAAACTACAGTAATTATATGTAATATACTGTAAATAAACTATCAAAAATTACAGTAATTATATTTAATATACTGTACATAAAATATCAAAAAGTACAGTAAATATACATTACGTACTGTACATAAAATATCAAAAAGTACACCAGATATGTGTTATATATACTGTAAATAAACTATCAAAAACTACAGTAATTATATGTAATATACTGTACATAAACTATCAAAAACTACAGTAATTATATTAATATACTGTACATAAAATATCAAAAATTACACCAAATCTATATTATATACTGTAAATAAAATATCAAAAAGTACAGTAAATATACAATACATACTGTACATAAAATATCAAAAAGTACACCAAATATGTGTCATATATACTGTAAATAAACTATCAAAAACTACAGTAATTATACTTAATATACTGTAAATAAACTATCAAAAATTACACCAAATGTTTATTATATACTGTAAATAAAATATCAAATAGTACAGTAAATATACATTACATACTGTACATAAAATATCAAAAAGTACAGCAAATATGAGTTATATATACTGTAAATAAACTATCAAAAACTACAGTAATTATATTTAATATACTGTACATAAAATACCAAAAATTACACCAAATCTATATTATATACTGTAAATAAAATATCAAAAAGTACAGTAAATATACATTACATACTGTACATAAAATATCAAAAAGTACACCAAACATGTGTTATATATACTGTAAATAAACTATCAAAAACTACAGTAATTATATGTAATATACTGTAAATAAACTATCAAAAATTACAGTAATTATATTTAATATACTGTACATAAAATATCAAAAAGTACAGTAAAGATACATTACATACTGTACATAAAATATCAAAAAGTACACCAAATATGTGTTATATATACTGTAAATAAACTATCAAAAACTACAGTAATTATATGTAATATACTGTAAATAAACTATCAAAAATTACAGTAATTATATTTAATATACTGTACATAAAATATCAAAAATTACACCAAATCTATATTATGTACAGTAAATAAAATATCAAAAAGTACAGTAAATATACATTACGTACTGTACATAAAATATCAAAAAGTACATCAAATATGTGTTATATATACGGTAAATAAACTATCAAAAACTACAGTAATTATATGTAATATACTGTACATAAACTATCAAAAACTACAGTAATTATATTTAATATACTGTACATAAAATATCAAAAATTACACCAAATCTATATTATATACTGTAAATAAAATATGAAAAAGTACAGTAAATATACAATACATACTGTACATAAAATATCAAAAAGTACACCAAATATGTGTCATATATACTGTAAATAATCTATCAAAAACTACAGTAATTATACTTAATATACTGTAAATAAACTATCTAAAATTACACCAAATGTTTATTATATACTGTAAATAAAATATCAAATAGTACAGTAAATATACATTACATACTGTACATAAAATATCAAAAAGTACAGCAAATATGAGTTATATATACTGTAAATAAACTATCAAACACTACAGTAATTATATTTAATATACTGTACATAAAATACCAAAAATTACACCAAATCTATATTATATACTGTAAATAAAATATCAAAAAGTACAGTAAATATACATTACATACTGTACATAAAATATCAAGAAGTACACCAAATATGTGTTATATATACTGTAAATAAACTATCAAAAACTACAGTAATTATATGTAATATACTGTAAATAAACTATCAAAAATTACAGTAATTATATTTAATATACTGTACATAAAATATCAAAAAGTACAGTAAATATACATTACATACTGTACATAAAATATCAAAAAGTACACCAAATATGTGTTATATATATTGTAAATAAACTATCAAAAACTACAGTAATTATATGTAATATACTCTAAATAAACTATCAAAAATTACAGTAATTATATTTAATATACTGTACATAAAATATCAAAAATTACACCAAATCTATATTATATACAGTAAATAAAATATCAAAAAGTACAGTAAATATACATTACATACTGTACATAAAATATCATAAAGTACACCAAATATGTGTTATATATACTGTAAATAAACTATCAAAAACTACAGTAATTATATGTAATATACTGTACATAAACTATCAAAAACTACAGTAATTATATTTAATATACTGTACATAAAATATCAAAAATTACACCAAATCTACATTATGTACAGTAAATAAAATATCAAAAAGTACAGTAAATATACAATACATACTGTACATAAAATATCAAAAAGTACACCAAATATGTGTCATATATACTGTAAATAAACTATAAAAACTACAGTAATTATACTTAATATACTGTAAATAAACTATCAAAAATTACACCAAATGTTTATTATATACTGTAAATAAAATATCAAATAGTACAGTAAATATACATTACATACTGTACATAAAATATCAAAAAGTACAGCAAATATGAGTTATATATACTGTAAATAAACTATCAAAAACTACAGTAATTATATTTAATATACTGTACATAAAATACCAAAAATTACACCAAATCTATATTATATACTGTAAATAAAATATCAAAAAGTACAGTAAATATACATTACATACTGTACATAAAATATCAAAAAGTACACCAAATATGTGTTATATATACTGTAAATAAACTATCAAAAACTACAGTAATTATATGTAATATACTGTAAATAAACTATCAAAAATTACAGTAATTATAATTAATATACTGTACATAAAATATCAAAAATTACACCAAATCTATATTATATACTGTAAATAAAATATCAAAAAGGACAGTAAATATACATTACATACTGTACATAAAATATCAAAAAGTACACCAAATATGTGTTATATATACTGTAAATAAACTATCAAAAACTACAGTAATTATATGTAATATACTGTAAATAAACTATCAAAAATTACAGTAATTATATTTAATATACTGTACATAAAATATCAAAAAGTACAGTAAATATACATTACATACTGTACATAAAATATCAAAAAGTACACCAAATATGTGTTATATATACTGTAAATAAACTATCAAAAACTACAGTAATTATATGTAATATACTGTAAATAAACTATCAAAAATTACAGTAATTATAATTAATATGCTGTACATAAAATATCAAAAATTACACCAAATCTATATTATATACTGTAAATAAAATATCAAAAAGGACAGTAAATATACATTACATACTGTACATAAAATATCAAAAAGTACACCAAATATGTGTTATATATACTGTAAATAAACTATCAAAAACTACAGTAATTATATGTAATATACTGTAAATAAACTATCAAAAATTACAGTAATTATATTTAATATACTGTACATAAAATATCAAAAATTACACCAAATCTATATTATGTACAGTAAATAAAATATCAAAAAGTACAGTAAATATACATTACGTACTGTACATAAAATATCAAAAAGTACATCAAATATGTGTTATATATACGGTAAATAAACTATCAAAAACTACAGTAATTATATGTAATATACTGTACATAAACTATCAAAAACTACAGTAATTATATTTAATATACTGTACATAAAATATCAAAAATTACACCAAATCTATATTATATACTGTAAATAAAATATGAAAAAGTACAGTAAATATACAATACATACTGTACATAAAATATCAAAAAGTACACCAAATATGTGTCATATATACTGTAAATAATCTATCAAAAACTACAGTAATTATACTTAATATACTGTAAATAAACTATCTAAAATTACACCAAATTTTATTATATACTGTAAATAAAATATCAAATAGTACAGTAAATATACATTACATACTGTACATAAAATATCAAAAAGTACAGCAAATATGAGTTATATATACTGTAAATAAACTATCAAACACTACAGTAATTATATTTAATATACTGTACATAAAATACCAAAAATTACACCAAATCTATATTATATACTGTAAATAAAATATCAAAAAGTACAGTAAATATACATTACATACTGTACATAAAATATCAAGAAGTACACCAAATATGTGTTATATATACTGTAAATAAACTATCAAAAACTACAGTAATTATATGTAATATACTGTAAATAAACTATCAAAAATTACAGTAATTATATTTAATATACTGTACATAAAATATCAAAAAGTACAGTAAATATACATTACATACTGTACATAAAATATCAAAAAGTACACCAAATATGTGTTATATATATTGTAAATAAACTATCAAAAACTACAGTAATTATATGTAATATACTCTAAATAAACTATCAAAAATTACAGTAATTATATTTAATATACTGTACATAAAATATCAAAAATTACACCAAATCTATATTATATACAGTAAATAAAATATCAAAAAGTACAGTAAATATACATTACATACTGTACATAAAATATCATAAAGTACACCAAATATGTGTTATATATACTGTAAATAAACTATCAAAAACTACAGTAATTATATGTAATATACTGTACATAAACTATCAAAAACTACAGTAATTATATTTAATATACTGTACATAAAATATCAAAAATTACACCAAATCTACATTATGTACAGTAAATAAAATATCAAAAAGTACAGTAAATATACAATACATACTGTACATAAAATATCAAAAAGTACACCAAATATGTGTCATATATACTGTAAATAAACTATAAAAACTACAGTAATTATACTTAATATACTGTAAATAAACTATCAAAAATTACACCAAATGTTTATTATATACTGTAAATAAAATATCAAATAGTACAGTAAATATACATTACATACTGTACATAAAATATCAAAAAGTACAGCAAATATGAGTTATATATACTGTAAATAAACTATCAAAAACTACAGTAATTATATTTAATATACTGTACATAAAATACCAAAAATTACACCAAATCTATATTATATACTGTAAATAAAATATCAAAAAGTACAGTAAATATACATTACATACTGTACATAAAATATCAAAAAGTACACCAAATATGTGTTATATATACTGTAAATAAACTATCAAAAACTACAGTAATTATATGTAATATACTGTAAATAAACTATCAAAAATTACAGTAATTATAATTAATATACTGTACATAAAATATCAAAAATTACACCAAATCTATATTATATACTGTAAATAAAATATCAAAAAGGACAGTAAATATACATTACATACTGTACATAAAATATCAAAAAGTACACCAAATATGTGTTATATATACTGTAAATAAACTATCAAAAACTACAGTAATTATATGTAATATACTGTAAATAAACTATCAAAAATTACAGTAATTATATTTAATATACTGTACATAAAATATCAAAAAGTACAGTAAATATACATTACATACTGTACATAAAATATCAAAAAGTACACCAAATATGTGTTATATATACTGTAAATAAACTATCAAAAACTACAGTAATTATATGTAATATACTGTAAATAAACTATCAAAAATTACAGTAATTATAATTAATATACTGTACATAAAATATCAAAAATTACACCAAATCTATATTATATACTGTAAATAAAATATCAAAAAGGACAGTAAATATACATTACATACTGTACATAAAATATCAAAAAGTACACCAAATATGTGTTATATATACTGTAAATAAACTATCAAAAACTACAGTAATTATATGTAATATACTGTAAATAAACTATCAAAAATTACAGTAATTATATTTAATATACTGTACATAAAATATCAAAAAGTACAGTAAATATACATTACATACTGTACATAAAATATCAAAAAGTACACCAAATATGTGTTATATATACTGTAAATAAACTATCGAAAACTACAGTAATTATATGTAATATACTGTAAATAAACTATCAAAAATTACAATAATTATATTTAATATACTGTACATAAAATATCAAAAAGTACAGTAAATATACATTACATACTGTACATAAAATATCAAAAAGTACACCAAATATGTGTTATATATACTGTAAATAAACTATCAAAAACTACAGTAATTATATGTAATATACTGTAAATAAACTATCAAAAATTACAGTAATTATATTTAATATACTGTACATAAAATATCAGAAAGTACAGTAAATATACATTACGTACTGTACATAAAATATCAAAAAGTACACCAGATATGTGTTATATATACTGTAAATAAACTATCAAAAACTACAGTAATTATATGTAATATACTGTAAATAAACTATCAAAAATTACAGTAATTATATTTAATATACTGTACATAAAATATCAAAAATTACACCAAATCTATATTATATACTGTAAATAAAATATCAAAAAGTACAGTAAATATACATTACGTACTGTACATAAAATATCAAAAAGTACACCAAATATGTGTTATATATACTGTAAATAAACTATCAAAAACTACAGTAATTATATGTAATATACTGTACATAAACTATCAAAAACTACAGTAATTATATTCAATATACTGTACATAAAATATCAAAAATTACACCAAATCTAAATTATATACTGTAAATAAAATATCAAAAAGTACAGTAAATATACAATACATACTGTACATAAAATATCAAAAAGTACACCAAATATGTGTCATATATACTGTAAATAAACTATCAAGAACTACAGTAATTATACTTAATATACTGTAAATAAACTATCTAAAATTACACCAAATGTTTATTATATACTGTAAATAAAATATCAAATAGTACAGTAAATATACATTACATACTGTACATAAAATATCAAAAAGTACAGCAAATATGAGTTATATATACTGTAAATAAACTATCAAAAACTACAGTAATTATATTTAATATGCTGTACATAAAATACCAAAAATTACACCAAATCTATATTATATACTGTAAATAAAATATCAAAAAGTACAGTAAATATACATTACATACTGTACATAAAATATCAAGAAGTACACCAAATATGTGTTATATATACTGTAAATAAACTATCAAAAACTACAGTAATTATATGTAATATACTGTAAATAAACTATCAAAAATTACAGTAATTATATTTAATATACTGTACATAAAATATCAAAAAGTACAGTAAATATACATTACATACTGTACATAAAATTTCAAAAAGTACACCAAATATGTGTTATATATACTGTAAATAAACTATCAAAAACTACAGTAATTATATGTAATATACTGTAAATAAACTATCAAAAATTACAGTAATTATATTTAATATACTGTAGATAAAATATCAAAAATTACACCAAATCTATATTATATACTGTAAATAAAATATCAAAAAGTACAGTAAATATACATTACGTACTGTACATAAAATATCAAAAAGTACATCAAATATGTGTTATATATACTGTAAATAAACTATCAAAAACTACAGTAATTATATGTAATATACTGTACATAAACTATCAAAAACTACAGTAATTATATTTAATATACTGTAAATAAAATATCAAAAATTACACCAAATCTATATTATATACTGTAAATAAAATATGAAAAAGTACAGTAAATATACAATACATACTGTACATAAAATATCAAAAAGTACACCAAATATGTGTCATATATACTGTAAATAATCTATCAAAAACTACAGTAATTATACTTAATATACTGTAAATAAACTATCTAAAATTACACCAAATGTTTATTATATACTGTAAATAAAATATCAAATAGTACAGTAAATATACATTACATACTGTACATAAAATATCAAAAAGTACAGCAAATATGAGTTATATATACTGTAAATAAACTATCGAAAACTACAGTAATTATATGTAATATACTGTAAATAAACTATCAAAAATTACAGTAATTATATTTAATATACTGTACATAAAATATCAAAAAGTACAGTAAATATACATTACATACTGTACATAAAATATCAAAAAGTACACCAAATATGTGTTATATATATTGTAAATAAACTATCAAAAACTACAGTAATTATATGTAATATACTGTAAATAAACTATCAAAAATTACAGTAATTATATTTAATATACTGTACATAAAATATCAAAAATTACACCAAATCTATATTATATACAGTAAATAAAATATCAAAAAGTACAGTAAATATACATTACATACTGTACATAAAATATCATAAAGTACACCAAATATGTGTTATATATACTGTAAATAAACTATCAAAAACTACAGTAATTATAGGTAATATACTGTACATAAACTATCAAAAACTACAGTAATTATATTTAATATACTGTACATAAAATATCAAAAATTACACCAAATCTATATTATGTACAGTAAATAAAATATCAAAAAGTACAGTAAATATACAATACATACTGTACATAAAATATCAAAAAGTACACCAAATATGTGTCATATATACTGTAAATAAACTATCAAAAACTACAGTAATTATACTTAATATACTGTAAATAAACTATCAAAAATTACACCAAATGTTTATTATATACTGTAAATAAAATATCAAATAGTACAGTAAATATACATTACATACTGTACATAAAATATCAAAAAGTACAGCAAATATGAGTTATATATACTGTAAATAAACTATCAAAAACTACAGTAATTATATTTAATATACTGTACATAAAATACCAAAAATTACACCAAATCTATATTATATACTGTAAATAAAATATCAAAAAGTACAGTAAATATACATTACATACTGTACATAAAATATCAAAAAGTACACCAAATATGTGTTATATATACTGTAAATAAACTATCAAAAACTACAGTAATTATATGTAATATACTGTAAATAAACTATGAAAAATTACAGTAATTATAATTAATATACTGTACATAAAATATCAAAAATTACACCAAATCTATATTATATACTGTAAATAAAATATCAAAAAGGACAGTAAATATACATTACATACTGTACATAAAATATCAAAAAGTACACCAAATATGTGTTATATATACTGTAAATAAACTATCAAAAACTACAGTAATTATATGTAATATACTGTAAATAAACTATCAAAAATTACAGTAATTATATTTAATATACTGTACATAAAATATCAAAAAGTACAGTAAATATACATTACATACTGTACATAAAATATCAAAAAGTACACCAAATATGTGTTATATATACTGTAAATAAACTATCGAAAACTACAGTAATTATATGTAATATACTGTAAATAAACTATCAAAAATTACAATAATTATATTTAATATACTGTACATAAAATATCAAAAAGTACAGTAAATATACATTACATACTGTACATAAAATATCAAAAAGTACACCAAATATGTGTTATATATACTGTAAATAAACTATCAAAAACTACAGTAATTATATGTAATATACTGTAAATAAACTATCAAAAATTACAGTAATTATATTTAATATACTGTACATAAAATATCAAAAAGTACAGTAAATATACATTACGTACTGTACATAAAATATCAAAAAGTACACCAAATATGTGTTATATATACTGTAAATAAACTATCAAAAACTACAGTAATTATATGTAATATACTGTAAATAAACTATCAAAAATTACAGTAATTATATTTAATATACTGTACATAAAATATCAAAAATTACACCAAATCTATATTATATACTGTAAATAAAATATCAAAAAGTACAGTAAATATACATTACGTACTGTACATAAAATATCAAAAAGTACATCAAATATGTGTTATATATACTGTAAATAAACTATCAAAAACTACAGTAATTATATGTAATATACTGTACATAAACTATCAAAAACTACAGTAATTATATTTAATATACTGTACATAAAATATCAAAAATTACACCAAATCTATATTATATACTGTAAATAAAATATGAAAAAGAACAGTAAATATACAATACATACTGTACATAAAATATCAAAAAGTACACCAAATATGTGTCATATATACTGTAAATAATCTATCAAAAACTACAGTAATTATACTTAATATACTGTAAATAAACTATCTAAAATTACACCAAATGTTTATTATATACTGTAAATAAAATATCAAATAGTACAGTAAATATACATTACATACTGTACATAAAATATCAAAAAGTACAGCAAATATGAGTTATATATACTGTAAATAAACTATCAAAAACTACAGTAATTATATTTAATATACTGTACATAAAATACCAAAAATTACACCAAATCTATATTATATACTGTAAATAAAATATCAAAAAGTACAGTAAATATACATTACATACTGTACATAAAATATCAAGAAGTACACCAAACATGTGTTATATATACTGTAAATAAACTATCAAAAACTACAGTAATTATATGTAATATACTGTAAATAAACTATCAAAAATTACAGTAATTATATTTAATATACTGTACATAAAATATCAAAAAGTACAGTAAATATACATTACATACTGTACATAAAATATCAAAAAGTACACCAAATATGTGTTATATATACTGTAAATAAACTATCAAAAACTACAGTAATTATATGTAATATACTGTAAATAAACTATCAAAAATTACAGTAATTATATTTAATATACTGTACATAAAATATCAAAAATTACACCAAATCTATATTATGTACAGTAAATAAAATATCAAAAAGTACAGTAAATATACATTACGTACTGTACATAAAATATCAAAAAGTACATCAAATATGTGTTATATATACTGTAAATAAACTATCAAAAACTACAGTAATTATATGTAATATACTGTACATAAACTATCAAAAACTACAGTAATTATATTTAATATACTGTACATAAAATATCAAAAATTACACCAAATCTATATTATATACTGTAAATAAAATATGAAAAAGAACAGTAAATATACAATACATACTGTACATAAAATATCAAAAAGTACACCAAATATGTGTCATATATACTGTAAATAATCTATCAAAAACTACAGTAATTATACTTAATATACTGTAAATAAACTATCAAAAATTACACCAAATGTTTATTATATACTGTAAATAAAATATCAAATAGTACAGTAAATATACATTACATACTGTACATAAAATATCAAAAAGTACAGCAAATATGAGTTATATATACTGTAAATAAACTATCAAAAACTACAGTAATTATATTTAATATACTGTACATAAAATACCAAAAATTACACCAAATCTATATTATATACTGTAAATAAAATATCAAAAAGTACAGTAAATATACATTACATACTGTACATAAAATATCAAGAAGTACACCAAATATGTGTTATATATACTGTAAATAAACTATCAAAAACTACAGTAATTATATGTAATATACTGTAAATAAACTATCAAAAATTACAGTAATTATAATTAATATACTGTACATAAAATATCAAAAATTACACCAAATCTATATTATATACTGTAAATAAAATATCAAAAAGGACAGTAAATATACATTACATACTGTACATAAAATATCAAAAAGTACACCAAATATGTGTTATATATACTGTAAATAAACTATCAAATACTACAGTAATTATATGTAATATACTGTAAATAAACTATCAAAAATTACAGTAATTATATTTAATATACTGTACATAAAATATCAAAAAGTACAGTAAATATACATTACATACTGTACATAAAATATCAAAAAGTACACCAAATATGTGTTATATATACTGTAAATAAACTATCGAAAACTACAGTAATTATATGTAATATACTGTAAATAAACTATCAAAAATTACAATAATTATATTTAATATACTGTACATAAAATATCAAAAAGTACAGTAAATATACATTACATACTGTACATAAAATATCAAAAAGTACACCAAATATGTGTTATATATACTGTAAATAAACTATCAAAAACTACAGTAATTATATGTAATATACTGTAAATAAACTATCAAAAATTACAGTAATTATATTTAATATACTGTACATAAAATATCAAAAAGTACAGTAAATATACATTACGTACTGTACATAAAATATCAAAAAGTACACCAAATATGTGTTATATATACTGTAAATAAACTATCAAAAACTACAGTAATTATATGTAATATACTGTAAATAAACTATCAAAAATTACAGTAATTATATTTAATATACTGTACATAAAATATCAAAAATTACACCAAATCTATATTATATACTGTACATAAAATATCAAAAAGTACAGTAAATATACATTACATACTGTACATAAAATATCAAAAAGTACACCAAATATGTGTTATATATACTGTAAATAAACTATAAAAAACTACAGTAATTATATGTAATATACTGTACATAAACTATCAAAAACTACAGTAATTATATTTAATATACTGTACATAAAATATCAAAAATTACACCAAATCTATATTATATACTGTAAATAAAATATCAAAAAGTACAGTAAATATACAATACATACTGTACATAAAATATCAAAAAGTACACCAAATATGTGTCATATATACTGTAAATAAACTATCAAAAACTACAGTAATTATACTTAATATACTGTAAATAAACTATCTAAAATTACACCAAATGTTTATTATATACTGTAAATAAAATATCAAATAGTACAGTAAATATACATTACATACTGTACATAAAATATCAAAAAGTACAGCAAATATGAGTTATATATACTGTAAATAAACTATCAAAAACTACAGTAATTATATTTAATATACTGTACATAAAATACCAAAAATTACACCAAATCTATATTATATACTGTAAATAACATATCAAAAAGTACAGTAAATATACATTACATACTGTACATAAAATATCAAGAAGTACACCAAACATGTGTTATATATACTGTAAATAAACTATCAAAAACTACAGTAATTATATGTAATATACTGTAAATAAACTATCAAAAATTACAGTAATTATATTTAATATACTGTACATAAAATATCAAAAAGTACAGTAAATATACATTACATACTGTACATAAAATATCAAAAAGTACACCAAATATGTGTTATATATACTGTAAATAAACTATCAAAAACTACAGTAATTATATGTAATATACTGTAAATAAACTATCAAAAACTACAGTAATTATATTTAATATACTGTACATAAAATATCAAAAATTACACCAAATCTATATTATGTACAGTAAATAAAATATCAAAAAGTACAGTAAATATACATTACGTACTGTACATAAAATATCAAAAAGTACATCAAATATGTGTTATATATACTGTAAATAAACTATCAAAAACTACAGTAATTATATGTAATATACTGTACATAAACTATCAAAAACTACAGTAATTATATCTAATATACTGTACATAAAATATCAAAAATTACACCAAATCTATATTATATACTGTAAATAAAATATGAAAAAGAACAGTAAATATACAATACATACTGTACATAAAATATCAAAAAGTACACCAAATATGTGTCATATATACTGTAAATAATCTATCAAAAACTACAGTAATTATACTTAATATACTGTAAATAAACTATCAAAAATTACACCAAATGTTTATTATATACTGTAAATAAAATATCAAATAGTACAGTAAATATACATTACATACTGTACATAAAATATCAAAAAGTACAGCAAATATGAGTTATATATACTGTAAATAAACTATCAAAAACTACAGTAATTATATTTAATATACTGTACATAAAATACCAAAAATTACACCAAATCTATATTATATACTGTAAATAAAATATCAAAAAGTACAGTAAATATACATTACATACTGTACATAAAATATCAAGAAGTACACCAAATATGTGTTATATATACTGTAAATAAACTATCAAAAACTACAGTAATTATATGTAATGTACTGTAAATAAACTATCAAAAATTACAGTAATTATAATTAATATACTGTACATAAAATATCAAAAATTACACCAAATCTATATTATATACTGTAAATAAAATATCAAAAAGGACAGTAAATATACATTACATACTGTACATAAAATATCAAAAAGTACACCAAATATGTGTTATATATACTGTAAATAAACTATCAAAAACTACAGTAATTATATGTAATATACTGTAAATAAACTATCAAAAATTACAGTAATTATAATTAATATACTGTACATAAAATATCAAAAAGTACAGTAAATATACATTACATACTGTACATAAAATATCAAAAAGTACACCAAATATGTGTTATATATACTGTAAATAAACTATCAAAAACTACAGTAATTATATGTAATATACTGTAAATAAACTATCAAAAATTACAGTAATTATATTTAATATACTGTACATAAAATATCAAAAATTACACCAAATCTATATTATGTACAGTAAATAAAATATCAAAAAGTACAGTAAATATACATTACGTACTGTACATAAAATATCAAAAAGTACATCAAATATGTGTTATATATACTGTAAATAAACTATCAAAAACTACAGTAATTATATGTAATATACTGTACATAAACTATCAAAAACTACAGTAATTATATTTAATATACTGTACATAAAATATCAAAAATTACACCAAATCTATATTATATACTGTAAATAAAATATGAAAAAGAACAGTAAATATACAATACATACTGTACATAAAATATCAAAAAGTACACCAAATATGTGTCATATATACTGTAAATAATCTATCAAAAACTACAGTAATTATACTTAATATACTGTAAATAAACTATCAAAAATTAGACCAAATGTTTATTATATACTGTAAATAAAATATCAAATAGTACAGTAAATATACATTACATACTGTACATAAAATATCAAAAAGTACAGCAAATATGAGTTATATATACTGTAAATAAACTATCAAAAACTACAGTAATTATATTTAATATACTGTACATAAAATACCAAAAATTACACCAAATCTATATTATATACTGTAAATAAAATATCAAAAAGTACAGTAAATATACATTACATACTGTACATAAAATATCAAGAAGTACACCAAATATGTGTTATATATACTGTAAATAAACTATCAAAAACTACAGTAATTATATGTAATATACTGTAAATAAACTATCAAAAATTACAGTAATTATAATTAATATACTGTACATAAAATATCAAAAATTACACCAAATCTATATTATATACTGTAAATAAAATATCAAAAAGGACAGTAAATATACATTACATACTGTACATAAAATATCAAAAAGTACACCAAATATGTGTTATATATACTGTAAATAAACTATCAAATACTACAGTAATTATATGTAATATACTGTAAATAAACTATCAAAAATTACAGTAATTATATTTAATATACTGTACATAAAATATCAAAAAGTACAGTAAATATACATTACATACTGTACATAAAATATCAAAAAGTACACCAAATATGTGTTATATATACTGTAAATAAACTATCGAAAACTACAGTAATTATATGTAATATACTGTAAATAAACTATCAAAAATTACAATAATTATATTTAATATACTGTACATAAAATATCAAAAAGTACAGTAAATATACATTACATACTGTACATAAAATATCAAAAAGTACACCAAATATGTGTTATATATACTGTAAATAAACTATCAAAAACTACAGTAATTATATGTAATATACTGTAAATAAACTATCAAAAATTACAGTAATTATATTTAATATACTGTACATAAAATATCAAAAAGTACAGTAAATATACATTACGTACTGTACATAAAATATCAAAAAGTACACCAAATATGTGTTATATATACTGTAAATAAACTATCAAAAACTACAGTAATTATATGTAATATACTGTAAATAAACTATCAAAAATTACAGTAATTATATTTAATATACTGTACATAAAATATCAAAAATTACACCAAATCTATATTATATACTGTAAATAAAATATCAAAAAGTACAGTAAATATACATTACATACTGTACATAAAATATCAAAAAGTACACCAAATATGTGTTATATATACTGTAAATAAACTATAAAAAACTACAGTAATTATATGTAATATACTGTACATAAACTATCAAAAACTACAGTAATTATATTTAATATACTGTACATAAAATATCAAAAATTACACCAAATCTATATTATATACTGTAAATAAAATATGAAAAAGAACAGTAAATATACAATACAAACTGTACATAAAATATCAAAAAGTACACCAAATATGTGTCATATATACTGTAAATAATCTATCAAAAACTACAGTAATTATACTTAATATACTGTAAATAAACTATCAAAAATTACACCAAATGTTTATTATATACTGTAAATAAAATATCAAATAGTACAGTAAATATACATTACATACTGTACATAAAATATCAAAAAGTACAGCAAATATGAGTTATATATACTGTAAATAAACTATCAAAAACTACAGTAATTATATTTAATATACTGTACATAAAATACCAAAAATTACACCAAATCTATATTATATACTGTAAATAAAATATCAAAAAGTACAGTAAATATACATTACATACTGTACATAAAATATCAAGAAGTACACCAAATATGTGTTATATATACTGTAAATAAACTATCAAAAACTACAGTAATTATATGTAATGTACTGTAAATAAACTATCAAAAATTACAGTAATTATAATTAATATACTGTACATAAAATATCAAAAATTACACCAAATCTATATTATATACTGTAAATAAAATATCAAAAAGGACAGTAAATATACATTACATACTGTACATAAAATATCAAAAAGTACACCAAATATGTGTTATATATACTGTAAATAAACTATCAAAAACTACAGTAATTATATGTAATATACTGTAAATAAACTATCAAAAATTACAGTAATTATATTTAATATACTGTAGATAAAATATCAAAAATTACACCAAATCTATATTATATACTGTAAATAAAATATCAAAAAGTACAGTAAATATACATTACGTACTGTACATAAAATATCAAAAAGTACACCAAATATGTGTAATATATACTGTAAATAAACTATCAAAAACTACAGTAATTATATGTAATATACTGTACATAAACTATCAAAAACTACAGTAATTATATTTAATACACTGTACATAAAATATCAAAAATTACACCAAATCTATATTATATACTGTAAATAAAATATCAAAAAGTACAGTAAATATACAATACATACTGTACATAAAATATCAAAAAGTACACCAAATATGTGTCATATATACTGTAAATAAACTATCAAAAACTACAGTAATTATACTTAATATACTGTAAATAAACTATCTAAAATTACACCAAATGTTTATTATATACTGTAAATAAAATATCAAATAGTACAGTAAATATACATTACATACTGTACATAAAATATCAAAAAGTACAGCAAATATGAGTTATATATACTGTAAATAAACTATCAATAACTACAGTAATTATATTTAATATACTGTACATAAAATACCAAAAATTACACCAAATCTATATTATATACTGTAAATAAAATATCAAAAAGTACAGTAAATATACATTACATACTGTACATAAAATATCAAGAAGTACACCAAATATGTGTTATATATACTGTAAATAAACTATCAAAAACTACAGTAATTATATGTAATATACTGTAAATAAACTATCAAAAATTACAGTAATTATATTTAATATACTGTACATAAAATATCAAAAAGTACACTAAATATACATTACATACTGTACATAAAATATCAAAAAGTACACCAAATATGTGTTATATATACTGTAAATAAACTATCAAAAACTACAGTAATTATATGTAATATACTGTAAATAAACTATCAAAAATTACAGTAATTATATTTAATATACAGTACATAAAATATCAAAAATTACACCAAATCTATATTATATACTGTAAATAAAATATCAAAAAGTACAGTAAATATACATTACATACTGTACATAAAATATCAAAAAGTACACCAAATATGTGTTATATATACTGTAAATAAACTATCAAAAACTACAGTAATTATATGTAATATACTGTAAATAAACTATGAAAAATTACAGTAATTATAATTAATATACTGTACATAAAATATCAAAAATTACACCAAATCTATATTATATACTGTAAATAAAATATCAAAAAGGACAGTAAATATACATTACATACTGTACATAAAATATCAAAAAGTACACCAAATATGTGTTATATATACTGTAAATAAACTATCAAAAACTACAGTAATTATATGTAATATACTGTAAATAAACTATCAAAAATTACAGTAATTATATTTAATATACTGTAGATAAAATATCAAAAATTACACCAAATCTATATTATATACTGTAAATAAAATATCAAAAAGTACAGTAAATATACATTACGTACTGTACATAAAATATCAAAAAGTACACCAAATATGTGTAATATATACTGTAAATAAACTATCAAAAACTACAGTAATTATATGTAATATACTGTACATAAACTATCAAAAACTACAGTAATTATATTTAATACACTGTACATAAAATATCAAAAATTACACCAAATCTATAGTATATACTGTAAATAAAATATCAAAAAGTACAGTAAATATACAATACATACTGTACATAAAATATCAAAAAGTACACCAAATATGTGTCATATATACTGTAAATAAACTATCAAAAACTACAGTAATTATACTTAATATACTGTAAATAAACTATCTAAAATTACACCAAATGTTTATTATATACTGTAAATAAAATATCAAATAGTACAGTAAATATACATTACATACTGTACATAAAATATCAAAAAGTACAGCAAATATGAGTTATATATACTGTAAATAAACTATCAATAACTACAGTAATTATATTTAATATACTGTACATAAAATACCAAAAATTACACCAAATCTATATTATATACTGTAAATAAAATATCAAAAAGTACAGTAAATATACATTACATACTGTACATAAAATATCAAAAAGTACACCAAATATGTGTTATATATACTGTAAATAAACTATCAAAAACTACAGTAATTATATGTAATATACTGTAAATAAACTATCAAAAATTACAGTAATTATAATTAATATACTGTACATAAAATATCAAAAATTACACCAAATCTATATTATATACTGTAAATAAAATATCAAAAAGGACAGTAAATATACATTACATACTGTACATAAAATATCGAAAAGTACACCAAATATGTGTTATATATACTGTAAATAAACTATCAAAAACTACAGTAATTATATGTAATATACTGTACATAAACTATCAAAAATTACAGTAATTATATTTAATATACTGTACATAAAATATCAAAAAGTAGAGTAAATATACATTACATACTGTACATAAAATATCAAAAAGTACACCAAATATGTGTTATATATACTGTAAATAAACTATCGAAAACTACAGTAATTATATGTAATATACTGTAAATAAACTATCAAAAATTACAATAATTATATTTAATATACTGTACATAAAATATCAAAAAGTACAGTAAATATACATTACATACTGTACATAAAATATCAAAAAGTACACCAAATATGTGTTATATATACTGTAAATAAACTATCAAAAACTACAGTAATTATATGTAATATACTGTAAATAAACTATCAAAAATTACAGTAATTATATTTAATATACTGTACATAAAATATCAAAAAGTACAGTAAATATACATTACGTACTGTACATAAAATATCAAAAAGTACACCAAATATGTGTTATATATACTGTAAATAAACTATCAAAAACTACAGTAATTATATGTAATATACTGTAAATAAACTATCAAAAATTACAGTAATTATATTTAATATACTGTACATAAAATATCAAAAAGTACAGTAAATATACATTACGTACTGTACATAAAATACCAAAAAGTACACCAAATATGTGTTATATATACTGTAAATAAACTATCAAAAACTACAGTAATTATATGTAATATACTGTAAATAAACTATCAAAAATTACAGTAATTATATTTAATATACTGTAGATAAAATATCAAAAATTACACCAAATCTATATTATATACTGTAAATAAAATATCAAAAAGTACAGTAAATATACATTACGTACTGTACATAAAATATCAAAAAGTACACCAAATATGTGTTATATATACTGTAAATAAACTATCAAAAACTACAGTAATTATATGTAATATACTGTACATAAACTATCAAAAACTACAGTAATTATATTTAATATACTGTACATAAAATATCAAAAATTACACCAAATCTATATTATATACTGTAAATAAAATATCAAAAAGTACAGTAAATATAGAATACATACTGTACATAAAATATCAAAAAGTACACCAAATATGTGTCATATATACTGTAAATAAACTATCAAAAACTACAGTAATTATACTTAATATACTGTAAATAAACTATCTAAAATTACACCAAATGTTTATTATATACTGTAAATAAAATATCAAATAGTACAGTAAATATACATTACATACTGTACATAAAATATCAAAAAGTACAGCAAATATGAGTTATATATACTGTAAATAAACTATCAAAAACTACAGTAATTATATTTAATATACTGTACATAAAATACCAAAAATTACACCAAATCTATATTATATACTGTAAATAAAATATCAAAAAGTACAGTAAATATACATTACATACTGTACATAAAATATCAAGAAGTACACCAAATATGTGTTATATATACTGTAAATAAACTATCAAAAACTACAGTAATTATATGTAATATACTGTAAATAAACTATCAAAAATTACAGTAATTATATTTAATATACTGTACATAAAATATCAAAAAGTACAGTAAATATACATTACATACTGTACATAAAATATCAAAAAGTACACCAAATATGTGTTATATATACTGTAAATAAACTATCAAAAACTACAGTAATTATATGTAATATACTGTAAATAAACTATCAAAAATTACAGTAATTATAATTAATATACTGTACATAAAATATCAAAAATTACACCAAATCTATATTATATACTGTAAATAAAATATCAAAAAGGACAGTAAATATACATTACATACTGTACATAAAATATCAAAAAGTACACCAAATATGTGTTATATATACTGTAAATAAACTATCAAATACTACAGTAATTATATGTAATATACTGTAAATAAACTATCAAAAATTACAGTAATTATATTTAATATACTGTACATAAAATATCAAAAAGTACAGTAAATATACATTACATACTGTACATAAAATATCAAAAAGCACACCAAATATGTGTTATATATACTGTAAATAAACTATCGAAAACTACAGTAATTATATGTAATATACTGTAAATAAACTATCAAAAATTACAATAATTATATTTAATATACTGTACATAAAATATCAAAAAGTACAGTAAATATACATTACATACTGTACATAAAATATCAAAAAGTACACCAAATATGTGTTATATATACTGTAAATAAACTATCAAAAACTACAGTAATTATATGTAATATACTGTAAATAAACTATCAAAAATTACAGTAATTATATTTAATATACTGTACATAAAATATCAAAAAGTACAGTAAATATACATTACGTACTGTACATAAAATATCAAAAAGTACACCAAATATGTGTTATATATACTGTAAATAAACTATCAAAAACTACAGTAATTATATGTAATATACTGTAAATAAACTATCAAAAATTACAGTAATTATATTTAATATACTGTACATAAAATATCAAAAATTACACCAAATCTATATTATATACTGTAAATAAAATATCAAAAAGTACAGTAAATATACATTACATACTGTACATAAAATATCAAAAAGTACACCAAATATGTGTTATATATACTGTAAATAAACTATAAAAAACTACAGTAATTATATGTAATATACTGTACATAAACTATCAAAAACTACAGTAATTATATTTAATATACTGTACATAAAATATCAAAAATTACACCAAATCTATATTATATACTGTAAATAAAATATCAAAAAGTACAGTAAATATACAATACATACTGTACATAAAATATCAAAAAGTACACCAAATATGTGTCATATATACTGTAAATAATCTATCAAAAACTACAGTAATTATACTTAATATACTGTAAATAAACTATCTAAAATTACACCAAATGTTTATTATATACTGTAAATAAAATATCAAATAGTACAGTAAATATACATTACATACTGTACATAAAATATCAAAAAGTACAGCAAATATGAGTTATATATACTGTAAATAAACTATCAAAAACTACAGTAATTATATTTAATATACTGTACATAAAATACCAAAAATTACACCAAATCTATATTATATACTGTAAATAACATATCAAAAAGTACAGTAAATATACATTACATACTGTACATAAAATATCAAGAAGTACACCAAACATGTGTTATATATACTGTAAATAAACTATCAAAAACTACAGTAATTATATGTAATATACTGTAAATAAACTATCAAAAATTACAGTAATTATATTTAATATACTGTACATAAAATATCAAAAAGTACAGTAAATATACATTACATACTGTACATAAAATATCAAAAAGTACACCAAATATGTGTTATATATACTGTAAATAAACTATCAAAAACTACAGTAATTATATGTAATATACTGTAAATAAACTATCAAAAATTACAGTAATTATATTTAATATACTGTACATAAAATATCAAAAATTACACCAAATCTATATTATGTACAGTAAATAAAATATCAAAAAGTACAGTAAATATACATTACGTACTGTACATAAAATATCAAAAAGTACATCAAATATGTGTTATATATACTGTAAATAAACTATCAAAAACTACAGTAATTATATGTAATATACTGTACATAAACTATCAAAAACTACAGTAATTATATCTAATATACTGTACATAAAATATCAAAAATTACACCAAATCTATATTATATACTGTAAATAAAATATGAAAAAGAACAGTAAATATACAATACATACTGTACATAAAATATCAAAAAGTACACCAAATATGTGTCATATATACTGTAAATAAACTATCAAAAACTACAGTAATTATACTTAATATACTGTAAATAAACTATCTAAAATTACACCAAATGTTTATTATATACTGTAAATAAAATATCAAATAGTACAGTAAATATACATTACATACTGTACATAAAATATCAAAAAGTACAGCAAATATGAGTTATATATACTGTAAATAAACTATCAAAAACTACAGTAATTATATTTAATATACTGTACATAAAATACCAAAAATTACACCAAATCTATATTATATACTGTAAATAACATATCAAAAAGTACAGTAAATATACATTACATACTGTACATAAAATATCAAGAAGTACACCAAACATGTGTTATATATACTGTAAATAAACTATCAAAAACTACAGTAATTATATGTAATATACTGTAAATAAACTATCAAAAATTACAGTAATTATATTTAATATACTGTACATAAAATATCAAAAAGTACAGTAAATATACATTACATACTGTACATAAAATATCAAAAAGTACACCAAATATGTGTTATATATACTGTAAATAAACTATCAAAAACTACAGTAATTATATGTAATATACTGTAAATAAACTATCAAAAATTACAGTAATTATATTTAATATACTGTACATAAAATATCAAAAATTACACCAAATCTATATTATGTACAGTAAATAAAATATCAAAAAGTACAGTAAATATACATTACGTACTGTACATAAAATATCAAAAAGTACATCAAATATGTGTTATATATACTGTAAATAAACTATCAAAAACTACAGTAATTATATGTAATATACTGTACATAAACTATCAAAAACTACAGTAATTATATCTAATATACTGTACATAAAATATCAAAAATTACACCAAATCTATATTATATACTGTAAATAAAATATGAAAAAGAACAGTAAATATACAATACATACTGTACATAAAATATCAAAAAGTACACCAAATATGTGTCATATATACTGTAAATAATCTATCAAAAACTACAGTAATTATACTTAATATACTGTAAATAAACTATCAAAAATTACACCAAATGTTTATTATATACTGTAAATAAAATATCAAATAGTACAGTAAATATACATTACATACTGTACATAAAATATCAAAAAGTACAGCAAATATGAGTTATATATACTGTAAATAAACTATCAAAAACTACAGTAATTATATTTAATATACTGTACATAAAATACCAAAAATTACACCAAATCTATATTATATACTGTAAATAAAATATCAAAAATACAGTAAATATACATTACATACTGTACATAAAATATCAAGAAGTACACCAAATATGTGTTATATATACTGTAAATAAACTATCAAAAACTACAGTAATTATATGTAATGTACTGTAAATAAACTATCAAAAATTACAGTAATTATAATTAATATACTGTACATAAAATATCAAAAATTACACCAAATCTATATTATATACTGTAAATAAAATATCAAAAAGGACAGTAAATATACATTACATACTGTACATAAAATATCAAAAAGTACACCAAATATGTGTTATATATACTGTAAATAAACTATCAAAAACTACAGTAATTATATGTAATATACTGTAAATAAACTATCAAAAATTACAGTAATTATATTTAATATACTGTAGATAAAATATCAAAAATTACACCAAATCTATATTATATACTGTAAATAAAATATCAAAAAGTACAGTAAATATACATTACGTACTGTACATAAAATATCAAAAAGTACACCAAATATGTGTAATATATACTGTAAATAAACTATCAAAAACTACAGTAATTATATGTAATATACTGTACATAAACTATCAAAAACTACAGTAATTATATTTAATACACTGTACATAAAATATCAAAAATTACACCAAATCTATATTATATACTGTAAATAAAATATCAAAAAGTACAGTAAATATACAATACATACTGTACATAAAATATCAAAAAGTACACCAAATATGTGTCATATATACTGTAAATAAACTATCAAAAACTACAGTAATTATACTTAATATACTGTAAATAAACTATCTAAAATTACACCAAATGTTTATTATATACTGTAAATAAAATATCAAATAGTACAGTAAATATACATTACATACTGTACATAAAATATCAAAAAGTACAGCAAATATGAGTTATATATACTGTAAATAAACTATCAATAACTACAGTAATTATATTTAATATACTGTACATAAAATACCAAAAATTACACCAAATCTATATTATATACTGTAAATAAAATATCAAAAAGTACAGTAAATATACATTACATACTGTACATAAAATATCAAGAAGTACACCAAATATGTGTTATATATACTGTAAATAAACTATCAAAAACTACAGTAATTATATGTAATATACTGTAAATAAACTATCAAAAATTACAGTAATTATATTTAATATACTGTACATAAAATATCAAAAAGTACACTAAATATACATTACATACTGTACATAAAATATCAAAAAGTACACCAAATATGTGTTATATATACTGTAAATAAACTATCAAAAACTACAGTAATTATATGTAATATACTGTAAATAAACTATCAAAAATTACAGTAATTATATTTAATATACAGTACATAAAATATCAAAAATTACACCAAATCTATATTATATACTGTAAATAAAATATCAAAATGTACAGTAAATATACATTACATACTGTACATAAAATATCAAAAAGTACACCAAATATGTGTTATATATACTGTAAATAAACTATCAAAAACTACAGTAATTATATGTAATATACTGTAAATAAACTATGAAAAATTACAGTAATTATAATTAATATACTGTACATAAAATATCAAAAATTACACCAAATCTATATTATATACTGTAAATAAAATATCAAAAAGGACAGTAAATATACATTACATACTGTACATAAAATATCAAAAAGTACACCAAATATGTGTTATATATACTGTAAATAAACTATCAAAAACTACAGTAATTATATGTAATATACTGTAAATAAACTATCAAAAATTACAGTAATTATATTTAATATACTGTAGATAAAATATCAAAAATTACACCAAATCTATATTATATACTGTAAATAAAATATCAAAAAGTACAGTAAATATACATTACGTACTGTACATAAAATATCAAAAAGTACACCAAATATGTGTAATATATACTGTAAATAAACTATCAAAAACTACAGTAATTATATGTAATATACTGTACATAAACTATCAAAAACTACAGTAATTATATTTAATACACTGTACATAAAATATCAAAAATTACACCAAATCTATAGTATATACTGTAAATAAAATATCAAAAAGTACAGTAAATATACAATACATACTGTACATAAAATATCAAAAAGTACACCAAATATGTGTCATATATACTGTAAATAAACTATCAAAAACTACAGTAATTATACTTAATATACTGTAAATAAACTATCTAAAATTACACCAAATGTTTATTATATACTGTAAATAAAATATCAAATAGTACAGTAAATATACATTACATACTGTACATAAAATATCAAAAAGTACAGCAAATATGAGTTATATATACTGTAAATAAACTATCAATAACTACAGTAATTATATTTAATATACTGTACATAAAATACCAAAAATTACACCAAATCTATATTATATACTGTAAATAAAATATCAAAAAGTACAGTAAATATACATTACATACTGTACATAAAATATCAAAAAGTACACCAAATATGTGTTATATATACTGTAAATAAACTATCAAAAACTACAGTAATTATATGTAATATACTGTAAATAAACTATCAAAAATTACAGTAATTATAATTAATATACTGTACATAAAATATCAAAAATTACACCAAATCTATATTATATACTGTAAATAAAATATCAAAAAGGACAGTAAATATACATTACATACTGTACATAAAATATCGAAAAGTACACCAAATATGTGTTATATATACTGTAAATAAACTATCAAAAACTACAGTAATTATATGTAATATACTGTACATAAACTATCAAAAATTACAGTAATTATATTTAATATACTGTACATAAAATATCAAAAAGTAGAGTAAATATACATTACATACTGTACATAAAATATCAAAAAGTACACCAAATATGTGTTATATATACTGTAAATAAACTATCGAAAACTACAGTAATTATATGTAATATACTGTAAATAAACTATCAAAAATTACAATAATTATATTTAATATACTGTACATAAAATATCAAAAAGTACAGTAAATATACATTACATACTGTACATAAAATATCAAAAAGTACACCAAATATGTGTTATATATACTGTAAATAAACTATCAAAAACTACAGTAATTATATGTAATATACTGTAAATAAACTATCAAAAATTACAGTAATTATATTTAATATACTGTACATAAAATATCAAAAAGTACAGTAAATATACATTACGTACTGTACATAAAATATCAAAAAGTACACCAAATATGTGTTATATATACTGTAAATAAACTATCAAAAACTACAGTAATTATATGTAATATACTGTAAATAAACTATCAAAAATTACAGTAATTATATTTAATATACTGTACATAAAATATCAAAAAGTACAGTAAATATACATTACGTACTGTACATAAAATACCAAAAAGTACACCAAATATGTGTTATATATACTGTAAATAAACTATCAAAAACTACAGTAATTATATGTAATATACTGTAAATAAACTATCAAAAATTACAGTAATTATATTTAATATACTGTAGATAAAATATCAAAAATTACACCAAATCTATATTATATACTGTAAATAAAATATCAAAAAGTACAGTAAATATACATTACGTACTGTACATAAAATATCAAAAAGTACACCAAATATGTGTTATATATACTGTAAATAAACTATCAAAAACTACAGTAATTATATGTAATATACTGTACATAAACTATCAAAAACTACAGTAATTATATTTAATATACTGTACATAAAATATCAAAAATTACACCAAATCTATATTATATACTGTAAATAAAATATCAAAAAGTACAGTAAATATAGAATACATACTGTACATAAAATATCAAAAAGTACACCAAATATGTGTCATATATACTGTAAATAAACTATCAAAAACTACAGTAATTATACTTAATATACTGTAAATAAACTATCTAAAATTACACCAAATGTTTATTATATACTGTAAATAAAATATCAAATAGTACAGTAAATATACATTACATACTGTACATAAAATATCAAAAAGTACAGCAAATATGAGTTATATATACTGTAAATAAACTATCAAAAACTACAGTAATTATATTTAATATACTGTACATAAAATACCAAAAATTACACCAAATCTATATTATATACTGTAAATAAAATATCAAAAAGTACAGTAAATATACATTACATACTGTACATAAAATATCAAGAAGTACACCAAATATGTGTTATATATACTGTAAATAAACTATCAAAAACTACAGTAATTATATGTAATATACTGTAAATAAACTATCAAAAATTACAGTAATTATATTTAATATACTGTACATAAAATATCAAAAAGTACAGTAAATATACATTACATACTGTACATAAAATATCAAAAAGTACACCAAATATGTGTTATATATACTGTAAATAAACTATCAAAAACTACAGTAATTATATGTAATATACTGTAAATAAACTATCAAAAATTACAGTAATTATATTTAATATACAGTACATAAAATATCAAAAATTACACCAAATCTATATTATATACTGTAAATAAAATATCAAAAAGTACAGTAAATATACATTACGTACTGTACATAAAATATCAAAAAGTACACCAAATATGTGTTTTATATACTGTAAATAAACTATCAAAAACTACAGTAATTATATGTAATATACTGTACATAAACTATCAAAAACTACAGTAATTATATTTAATATACTGTACATAAAATATCAAAAATTACACCAAATCTATATTATATACTGTAAATAAAATATCAAAAAGTACAGTAAATATACAATACATACTGTACATAAAATATCAAAAAGTACACCAAATATGTCATATATACTGTAAGTAAACTATCAAAAACTACAGTAATTATACTTAATATACTGTAAATAAACTATCTAAAATTACACCAAATGTTTATTATATACTGTAAATAAAATATCAAATAGTACAGTAAATATACATTACATACTGTACATAAAATATCAAAAAGTACACCAAATATGTGTTATATATAGTGTAAATAAACTATCAAAAACTACAGTAATTATATGTAATATACTGTAAATAAACTATCAAAAATTACAGTAATTATATTTAATATACTGTACATAAAATATCAAAAAGTACAGTAAATATACATTACATACTGTACATAAAATATCAAAAAGTACACCAAATATGTGTTATATATACTGTAAATAAACTATCAAAAACTACAGTAATTATATGTAATATACTGTAAATAAACTATCAAAAATTACAGTAATTATAATTAATATACTGTACATAAAATACCAAAAATTACACCATATCTATATTATATACTGTAAATAAAATATCAAAAAGTACAGTAAATATACATTACATACTGTACATAAAATATCAAAAAGTACACCAAATATGTGTTATATATACTATAAATAAACTATCAAAAACTACAGTAATTATATGTAATATACTGTAAATAAACTCTCAAAAATTACAATAATTATATTTAATATACTGTACATAAAATATCAAAAAGTACAGTAAATATACATTACATACTGTACATAAAATATCAAAAAGTACACCAAATATGTGTTATATATACTGTAAATAAACTATCAAAAACTACAGTAATTATATGTAATATACTGTAAATAAACTATCAAAAATTACAGTAATTATATTTAATATACTGTACATAAAATATCAAAAAGTACAGTAAATATACATTACGTACTGTACATAAAATATCAAAAAGTACACCAAATATGTGTTATATATACTGTAAATAAACTATCAAAAACTACAGTAATTATATGTAATATACTGTAAATAAACTATCAAAAACTACAGTAATTATATTTAATATACTGTACATAAAATACCAAAAATTACACCAAATCTATATTATATACTGTAAATAAAATATCAAAAGTACAGTAAATATACATTACGTACTGTACATAAAATATCAAAAAGTACACCAAATATGTGTTATATATACTGTAAATAAACTATCAAAAACTACAGTAATTATATGTAATATACTGTACATAAACTATCAAAAACTACAGTAATTATATTTAATACACTGTACATAAAATATCAAAAATTACACCAAATCTATATTATATACTGTAAATAAAATATCAAAAAGTACAGTAAATATACAATGCATACTGTACATAAAATATCAAAAAGTACACCAAATATGTGTCATATATACTGTAAATAAACTATCAAAAACTACAGTAATTATACTTAATATACTGTAAATAAACTATCTAAAATTACACCAAATGTTTATTATATACTGTAAATAAAATATCAAATAGTACAGTAAATATACATTACATACTGTACATAAAATATCAAAAAGTACAGCAAATATGAGTTATATATACTGTAAATAAACTATCAATAACTACAGTAATTATATTTAATATACTGTACATAAAATACCAAAAATTACACCAAATCTATATTATATACTGTAAATAAAATATCAAAAAGTACAGTAAATATACATTACATACTGTACATAAAATATCAAAAAGTACACCAAATATGTGTTATATATACTGTAAATAAACTATCAAAAACTACAGTAATTATATGTAATATACTGTAAATAAACTATCAAAAATTACAGTAATTATAATTAATATACTGTACATAAAATATCAAAAATTACACCAAATCTATATTATATACTGTAAATAAAATATCAAAAAGGACAGTAAATATACATTACATACTGTACATAAAATATCGAAAAGTACACCAAATATGTGTTATATATACTGTAAATAAACTATCAAAAACTACAGTAATTATATTTAATATACTGTACATAAAATACCAAAAATTACACCAAATCTATATTATATACTGTAAATAAAATATCAAAAGTACAGTAAATATACATTACGTACTGTACATAAAATATCAAAAAGTACACCAAATATGTGTTATATATACTGTAAATAAACTATCAAAAACTACAGTAATTATATGTAATATACTGTACATAAACTATCAAAAACTACAGTAATTATATTTAATACACTGTACATAAAATATCAAAAATTACACCAAATCTATATTATATACTGTAAATAAAATATCAAAAAGTACAGTAAATATACAATGCATACTGTACATAAAATATCAAAAAGTACACCAAATATGTGTCATATATACTGTAAATAAACTATCAAAAACTACAGTAATTATACTTAATATACTGTAAATAAACTATCTAAAATTACACCAAATGTTTATTATATACTGTAAATAAAATATCAAATAGTACAGTAAATATACATTACATACTGTACATAAAATATCAAAAAGTACAGCAAATATGAGTTATATATACTGTAAATAAACTATCAATAACTACAGTAATTATATTTAATATACTGTACATAAAATACCAAAAATTACACCAAATCTATATTATATACTGTAAATAAAATATCAAAAAGTACAGTAAATATACATTTCATACTGTACATAAAATATCAAAAAGTACACCAAATATGTGTTATATATACTGTAAATAAACTATCAAAAACTACAGTAATTATATGTAATATACTGTAAATAAACTATCAAAAATTACAGTAATTATAATTAATATACTGTACATAAAATATCAAAAATTACACCAAATCTATATTATATACTGTAAATAAAATATCAAAAAGGACAGTAAATATACATTACATACTGTACATAAAATATCGAAAAGTACACCAAATATGTGTTATATATACTGTAAATAAACTATCAAAAACTACAGTAATTATATGTAATATACTGTACATAAACTATCAAAAATTACAGTAATTATATTTAATATACTGTACATAAAATATCAAAAAGTAGAGTAAATATACATTACATACTGTACATAAAATATCAAAAAGTACACCAAATATGTGTTATATATACTGTAAATAAACTATCGAAAACTACAGTAATTATATGTAATATACTGTAAATAAACTATCAAAAATTACAATAATTATATTTAATATACTGTACATAAAATATCAAAAAGTACAGTAAATATACATTTCATACTGTACATAAAATATCAAAAAGTACACCAAATATGTGTTATATATACTGTAAATAAACTATCAAAAACTACAGTAATTATATGTAATATACTGTAAATAAACTATCAAAAATTACAGTAATTATATTTAATATACTGTACATAAAATATCAAAAAGTACAGTAAATATACATTACGTACTGTACATAAAATATCAAAAAGTACACCAAATATGTGTTATATATACTGTAAATAAACTATCAAAAACTACAGTAATTATATGTAATATACTGTAAATAAACTATCAAAAATTACAGTAATTATATTTAATATACTGTACATAAAATATCAAAAAGTACAGTAAATATACATTACATACTGTACATAAAATATCAAAAAGTACACCAAATATGTGTTATATATACTGTAAATAAACTATCAAAAACTACAGTAATTATATGTAATATACTGTAAATAAACTATCAAAAACTACAGTAATTATATTTAATATACTGTACATAAAATATCAAAAAGTACAGTAAATATACATTACGTACTGTACATAAAATACCAAAAAGTACACCAAATATGTGTTATATATACTGTAAATAAACTATCAAAAACTACAGTAATTATATGTAATATACTGTAAATAAACTATCAAAAATTACAGTAATTATATTTAATATACTGTAGATAAAATATCAAAAATTACACCAAATCTATATTATATACTGTAAATAAAATATCAAAAAGTACAGTAAATATACATTACGTACTGTACATAAAATATCAAAAAGTACACCAAATATGTGTTATATATACTGTAAATAAACTATCAAAAACTACAGTAATTATATGTAATATACTGTACATAAACTATCAAAAACTACAGTAATTATATTTAATATACTGTACATAAAATATCAAAAATTACACCAAATCTATATTATATACTGTAAATAAAATATCAAAAAGTACAGTAAATATAGAATACATACTGTACATAAAATATCAAAAAGTACACCAAATATGTGTCATATATACTGTAAATAAACTATCAAAAACTACAGTAATTATACTTAATATACTGTAAATAAACTATCTAAAATTACACCAAATGTTTATTATATACTGTAAATAAAATATCAAATAGTACAGTAAATATACATTACATACTGTACATAAAATATCAAAAAGTACAGCAAATATGAGTTATATATACTGTAAATAAACTATCAAAAACTACAGTAATTATATTTAATATACTGTACATAAAATACCAAAAATTACACCAAATCTATATTATATACTGTAAATAAAATATCAAAAAGTACAGTAAATATACATTACATACTGTACATAAAATATCAAGAAGTACACCAAATATGTGTTATATATACTGTAAATAAACTATCAAAAACTACAGTAATTATATGTAATATACTGTAAATAAACTATCAAAAATTACAGTAATTATATTTAATATACTGTACATAAAATATCAAAAAGTACAGTAAATATACATTACATACTGTACATAAAATATCAAAAAGTACGCCAAATATGTGTTATATATACTGTAAATAAACTATCAAAAACTACAGTAATTATATGTAATATACTGTAAATAAACTATCAAAAATTACAGTAATTATAATTAATATACTGTACATAAAATACCAAAAATTACACCAAATCTATATTATATACTGTAAATAAAATATCAAAAAGTACAGTAAATATACATTACATACTGTACATAAAATATCAAAAAGTACACCAAATATGTGTTATATATACTGTAAATAAACTATCAAAAACTACAGTAATTATATGTAATATACTGTAAATAAACTATCAAAAATTACAGTAATTATATTTAATATACTGTACATAAAATATCAAAAAGTACAGTAAATATACATTACGTACTGTACATAAAATATCAAAAAGTACACCAAATATGTGTTATATATACTGTAAATAAACTATCGAAAACTACAGTAATTATATGTAATATACTGTAAATAAACTATCAAAAATTACAATAATTATATTTAATATACTGTACATAAAATATCAAAAAGTACAGTAAATATACATTACATACTGTACATAAAATATCAAAAAGTACACCAAATATGTGTTATATATACTGTAAATAAACTATCAAAAACTACAGTAATTATATGTAATATACTGTAAATAAACTATCAAAAATTACAGTAATTATATTTAATATACTGTACATAAAATATCAAAAAGTACAGTAAATATACATTACGTACTGTACATAAAATATCAAAAAGTACACCAAATATGTGTTATATATACTGTAAATAAACTATCAAAAACTACAGTAATTATATGTAATATACTGTAAATAAACTATCAAAAATTACAGTAATTATATTTAATATACTGTACATAAAATATCAAAAATTACACCAAATCTATATTATATACTGTAAATAAAATATCAAAAAGTACAGTAAATATACATTACGTACTGTACATAAAATATCAAAAAGTACACCAAATATGTGTTATATATACTGTAAATAAACTATAAAAAACTACAGTAATTATATGTAATATACTGTACATAAACTATCAAAAACTACAGTAATTATATTTAATATACTGTACATAAAATATCAAAAATTACACCAAATCTATATTATATACTGTAAATAAAATATCAAAAAGTACAGTAAATATACAATACATACTGTACATAAAATATCAAAAAGTACACCAAATATGTGTCATATATACTGTAAATAAACTATCAAAAACTACAGTAATTATACTTAATATACTGTAAATAAACTATCTAAAATTACACCAAATGTTTATTATATACTGTAAATAAAATATCAAATAGTACAGTAAATATACATTACATACTGTACATAAAATATCAAAAAGTACAGCAAATATGAGTTATATATACTGTAAATAAACTATCAAAAACTACAGTAATTATATTTAATATACTGTACATAAAATACCAAAAATTACACCAAATCTATATTATATACTGTAAATAAAATATCAAAAAGTACAGTAAATATACATTACATACTGTACATAAAATATCAAGAAGTACACCAAACATGTGTTATATATACTGTAAATAAACTATCAAAAACTACAGTAATTATATGTAATATACTGTAAATAAACTATCAAAAATTACAGTAATTATATTTAATATACTGTACATAAAATATCAAAAAGTACAGTAAATATACATTACATACTGTACATAAAATATCAAAAAGTACACCAAATATGTGTTATATATACTGTAAATAAACTATCAAAAACTACAGTAATTATATGTAATATACTGTAAATAAACTATCAAAAATTACAGTAATTATATTTAATATACTGTACATAAAATATCAAAAATTACACCAAATCTATATTATGTACAGTAAATAAAATATCAAAAAGTACAGTAAATATACATTACGTACTGTACATAAAATATCAAAAAGTACATCAAATATGTGTTATATATACTGTAAATAAACTATCAAAAACTACAGTAATTATATGTAATATACTGTACATAAACTATCAAAAACTACAGTAATTATATTTAATATACTGTACATAAAATATCAAAAATTACACCAAATCTATATTATATACTGTAAATAAAATATGAAAAAGAACAGTAAATATACAATACATACTGTACATAAAATATCAAAAAGTACACCAAATATGTGTCATATATACTGTAAATAATCTATCAAAAACTACAGTAATTATACTTAATATACTGTAAATAAACTATCAAAAATTACACCAAATGTTTATTATATACTGTAAATAAAATATCAAATAGTACAGTAAATATACATTACATACTGTACATAAAATATCAAAAAGTACAGCAAATATGAGTTATATATACTGTAAATAAACTATCAAAAACTACAGTAATTATATTTAATATACTGTACATAAAATACCAAAAATTACACCAAATCTATATTATATACTGTAAATAAAATATCAAAAAGTACAGTAAATATACATTACATACTGTACATAAAATATCAAGAAGTACACCAAATATGTGTTATATATACTGTAAATAAACTATCAAAAACTACAGTAATTATATGTAATATACTGTAAATAAACTATCAAAAATTACAGTAATTATAATTAATATACTGTACATAAAATATCAAAAATTACACCAAATCTATATTATATACTGTAAATAAAATATCAAAAAGGACAGTAAATATACATAACATAGTGTACATAAAATATCAAAAAGTACACCAAATATGTGTTATATATACTGTAAATAAACTATCAAAAACTACAGTAATTATATGTAATATACTGTAAATAAACTATCAAAAATTACAGTAATTATATTTAATATACTGTAGATAAAATATCAAAAATTACACCAAATCTATATTATATACTGTAAATAAAATATCAAAAAGTACAGTAAATATACATTACGTACTGTACATAAAATATCAAAAAGTACACCAAATATGTGTAATATATACTGTAAATAAACTATCAAAAACTACAGTAATTATATGTAATATACTGTACATAAACTATCAAAAACTACAGTAATTATATTTAATACACTGTACATAAAATATCAAAAATTACACCAAATCTATATTATATACTGTAAATAAAATATCAAAAAGTACAGTAAATATACAATACATACTGTACATAAAATATCAAAAAGTACACCAAATATGTGTCATATATACTGTAAATAAACTATCAAAAACTACAGTAATTATACTTAATATACTGTAAATAAACTATCTAAAATTACACCAAATGTTTATTATATACTGTAAATAAAATATCAAATAGTACAGTAAATATACATTACATACTGTACATAAAATATCAAAAAGTACAGCAAATATGAGTTATATATACTGTAAATAAACTATCAATAACTACAGTAATTATATTTAATATACTGTACATAAAATACCAAAAATTACACCAAATCTATATTATATACTGTAAATAAAATATCAAAAAGTACAGTAAATATACATTACATACTGTACATAAAATATCAAGAAGTACACCAAATATGTGTTATATATACTGTAAATAAACTATCAAAAACTACAGTAATTATATGTAATATACTGTAAATAAACTATCAAAAATTACAGTAATTATATTTAATATACTGTACATAAAATATCAAAAAGTACAGTAAATATACATTACGTACTGTACATAAAATATCAAAAAGTACACCAAATATGTGTTATATATACTGTAAATAAACTATCGAAAACTACAGTAATTATATGTAATATACTGTAAATAAACTATCAAAAATTACAATAATTATATTTAATATACTGTACATAAAATATCAAAAAGTACAGTAAATATACATTACATACTGTACATAAAATATCAAAAAGTACACCAAATATGTGTTATATATACTGTAAATAAACTATCAAAAACTACAGTAATTATATGTAATATACTGTAAATAAACTATCAAAAATTACAGTAATTATATTTAATATACTGTACATAAAATATCAAAAAGTACAGTAAATATACATTACGTACTGTACATAAAATATCAAAAAGTACACCAAATATGTGTTATATATACTGTAAATAAACTATCAAAAACTACAGTAATTATATGTAATATACTGTAAATAAACTATCAAAAATTACAGTAATTATATTTAATATACTGTACATAAAATATCAAAAATTACACCAAATCTATATTATATACTGTAAATAAAATATCAAAAAGTACAGTAAATATACATTACGTACTGTACATAAAATATCAAAAAGTACACCAAATATGTGTTATATATACTGTAAATAAACTATAAAAAACTACAGTAATTATATGTAATATACTGTACATAAACTATCAAAAACTACAGTAATTATATTTAATATACTGTACATAAAATATCAAAAATTACACCAAATCTATATTATATACTGTAAATAAAATATCAAAAAGTACAGTAAATATACAATACATACTGTACATAAAATATCAAAAAGTACACCAAATATGTGTCATATATACTGTAAATAAACTATCAAAAACTACAGTAATTATACTTAATATACTGTAAATAAACTATCTAAAATTACACCAAATGTTTATTATATACTGTAAATAAAATATCAAATAGTACAGTAAATATACATTACATACTGTACATAAAATATCAAAAAGTACAGCAAATATGAGTTATATATACTGTAAATAAACTATCAAAAACTACAGTAATTATATTTAATATACTGTACATAAAATACCAAAAATTACACCAAATCTATATTATATACTGTAAATAAAATATCAAAAAGTACAGTAAATATACATTACATACTGTACATAAAATATCAAGAAGTACACCAAACATGTGTTATATATACTGTAAATAAACTATCAAAAACTACAGTAATTATATGTAATATACTGTAAATAAACTATCAAAAATTACAGTAATTATATTTAATATACTGTACATAAAATATCAAAAAGTACAGTAAATATACATTACATACTGTACATAAAATATCAAAAAGTACACCAAATATGTGTTATATATACTGTAAATAAACTATCAAAAACTACAGTAATTATATGTAATATACTGTAAATAAACTATCAAAAATTACAGTAATTATATTTAATATACTGTACATAAAATATCAAAAATTACACCAAATCTATATTATGTACAGTAAATAAAATATCAAAAAGTACAGTAAATATACATTACGTACTGTACATAAAATATCAAAAAGTACATCAAATATGTGTTATATATACTGTAAATAAACTATCAAAAACTACAGTAATTATATGTAATATACTGTACATAAACTATCAAAAACTACAGTAATTATATTTAATATACTGTACATAAAATATCAAAAATTACACCAAATCTATATTATATACTGTAAATAAAATATGAAAAAGAACAGTAAATATACAATACATACTGTACATAAAATATCAAAAAGTACACCAAATATGTGTCATATATACTGTAAATAATCTATCAAAAACTACAGTAATTATACTTAATATACTGTAAATAAACTATCAAAAATTACACCAAATGTTTATTATATACTGTAAATAAAATATCAAATAGTACAGTAAATATACATTACATACTGTACATAAAATATCAAAAAGTACAGCAAATATGAGTTATATATACTGTAAATAAACTATCAAAAACTACAGTAATTATATTTAATATACTGTACATAAAATACCAAAAATTACACCAAATCTATATTATATACTGTAAATAAAATATCAAAAAGTACAGTAAATATACATTACATACTGTACATAAAATATCAAGAAGTACACCAAATATGTGTTATATATACTGTAAATAAACTATCAAAAACTACAGTAATTATATGTAATATACTGTAAATAAACTATCAAAAATTACAGTAATTATAATTAATATACTGTACATAAAATATCAAAAATTACACCAAATCTATATTATATACTGTAAATAAAATATCAAAAAGGACAGTAAATATACATAACATAGTGTACATAAAATATCAAAAAGTACACCAAATATGTGTTATATATACTGTAAATAAACTATCAAAAACTACAGTAATTATATGTAATATACTGTAAATAAACTATCAAAAATTACAGTAATTATATTTAATATACTGTAGATAAAATATCAAAAATTACACCAAATCTATATTATATACTGTAAATAAAATATCAAAAAGTACAGTAAATATACATTACGTACTGTACATAAAATATCAAAAAGTACACCAAATATGTGTAATATATACTGTAAATAAACTATCAAAAACTACAGTAATTATATGTAATATACTGTACATAAACTATCAAAAACTACAGTAATTATATTTAATACACTGTACATAAAATATCAAAAATTACACCAAATCTATATTATATACTGTAAATAAAATATCAAAAAGTACAGTAAATATACAATACATACTGTACATAAAATATCAAAAAGTACACCAAATATGTGTCATATATACTGTAAATAAACTATCAAAAACTACAGTAATTATACTTAATATACTGTAAATAAACTATCTAAAATTACACCAAATGTTTATTATATACTGTAAATAAAATATCAAATAGTACAGTAAATATACATTACATACTGTACATAAAATATCAAAAAGTACAGCAAATATGAGTTATATATACTGTAAATAAACTATCAATAACTACAGTAATTATATTTAATATACTGTACATAAAATACCAAAAATTACACCAAATCTATATTATATACTGTAAATAAAATATCAAAAAGTACAGTAAATATACATTACATACTGTACATAAAATATCAAGAAGTACACCAAATATGTGTTATATATACTGTAAATAAACTATCAAAAACTACAGTAATTATATGTAATATACTGTAAATAAACTATCAAAAATTACAGAAATTATATTTAATATACTGTACATAAAATATCAAAAAGTACAGTAAATATACATTACATACTGTACATAAAATATCAAAAAGTACACCAAATATGTGTTATATATATTGTAAATAAACTATCAAAAACTACAGTAATTATATGTAATATACTGTAAATAAACTATCAAAAATTACAGTAATTATATTTAATATACTGTACATAAAATATCAAAAATTACACCAAATCTATATTATGTACAGTAAATAAAATATCAAAAAGTACAGTAAATATACATTACGTACTGTACATAAAATATCAAAAAGTACATCAAATATGTGTTATATATACTGTAAATAAACTATCAAAAACTACAGTAATTATATGTAATATACTGTACATAAACTATCAAAAACTACAGTAATTATATTTAATATACTGTACATAAAATATCAAAAATTACACCAAATCTATATTATATACTGTAAATAAAATATGAAAAAGAACAGTAAATATACAATACATACTGTACATAAAATATCAAAAAGTACACCAAATATGTGTCATATATACTGTAAATAATCTATCAAAAACTACAGTAATTATACTTAATATACTGTAAATAAACTATCAAAAATTACACCAAATGTTTATTATATACTGTAAATAAAATATCAAAAAGTACAGTAAATATACATTACATACTGTACGTAAAATATCAAAAAGTACAGCAAATATGAGTTATATATACTGTAAATAAACTATCAAAAACTACAGTAATTATATTTAATATACTGTACATAAAATACCAAAAATTACACCAAATCTATATTATATACTGTAAATAAAATATCAAAAAGTACAGTAAATATACATTACATACTGTACATAAAATATCAAAAAGTACACCAAATATGTGTTATATATACTGTAAATAAACTATCAAAAACTACAGTAATTATATGTAATATACTGTAAATAAACTATGAAAAATTACAGTAATTATAATTAATATACTGTACATAAAATATGAAAAATTACACCAAATCTATATTATATACTGTAAATAAAATATCAAAAAGTACAGTAAATATACATTACATACTGTACATAAAATATCAAAAAGTACACCAAATATGTGTTATATATACTGTAAATAAACTATCAAAAACTACAGTAATTATATGTAATATACTGTAAATAAACTATCAAAAATTACAGTAATTATATTTAATATACTGTACATAAAATATCAAAAAGTACAGTAAATATACATTACATACTGTACATAAAATATCAAAAAGTACACCAAATATGTGTTATATATACTGTAAATAAACTATCAAAAACTACAGTAATTATATGTAATATACTGTAAATAAACTATCAAAAATTACAGTAATTATATTTAATATACTGTACATAAAATATCAAAAATTACACCAAATCTATATTATATACTGTAAATAAAATATCAAAAAGTACAGTAAATATACATTACATACTGTACATAAAATATCAAAAAGTACAGCAAATATGAGTTATATATACTGTAAATAAACTATCAATAACTACAGTAATTATATTTAATATACTGTACATAAAATACCAAAAATTACACCAAATCTATATTATATACTGTAAATAAAATATCAAAAAGTACAGTAAATATACATTACATACTGTACATAAAATATCAAGAAGTACACCAAATATGTGTTATATATACTGTAAATAAACTATCAAAAACTACAGTAATTATATGTAATATACTGTAAATAAACTATCAAAAATTACAGTAATTATATTTAATATACTGTACATAAAATATCAAAAAGTACAGTAAATATACATTACATACTGTACATAAAATATCAAAAAGTACACCAAATATGTGTTATATATATTGTAAATAAACTATCAAAAACTACAGTAATTATATGTAATATACTGTAAATAAACTATCAAAAATTACAGTAATTATATTTAATATACTGTACATAAAATATCAAAAATTACACCAAATCTATATTATGTACAGTAAATAAAATATCAAAAAGTACAGTAAATATACATTACGTACTGTACATAAAATATCAAAAAGTACACCAAATATGTGTTATATATACTGTAAATAAACTATCAAAAACTACAGTAATTATATGTAATATACTGTAAATAAACTATCAAAAATTACAGTAATTATATTTAATATACTGTACATAAAATATCAAAAAGTACAGTAAATATACATTACATACTGTACATAAAATATCAAAAAGTACACCAAATATGTGTTATATATATTGTAAATAAACTATCAAAAACTACAGTAATTATATGTAATATACTGTAAATAAACTATCAAAAATTACAGTAATTATATTTAATATACTGTACATAAAATATCAAAAATTACACCAAATCTATATTATGTACAGTAAATAAAATATCAAAAAGTACAGTAAATATACATTAAGTACTGTACATAAAATATCAAAAAGTACACCAAATATGTGTTATATATACTGTAAATAAACTATCAAAAACTACAGTAATTATATGTAATATACTGTACATAAACTATCAAAAACTACAGTAATTATATTTAATATACTGTACATAAAATATCAAAAATTACACCAAATCTATATTATATACTGTAAATAAAATATCAAAAAGTACAGTAAATATACAATACATACTGTACATAAAATATCAAAATGTACACCAAATATGTCATATATACTGTAAGTAAACTATCAAAAACTACAGTAATTATACTTAATATACTGTAAATAAACTATCTAAAATTACACCAAATGTTTATTATATACTGTAAATAAAATATCAAATAGTACAGTAAATATACATTACATACTGTACATAAAATATCAAAAAGTACAGCAAATATGAGTTATATATACTGTAAATAAACTATCAAAAACTACAGTAATTATATTTAATATACTGTACATAAAATACCAAAAATTACACCAAATCTATATTATATACTGTAAATAAAATATCAAAAGTACAGTAAATATACATTACGTACTGTACATAAAATATCAAAAAGTACACCAAATATGTGTTATATATACTGTAAATAAACTATCAAAAACTACAGTAATTATATGTAATATACTGTACATAAACTATCAAAAACTACAGTAATTATATTTAATATACTGTACATAAAATATCAAAAATTACGCCAAATCTATATTATATACTGTAAATAAAATATCAAAAAGTACAGTAAATATACAATACATACTGTACATAAAATATCAAAAAGTACACCAACTATGTGTCATATATACTGTAAGTAAACTATCAAAAACTACAGTAATTATACTTAATATACTGTAAATAAACTATCTAAAATTACACCAAATGTTTATTATATACTGTAAATAAAATATCAAATAGTACAGTAAATATACATTACATACTGTACATAAAATATTAAAAAGTACAGCAAATATGAGTTATGTATACTGTAAATAAACTATCAAAAACTACAGTAATTATATTTAATATACTGTACATAAAATACCAAAAATTACACCAAATCTATATTATATACTGTAAATAAAATATCAAAAAGTACAGTAAATATACATTACATACTGTACATAAAATATCAAGAAGTACACCAAATATGTGTTATATATACTGTAAATAAACTATCAAAAACTACAGTAATTATATGTAATATACTGTAAATAAACTATCAAAAATTACAGTAATTATATTTAATATACTGTACATAAAATATCAAAAAGTACAGTAAATATACATTACATACTGTACATAAAATATCAAAAAGTACACCAAATATGTGTTATATATACTGTAAATAAACTATCAAAAACTACAGTAATTATATGTAATATACTGTACATAAACTATCAAAAACTACAGTAATTATATTTAATACACTGTACATAAAATATCAAAAATTACACCAAATCTATATTATATACTGTAAATAAAATATCAAAAAGTACAGTAAATATACAATACATACTGTACATAAAATATCAAAAAGTACACCAAATATGTGTCATATATACTGTAAATAAACTATCAAAAACTACAGTAATTATACTTAATATACTGTAAATAAACTATCTAAAATTACACCAAATGTTTATTATATACTGTAAATAAAATATCAAATAGTACAGTAAATATACATTACATACTGTACATAAAATATCAAAAAGTACAGCAAATATGAGTTATATATACTGTAAATAAACTATCAATAACTACAGTAATTATATTTAATATACTGTACATAAAATACCAAAAATTACACCAAATCTATATTATATACTGTAAATAAAATATCAAAAAGTACAGTAAATATACATTACATACTGTACATAAAATATCAAGAAGTACACCAAATATGTGTTATATATACTGTAAATAAACTATCAAAAACTACAGTAATTATATGTAATATACTGTAAATAAACTATCAAAAATTACAGTAATTATATTTAATATACTGTACATAAAATATCAAAAAGTACAGTAAATATACATTACATACTGTACATAAAATATCAAAAAGTACACCAAATATGTGTTATATATATTGTAAATAAACTATCAAAAACTACAGTAATTATATGTAATATACTGTAAATAAACTATCAAAAATTACAGTAATTATATTTAATATACTGTACATAAAATATCAAAAATTACACCAAATCTATATTATGTACAGTAAATAAAATATCAAAAAGTACAGTAAATATACATTACGTACTGTACATAAAATATCAAAAAGTACACCAAATATGTGTTATATATACTGTAAATAAACTATCAAAAACTACAGTAATTATATGTAATATACTGTACATAAACTATCAAAAACTACAGTAATTATATTTAATATACTGTACATAAAATATCAAAAATTACACCAAATCTATATTATATACTGTAAATAAAATATCAAAAAGTACAGTAAATATACAATACATACTGTACATAAAATATCAAAATGTACACCAAATATGTCATATATACTGTAAGTAAACTATCAAAAACTACAGTAATTATACTTAATATACTGTAAATAAACTATCTAAAATTACACCAAATGTTTATTATATACTGTAAATAAAATATCAAATAGTACAGTAAATATACATTACATACTGTACATAAAATATCAAAAAGTACAGCAAATATGAGTTATATATACTGTAAATAAACTATCAAAAACTACAGTAATTATATTTAATATACTGTACATAAAATACCAAAAATTACACCAAATCTATATTATATACTGTAAATAAAATATCAAAAGTACAGTAAATATACATTACGTACTGTACATAAAATATCAAAAAGTACACCAAATATGTGTTATATATACTGTAAATAAACTATCAAAAACTACAGTAATTATATGTAATATACTGTACATAAACTATCAAAAACTACAGTAATTATATTTAATATACTGTATATAAAATATCAAAAATTACGCCAAATCTATATTATATACTGTAAATAAAATATCAAAAAGTACAGTAAATATACAATACATACTGTACATAAAATATCAAAAAGTACACCAACTATGTGTCATATATACTGTAAGTAAACTATCAAAAACTACAGTAATTATACTTAATATACTGTAAATAAACTATCTAAAATTACACCAAATGTTTATTATATACTGTAAATAAAATATCAAATAGTACAGTAAATATACATTACATACTGTACATAAAATATCAAAAAGTACAGCAAATATGAGTTATGTATACTGTAAATAAACTATCAAAAACTACAGTAATTATATTTAATATACTGTACATAAAATACCAAAAATTACACCAAATCTATATTATATACTGTAAATAAAATATCAAAAAGTACAGTAAATATACATTACATACTGTACATAAAATATCAAGAAGTACACCAAATATGTGTTATATATACTGTAAATAAACTATCAAAAACTACAGTAATTATATGTAATATACTGTAAATAAACTATCAAAAATTACAGTAATTATATTTAATATACTGTACATAAAATATCAAAAAGTACAGTAAATATACATTACATACTGTACATAAAATATCAAAAAGTACACCAAATATGTGTTATATATACTGTAAATAAACTATCAAAAACTACAGTAATTATATGTAATATACTGTAAATAAACTATCAAAAATTACAGTAATTATATTTAATATACTGTAGATAAAATATCAAAAATTACACCAAATCTATATTATATACTGTAAATAAAATATCAAAAAGTACAGTAAATATACATTACGTACTGTACATAAAATATCAAAAAGTACACCAAATATGTGTTATATATACTGTAAATAAACTATCAAAAACTACAGTAATTATATGTAATATACTGTACATAAACTATCAAAAACTACAGTAATTATATTTAATATACTGTACATAAAATATCAAAAATTACACCAAATCTATATTATATACTGTAAATAAAATATCAAAAAGTACAGTAAATATAGAATACATACTGTACATAAAATATCAAAAAGTACACCAAATATGTGTCATATATACTGTAAATAAACTATCAAAAACTACAGTAATTATACTTAATATACTGTAAATAAACTATCTAAAATTACACCAAATGTTTATTATATACTGTAAATAAAATATCAAATAGTACAGTAAATATACATTACATACTGTACATAAAATATCAAAAAGTACAGCAAATATGAGTTATATATACTGTAAATAAACTATCAAAAACTACAGTAATTATATTTAATATACTGTACATAAAATACCAAAAATTACACCAAATCTATATTATATACTGTAAATAAAATATCAAAAAGTACAGTAAATATACATTACATACTGTACATAAAATATCAAGAAGTACACCAAATATGTGTTATATATACTGTAAATAAACTATCAAAAACTACAGTAATTATATGTAATATACTGTAAATAAACTATCAAAAATTACAGTAATTATATTTAATATACTGTACATAAAATATCAAAAAGTACAGTAAATATACATTACATACTGTACATAAAATATCAAAAAGTACACCAAATATGTGTTATATATACTGTAAATAAACTATCAAAAACTACAGTAATTATATGTAATATACTGTAAATAAACTATCAAAAATTACACTAATTATATTTAATATACAGTACATAAAATATCAAAAATTACACCAAATCTATATTATATACTGTAAATAAAATATCAAAAAGTACAGTAAATATACATTACGTACTGTACATAAAATATCAAAAAGTACACCAAATATGTGTTTTATATACTGTAAATAAACTATCAAAAACTACAGTAATTATATGTAATATACTGTACATAAACTATCAAAAACTACAGTAATTATATTTAATATACTGTACATAAAATATCAAAAATTACACCAAATCTATATTATATACTGTAAATAAAATATCAAAAAGTACAGTAAATATACAATACATACTGTACATAAAATATCAAAAAGTACACCAAATATGTCATATATACTGTAAGTAAACTATCAAAAACTACAGTAATTATACTTAATATACTGTAAATAAACTATCTAAAATTACACCAAATGTTTATTATATACTGTAAATAAAATATCAAATAGTACAGTAAATATACATTACATACTGTACATAAAATATCAAAAAGTACACCAAATATGTGTTATACATACTGTAAATAAACTATCAAAAACTACAGTAATTATATGTACTATACTGTAAATAAACTATCAAAAACTACAGTAATTATATGTAATATACGGTAAATAAACTATCAAAAATTACAGTAATTATATTTAATATACTGTACATAAAATATCAAAAATTACACCAAATCTATATTATATACTGTAAATAAAATATCAAAAGTACAGTAAATATACATTACATACTGTATATAAAATATCAAAAAGTACACGAAATATGCGTTATATATACTGTAAATAAACTATCAAAAACTACAGTAATTATATTTAATATACTGTACATAAAATATCAAAAATTACACCAAATGTTTATTATATACTGTAAATAACATAACAGAAATTAAGTAAATATACATTACATACTGTACATAAAATATCAAAAAGTACACAAAGATGTGCTATATATACTGTAAATAAACTATCAAAAACTACAGTAATTATATGTAATATACTGTAAATAAACTATCAAAAATTACAGTAATTATATTTAATATACTGTACATAAAATATCAAAAATTACACCAAATCTATATTATATACTGCAAATAAAATATCAAAAAGTACATTAAATATACATTACATACTGTATATAAAATATCAAAAAGTACACCAAATATGTGTTATATATACTGTAAATAAACTATCAAAAACTACAGTAATTATATGTAATATACTGTAAATAAACTACCAAAAATTACAGTAATTATATTTAATATACTGTACATAAAATAACAAAAATTACACCAAATGTTTATTATATACTGTAAATAAAATATCAAAAAGTACAGTAAATATACATTACATACTGTACATAAAATATCAAAAAATACACCAAATATGTGTTATATATAGTAAATAAACTATCAAAAACTACAGTAATTATATGTACTATAGTGTAAATAAACTATCAAAAATTACAGTAATTATATTTAATATACTGTACATAAAATATCAAAAATTACACCAATGTTTATTATATACTGTAAATAAAATATCAAAAAGTACAGTAAATATACATTACATACTGTACATAAAATATCAAACAGTACACCAAATATGTGTTATATATACTGTAAATAAACTATCAAAAACTACAGTAATTATATGTAATATACTGTAAATAAACTATCAAAAACTACAGTAATTATATTTAATATACTGTACATAAAATATCAAAAATTACACCAAATGTTTATTACATACTCTAAATAAAATATCAAAAAGCACAGTAAATATACATTACATACTGTACATAAAATATCAAAAAGTACACCAAATATGTGTTATATATACTGTAAATAAACTATCAAAAACTACAGTAATTATATGTAATATACTGTAAATAAACTATCAAAAACTACAGTAATTATATTTAATATACTGTAAATAAACTATCAAAAACTACAGTAATTATATTTAATATACTGTACATAAAATATGAAAAATTACACCAAATGTTTATTATATACTGTAAATAAAATATCAAAAATTACAGTAAATATACATTACATACTGTACATAAAATATCAAAAAGTACACCAAATATGTGTTATATATATTGTAAATAAACTATCAAAAACTACAGTAATTATATGTACTATAGTGTAAATAAACTATCAAAAATTACAGTAATTATATTTAATATACTGTACATAAAATATCAAAAATTACACCAAATATTTATTATATACTGTAAATAAAATATCAAAAAATACAGTAAATATACATTACATACTGTACATAAAATATCAAAAAGTACACCAAATATGTGTTATATATACTGTAAATAAACTATCAAAAACTACAGTAATTATATGTAATATACTGTAAATAAACTATCAAAAACTACAGTAATTATATTTAATATACTGTACATAAAATATCAAAAATTACACCAAATGTTTATTATATACTGTAAATAACATAACAAAAATTAAGTAAATATACATTACATACTGTACATAAAATATCAAAAAGTACACCAAATATGTGTTATATATATTGTAAATAAACTATCAAAAACTACAGTAATTATATCTACTATAGTGTAAATAAACTATCAAAAATTACAGTAATTATATTTAATATACTGTACATAAAATATCAAAAATTACACCAAATGTATATTATATACTGTAAATAAAATATCAAAAAGTACAGTAAATATACATTACATACTGTACATAAAATATCAAAAAGTACACCAAATATGTGTTATATATACTGTAAATACACTATCAAAAACTACAGTAATTATATGTAATATACTGTAAATAAACTATCAAAAATTACAGTAATTATATTTAATATACTGTACATAAAATATCAAAAATTACACCAAATGTTTATTATATACTGTAAATAAAATATCAAAAATTACAGTAAATATACATTACATACTGTACATAAAATATCAAAAACTACACCAAATATGTGTTATATATACTGTAAATAAACTATCAAAAACTACAGTAATTATATGTACTATACTGTAAATAAACTATCAAAAACTACAGTGATTATATTTAATATACTGTACATAAAATATCAAAAATTACACCAAATGTTTATTATATACTGTAAATAAAATATCAAAAATTACAGTAAATATACATTACATACTGTACATAAAATATCAAAAAGTACACCAAATATGTGTTATATATACTGTAAATAAACTATCAAAAACTACAGTAATTATATGTACTATACTGTAAATAAACTATCAAAAATTACAGTAATTATATTTAATATACTGTACATAAAATATCAAAAATTACCCCAAATGTTTATTATATACTGTAAATAAAATATCAAAAATTACAGTAAATATACATTACATACTGTACATAAAATATCAAAAAGTACACCAAATATGTGTTATACATACTGTAAATAAACTATCAAAAACTACAGTAATTATATGTACTATACTGTAAATAAACTATCAAAAACTACAGTAATTATATGTAATATACGGTAAATAAACTATCAAAAATTACAGTAATTATATTTAATATACTGTACATAAAATATCAAAAATTACACCAAATCTATATTATATACTGTAAATAAAATATCAAAAGTACAGTAAATATACATTACATACTGTATATAAAATATCAAAAAGTACACCAAATATGCGTTATATATACTGTAAATAAACTATCAAAAACTACAGTAATTATATTTAATATACTGTACATAAAATATCAAAAATTACACCAAATGTTTATTATATACTGTAAATAACATAACAGAAATTAAGTAAATATACATTACATACTGTACATAAAATATCAAAAAGTACACAAATATGTGCTATATATACTGTAAATAAACTATCAAAAACTACAGTAATTATATGTAATATACTGTAAATAAACTATCAAAAATTACAGTAATTATATTTAATATACTGTACATAAAATATCAAAAATTACACCAAATCTATATTATATACTGTAAATAAAATATCAAAAGTACAGTAAATATACATTACATACTGTATATAAAATACCAAAAAGTACACCAAATATGCGTTATATATACTGTAAATAAACTATCAAAAACTACAGTAATTATATTTAATATACTGTACATAAAATATCAAAAATTACACCAAATGTTTATTATATACTGTAAATAACATAAGAAAAATTAAGTAAATATACATTACATACTGTACATAACATATCAAAAAGTACACAAATATGTGCTATATATACTGTAAATAAACTATCAAAAACTACAGTAATTATATGTAATATACTGTAAATAAACTATCAAAAATTACAGTAATTATATTTAATATACTGTACATAAAATATCAAAAATTACACCAAATGTTTATTATATACTGTAAATAAAATATCAAAAAGTACAGTAAATATACATTACATACTGTACATAAAATATCAAAAAATACACCAAATATGTGTTATATATATTGTAAATAAACTATCAAAAACTACAGTAATTATATGTACTATAGTGTAAATAAACTATCAAAAATTACAGTAATTATATTTAATATACTGTACATAAAATATCAAAAATTACACCAAATGTATATTATATACTGTAAATAAAATATCAAAAAGTACAGTAAATATACATTACATACTGTACATAAAATATCAAAAAGTACACCAAATATGTGTTATATATACTGTAAATAAACTATCAAAAACTACAGTAATTATATGTAATATACTGTAAATAAACTATCAAAAATTACAGTAATTATATTTAATATACTGTACATAAAATATCAAAAATTACACCAAATCTATATTATATACTGCAAATAAAATATCAAAAAGTACAGTAAATACACATTACATACTGTACATAAAATATCAAAAAGTACACCAAATATGTGTCATATATACTGTAAATAAACTATCAAAAACTACAGTAATTATATTTAATATACTGTACATAAAATATCAAAAATTACACCAAATCTATATTATATACTGTAAATAAAATATCAAAAATTACAGTAAATATACATTACATACTGTACATAAAATATCAAAAAGTACACCAAATATGTGTTATCTATACTGTAAATAAACTATGAAAAACTACAGTAATTATATGTAATATACTGTAAATAAACTATCAAAAACTACAGTAATTATATTTAATATACTGTACATAAAATATCAAAAATTACACCAAATGTTTATTATACACTGTAAATAAAATATCAAAAATTACAGTAAATATACATTACATACTGTACATAAAATATCAAAAGGTAAACCAAATATGTGTTATATATCCTGTAAATAAACTATCAAAAACTACAGTAATTATATGTACTATACTGTAAATAAACTATCAAAAACTACAGTAATTATATTTAATATACTGTACATAAAATATCAAAAATTACACCAAATGTTTATTATATACTTTAAATAAAATATCAAAAATTACAGTAAATATACATTACATACTGTACATAAAATATCAAAAAGTACACCAAATATGTGTTATATATACTGTAAATAAACTATCAAAAACTACAGTAATTATATGTACTATACTGTAAATAAACTATCAAAAACTATAGTAATTATATTTAATATACTGTACATAAAATATCAAAAATTACACCAAATGTTTATTATATACTGTAAATAAAATATCAAAAATTACAGTAAATATACATTACATACTGTACATAAAATATCAAAAAGTACACCAAATATGTGTTATACATACTGTAAATAAACTATCAAAAACTACAGTAATTATATGTACTATACTGTAAATAAACTATCAAAAACTACAGTAATTATATTTAATATACTGTACATAAAATATCAAAAATTACACCAAATGTTTATTATATACTGTAAATAAAATATCAAAAATTACAGTAAATATACATTACATACTGTACATAAAATATCAAAAAGTACACCAAATATGTGTTATACATACTGTAAATAAACTATCAAAAACTACAGTAATTATATGTACTATACTGTAAATAAACTATCAAAAACTACAGTAATTATATGTAATATACGGTAAATAAACTATCAAAAATTACAGTAATTATATTTAATATACTGTACATAAAATATCAAAAATTACACCAAATCTATATTATATACTGTAAATAAAATATCAAAAGTACAGTAAATATACATTACATACTGTATATAAAATATCAAAAAGTACACCAAATATGCGTTATATATACTGTAAATAAACTATCAAAAACTACAGTAATTATATTTAATATACTGTACATAAAATATCAAAAATTACACCAAATGTTTATTATATACTGTAAATAACATAACAAAAATTAAGTAAATATACATTACATACTGTACATAAAATATCAAAAAGTACACAAATATGTGCTATATATACTGTAAATAAACTATCAAAAACTACAGTAATTATATGTAATATACTGTAAATAAACTATCAAAAATTACAGTAATTATATTTAATATACTGTACATAAAATATCAAAAATTACACCAAATCTATATTATATACTGCAAATAAAATATCAAAAAGTACATTAAATATACATTACATACTGTATATAAAATATCAAAAAGTACACCAAATATGTGTTATATATACTGTAAATAAACTATCAAAAACTACAGTAATTATATGTAATATACTGTAAATAAACTACCAAAAATTACAGTAATTATATTTAATATACTGTACATAAAATAACAAAAATTACACCAAATGTTTATTATATACTGTAAATAAAATATCAAAAAGTACAGTAAATATACATTACATACTGTACATAAAATATCAAAAAATACACCAAATATGTGTTATATATAGTAAATAAACTATCAAAAACTACAGTAATTATATGTACTATAGTGTAAATAAACTATCAAAAATTACAGTAATTATATTTAATATACTGTACATAAAATATCAAAAATTACACCAATGTTTATTATATACTGTAAATAAAATATCAAAAAGTACAGTAAATATACATTACATACTGTACATAAAATATCAAAAAGTACACCAAATATGTGTTATATATACTGTAAATAAACTATCAAAAACTACAGTAATTATATGTAATATACTGTAAATAAACTATCAAAAACTACAGTAATTATATTTAATATACTGTACATAAAATATCAAAAATTACACCAAATGTTTATTATATACTCTAAATAAAATATCAAAAAGCACAGTAAATATACATTACATACTGTACATAAAATATCAAAAAGTACACCAAATATGTGTTATATATACTGTAAATAAACTATCAAAAACTACAGTAATTATATGTAATATACTGTAAATAAACTATCAAAAACTACAGTAATTATATTTAATATACTGTACATAAAATATCAAAAATTACACCAAATGTTTATTATATACTGTAAATAAAATATCAAAAATTACAGTAAATATACATTACATACTGTACATAAAATATCAAAAAGTACACCAAATATGTGTTATATATACTGTAAATAAACTATCAAAAACTACAGTAATTATATGTACTATACTGTAAATAAACTATCAAAAACTACAGTAATTATATTTAATATACTGTACATAAAATATCAAAAATTACACCAAATGTTTATTATATACTGTAAATAATATATCAAAAATTACAGTAAATATACATTACATACTGTACATAAAATATCAAAAAGTACACCAAATATGTGTTATATATACTGTAAATAAACTATCAAAAACTACAGTAATTATATGTAATATACTGTAAATAAACTATCAAAAATTACAGTAATTATATTTAATATACTGTACATAAAATATCAAAAATTACACCAAATGTTTATTATATACTGTAAATAAAATATCAAAAAGTACAGTAAATATACATTACATACTGTACATAAAATATCAAAAAATACACCAAATATGTGTTATATATATTGTAAATAAACTATCAAAAACTACAGTAATTATATGTACTATAGTGTAAATAAACTATCAAAAATTACAGTAATTATATTTAATATACTGTACATAAAATATCAAAAATTACACCAAATGTTTATTATATACTGTAAATAAAATATCAAAAAGTACAGTAAATATACATTACATACTGTACATAAAATATCAAAAAGTACACCAAATATGTGTTATATATACTGTAAATAAACTATCAAACACTACAGTAATTATATGTAATATACTGTAAATAAACTATCAAAAATTACAGTAATTATATTTAATATACTGTACATAAAATATCAAAAATTACACCAAATCTATATTATATACTGTAAATAAAATATCAAAAAGCACAGTAAATATATATTACATACTGTACATAAAATATCAAAAAGTACACCAAATATGTGTTATATATACTGTAAATAAACTATCAAAAACTACAGTAATTATATGTAATATACTGTAAATAAACTATCAAAAATTACAGTAATTATATTTAATATACTGTACATAAAATATCAAAAATTACACCAAATGTTTATTATATACTCTAAATAAAATATCAAAAAGTATAGTAAATATAAATTACATACTGTACATAAAATATCAAAAAGTACACCAAATATGTGTTATATATACTGTAAATAAACTATCAAAAACTACAGTAATTATATGTACTATACTGTAAACTATCAAAAATTACAGTAATTATATTTAATATACTGTACATGAAATATCAAAAATTACACCAAATGTTTATTATATACTGTAAATAAAATATCAAAAATTACAGTAAATATACATTACATACTGTACATAAAATATCAAAAAGTACACCAAATATGTGTTACATATATTGTAAATAAACTATCAAAAACTACAGTAATTATATGTACTATAGTGTAAATAAACTATCAAAAATTACAGTAATTACATTTAATATACTGTACATAAAATATCAAAAATTACACCAAATGTTTATTATATACTGTAAATAAAATATCAAAAAGTACAGTAAATATACATTACATACTGTACATAAAATATCAAAAAGTACACCAAATATGGGTTATATATACTGTAAATAAACTATCAAAAACTACAGTAATTATATGTAATATACTGTAAATAAACTATCAAAAATTACAGTAATTATATTTAATACACTGTACATAAAATATCAAAAATTACACCAAATCTATATTATATACTGTAAATAAAATATCAAAAAGCACAGTAAATATACATTACATACTGTACATAAAATATCAAAAAGTACACCAAACATGTGTTATATATACTGTAAATAAACTATCAAAAACTACAGTAATTATATTTAATATACTGTACATAAAATATCAAAAATTACACCAAATGTTTATTATATACTGTAAATAAAATATCAAAAAGTACAGTAAATATACATTACATACTGTACATAAAATATCAAAAAGTACACCAAATATGTGTTATATATACTGTAAATAAAATATCAAAATCTACAGTAATTATATGTAATATACTGTAAATAAACTATCAAAAATTACAGTAATTATATTTAATATACTGTACATAAAATATCAAAAATTACACCAAATCTATATTATATACTGCAAATAAAATATCAAAAATTACAGTAAATACACATTACATACTGTACATAAAATATCAAAAAGTACACCAAATATGTGTCATATATACTGTAAATAAACTTTCAAAAACTACAGTAATTATATTTAATATACTGTACATAAAATATCAAAAATTACACCAAATCTATATTATATACTGTAAATAAAATATCAAAAATTACAGTAAATATACATTACATACTGTACATAAAATATCAAAAAGTACACCAAATATGTGTTATATATACTGTAAATAAACTATCAAAAACTACAGTAATTATATGTAATATACTGTAAATAAACTATCAAAAACTACAGTAATTATATTTAATATACTGTACATAAAATATGAAAAATTACACCAAATGTTTATTATATACTGTAAATAAAATATCAAAAATTACAGTAAATATACATTACATACTGTACATAAAATATCAAAAAGTACACCAAATATGTGTTATATATATTGTAAATAAACTATCAAAAACTACAGTAATTATATGTACTATAGTGTAAATAAACTATCAAAAATTACAGTAATTATATTTAATATACTGTACATAAAATATCAAAAATTACACCAAATATTTATTATATACTGTAAATAAAATATCAAAAAATACAGTAAATATACATTACATACTGTACATAAAATATCAAAAAGTACACCAAATATGTGTTATATATACTGTAAATAAACTATCAAAAACTACAGTAATTATATGTAATATACTGTAAATAAACTATCAAAAACTACAGTAATTATATTTAATATACTGTACATAAAATATCAAAAATTACACCAAATGTTTATTATATACTGTAAATAACATAACAAAAATTAAGTAAATATACATTACATACTGTACATAAAATATCAAAAAGTACACCAAATATGTGTTATATATATTGTAAATAAACTATCAAAAACTACAGTAATTATATGTACTATAGTGTAAATAAACTATCAAAAATTACAGTAATTATATTTAATATACTGTACATAAAATATCAAAAATTACACCAAATGTATATTATATACTGTAAATAAAATATCAAAAAGTACAGTAAATATACATTACATACTGTACATAAAATATCAAAAAGTACACCAAATATGTGTTATATATACTGTAAATAAACTATCAAAAACTACAGTAATTATATGTAATATACTGTAAATAAACTATCAAAAATTACAGTAATTATATTTAATATACTGTACATAAAATATCAAAAATTACACCAAATCTATATTATATACTGCAAATAAAATATCAAAAAGTACAGTAAATACACATTACATACTGTACATAAAATATCAAAAAGTACACCAAATATGTGTCATATATACTGTAAATAAACTATCAAAAACTACAGTAATTATATTTAATATACTGTACATAAAATATCAAAAATTACACCAAATCTATATTATATACTGTAAATAAAATATCAAAAATTACAGTAAATATACATTACATACTGTACATAAAATATCAAAAAGTACACCAAATATGTGTTATCTATACTGTAAATAAACTATGAAAAACTACAGTAATTATATGTAATATACTGTAAATAAACTATCAAAAACTACAGTAATTATATTTAATATACTGTACATAAAATATCAAAAATTACACCAAATGTTTATTATACACTGTAAATAAAATATCAAAAATTACAGTAAATATACATTACATACTGTACATAAAATATCAAAAGGTAAACCAAATATGTGTTATATATCCTGTAAATAAACTATCAAAAACTACAGTAATTATATGTACTATACTGTAAATAAACTATCAAAAACTACAGTAATTATATTTAATATACTGTACATAAAATATCAAAAATTACACCAAATGTTTATTATATACTTTAAATAAAATATCAAAAATTACAGTAAATATACATTACATACTGTACATAAAATATCAAAAAGTACACCAAATATGTGTTATATATACTGTAAATAAACTATCAAAAACTACAGTAATTATATGTACTATACTGTAAATAAACTATCAAAAACTATAGTAATTATATTTAATATACTGTACATAAAATATCAAAAATTACACCAAATGTTTATTATATACTGTAAATAAAATATCAAAAATTACAGTAAATATACATTACATACTGTACATAAAATATCAAAAAGTACACCAAATATGTGTTATACATACTGTAAATAAACTATCAAAAACTACAGTAATTATATGTACTATACTGTAAATAAACTATCAAAAACTACAGTAATTATATTTAATATACTGTACATAAAATATCAAAAATTACACCAAATGTTTATTATATACTGTAAATAAAATATCAAAAATTACAGTAAATATACATTACATACTGTACATAAAATATCAAAAAGTACACCAAATATGTGTTATACATACTGTAAATAAACTATCAAAAACTACAGTAATTATATGTACTATACTGTAAATAAACTATCAAAAACTACAGTAATTATATGTAATATACGGTAAATAAACTATCAAAAATTACAGTAATTATATTTAATATACTGTACATAAAATATCAAAAATTACACCAAATCTATATTATATACTGTAAATAAAATATCAAAAGTACAGTAAATATACATTACATACTGTATATAAAATATCAAAAAGTACACCAAATATGCGTTATATATACTGTAAATAAACTATCAAAAACTACAGTAATTATATTTAATATACTGTACATAAAATATCAAAAATTACACCAAATGTTTATTATATACTGTAAATAACATAACAAAAATTAAGTAAATATACATTACATACTGTACATAAAATATCAAAAAGTACACAAATATGTGCTATATATACTGTAAATAAACTATCAAAAACTACAGTAATTATATGTAATATACTGTAAATAAACTATCAAAAATTACAGTAATTATATTTAATATACTGTACATAAAATATCAAAAATTACACCAAATCTATATTATATACTGCAAATAAAATATCAAAAAGTACATTAAATATACATTACATACTGTATATAAAATATCAAAAAGTACACCAAATATGTGTTATATATACTGTAAATAAACTATCAAAAACTACAGTAATTATATGTAATATACTGTAAATAAACTACCAAAAATTTCAGTAATTATATTTAATATACTGTACATAAAATATCAAAAATTAGACCAAATGTTTATTATATACTGTAAATAAAATATCAAAAAGTACAGTAAATATACATTACATACTGTACATAAAATATCAAAAAATACACCAAATATGTGTTATATATACTGTAAATAAACTATCAAAAACTACAGTAATTATATGTACTATACTGTAAATAAACTATCAAAAACTACAGTAATTATATTTAATATACTGTACATAAAATATCAAAAATTACACCAAATGTTTATTATATACTCTAAATAAAATATCAAAAAGTACAGTAAATATACATTACATACTGTAAATAAAATATCAAAAAGTACACCAAATATGTGTTATATATACTGTAAATAAACTATCAAAAACTACAGTAATTATATGTAATATACTGTAAATAAACTATCAAAAACTACAGTAATTATATTTAATATACTGTACATAAAATATCAAAAATTACACCAAATGTTTATTATACACTGTAAATAAAATATCAAAAATTACAGTAAATATACATTACATACTGTACATAAAATATCAAAAGGTAAACCAAATATGTGTTATATATCCTGTAAATAAACTATCAAAAACTACAGTAATTATATGTACTATACTGTAAATAAACTATCAAAAACTACAGTAATTATATTTAATATACTGTACATAAAATATCAAAAATTACACCAAATGTTTATTATATACTTTAAATAAAATATCAAAAATTACAGTAAATATACATTACATACTGTACATAAAATATCAAAAAGTACACCAAATATGTGTTATATATACTGTAAATAAACTATCAAAAACTACAGTAATTATATGTACTATACTGTAAATAAACTATCAAAAACTATAGTAATTATATTTAATATACTGTACATAAAATATCAAAAATTACACCAAATGTTTATTATATACTGTAAATAAAATATCAAAAATTACAGTAAATATACATTACATACTGTACATAAAATATCAAAAAGTACACCAAATATGTGTTATACATACTGTAAATAAACTATCAAAAACTACAGTAATTATATGTACTATACTGTAAATAAACTATCAAAAACTACAGTAATTATATTTAATATACTGTACATAAAATATCAAAAATTACACCAAATGTTTATTATATACTGTAAATAAAATATCAAAAATTACAGTAAATATACATTACATACTGTACATAAAATATCAAAAAGTACACCAAATATGTGTTATACATACTGTAAATAAACTATCAAAAACTACAGTAATTATATGTACTATACTGTAAATAAACTATCAAAAACTACAGTAATTATATGTAATATACGGTAAATAAACTATCAAAAATTACAGTAATTATATTTAATATACTGTACATAAAATATCAAAAATTACACCAAATCTATATTATATACTGTAAATAAAATATCAAAAGTACAGTAAATATACATTACATACTGTATATAAAATATCAAAAAGTACACCAAATATGCGTTATATATACTGTAAATAAACTATCAAAAACTACAGTAATTATATTTAATATACTGTACATAAAATATCAAAAATTACACCAAATGTTTATTATATACTGTAAATAACATAACAAAAATTAAGTAAATATACATTACATACTGTACATAAAATATCAAAAAGTACACAAATATGTGCTATATATACTGTAAATAAACTATCAAAAACTACAGTAATTATATGTAATATACTGTAAATAAACTATCAAAAATTACAGTAATTATATTTAATATACTGTACATAAAATATCAAAAATTACACCAAATCTATATTATATACTGCAAATAAAATATCAAAAAGTACATTAAATATACATTACATACTGTATATAAAATATCAAAAAGTACACCAAATATGTGTTATATATACTGTAAATAAACTATCAAAAACTACAGTAATTATATGTAATATACTGTAAATAAACTACCAAAAATTTCAGTAATTATATTTAATATACTGTACATAAAATATCAAAAATTAGACCAAATGTTTATTATATACTGTAAATAAAATATCAAAAAGTACAGTAAATATACATTACATACTGTACATAAAATATCAAAAAATACACCAAATATGTGTTATATATACTGTAAATAAACTATCAAAAACTACAGTAATTATATGTACTATACTGTAAATAAACTATCAAAAACTACAGTAATTATATTTAATATACTGTACATAAAATATCAAAAATTACACCAAATGTTTATTATATACTCTAAATAAAATATCAAAAAGTACAGTAAATATACATTACATACTGTAAATAAAATATCAAAAAGTACACCAAATATGTGTTATATATACTGTAAATAAACTATCAAAAACTACAGTAATTATATGTAATATACTGTAAATAAACTATCAAAAACTACAGTAATTATATTTAATATACTGTACATAAAATATCAAAAATTACACCAAATGTTTATTATAGACTGTAAATAAAATCTCAAAAATTACAGTAAATATACATTACATACTGTACATAAAATATCAAAAAGTACACCAAATATGTGTTATACATACTGTAAATAAACTATCAAAAACTACAGTAATTATATGTACTATACTGTAAATAAACTATCAAAAACTACAGTAATTATATTTAATATACTGTACATAAAATATCAAAAATTACACCAAATGTTTATTATATGCTGTAAATAAAATATCAAAAATTACAGTAAATATACATTACATACTGTACATAAAATATCAAAAAGTACACCAAATATGTGTTATATATACTGTAAATAAACTATCAAAAACTACAGTAATTATATGTACTATAGTGTAAATAAACTATCAAAAACTATAGTAATTATATTTAATATACTGTACATAAAATATCAAAAATTACACCAAATGTTTATTATATACCGTAAATAAAATATCAAAAATTACAGTAAATATACATTACATACTGTACATAAAATATCAAAAAGTACACCAAATATGTGTTATACATACTGTAAATAAACTATCAAAAACTACAGTAATTATATGTACTATACTGTAAATAAACTATCAAAAACTACAGTAATTATATTTAATATACTGTACATAAAATATCAAAAATTACACCAAATGTTTATTATATACTGTAAATAAAATATCAAAAATTACAGTAAATATACATTACATACTGTACATAAAATATCAAAAACTACACCAAATATGTGTTATATATACTGTAAATAAACTATCAAAAACTACAGTAATTATATGTACTATACTGTAAATAAACTATCAAAAACTACAGTGATTATATTTAATATACTGTACATAAAATATCAAAAATTACACCAAATGTTTATTATATACTGTAAATAAAATATCAAAAATTACAGTAAATATACATTACATACTGTACATAAAATATCAAAAAGTACACCAAATATGTGTTATATATACTGTAAATAAACTATCAAAAACTACAGTAATTATATGTACTATACTGTAAATAAACTATCAAAAATTACAGTAATTATATTTAATATACTGTACATAAAATATCAAAAATTACCCCAAATGTTTATTATATACTGTAAATAAAATATCAAAAATTACAGTAAATATACATTACATACTGTACATAAAATATCAAAAAGTACACCAAATATGTGTTATACATACTGTAAATAAACTATCAAAAACTACAGTAATTATATGTACTATACTGTAAATAAACTATCAAAAACTACAGTAATTATATGTAATATACGGTAAATAAACTATCAAAAATTACAGTAATTATATTTAATATACTGTACATAAAATATCAAAAATTACACCAAATCTATATTATATACTGTAAATAAAATATCAAAAGTACAGTAAATATACATTACATACTGTATATAAAATATCAAAAAGTACACGAAATATGCGTTATATATACTGTAAATAAACTATCAAAAACTACAGTAATTATATTTAATATACTGTACATAAAATATCAAAAATTACACCAAATGTTTATTATATACTGTAAATAACATAACAGAAATTAAGTAAATATACATTACATACTGTACATAAAATATCAAAAAGTACACAAAGATGTGCTATATATACTGTAAATAAACTATCAAAAACTACAGTAATTATATGTAATATACTGTAAATAAACTATCAAAAATTACAGTAATTATATTTAATATACTGTACATAAAATATCAAAAATTACACCAAATCTATATTATATACTGCAAATAAAATATCAAAAAGTACATTAAATATACATTACATACTGTATATAAAATAGCAAAAAGTACACCAAATATGTGTTATATATACTGTAAATAAACTATCAAAAACTACAGTAATTATATGTAATATACTGTAAATAAACTACCAAAAATTACAGTAATTATATTTAATATACTGTACATAAAATAACAAAAATTACACCAAATGTTTATTATATACTGTAAATAAAATATCAAAAAGTACAGTAAATATACATTACATACTGTACATAAAATATCAAACAGTACACCAAATATGTGTTATATATACTGTAAATAAACTATCAAAAACTACAGTAATTATATGTAATATACTGTAAATAAACTATCAAAAACTACAGTAATTATATTTAATATACTGTACATAAAATATCAAAAATTACACCAAATGTTTATTACATACTCTAAATAAAATATCAAAAAGCACAGTAAATATACATTACATACTGTACATAAAATATCAAAAAGTACACCAAATATGTGTTATATATACTGTAAATAAACTATCAAAAACTACAGTAATTATATGTAATATACTGTAAATAAACTACCAAAAATTACAGTAATTATATTTAATATACTGTACATAAAATAACAAAAATTACACCAAATGTTTATTATATACTGTAAATAAAATATCAAAAAGTACAGTAAATATACATTACATACTGTACATAAAATATCAAACAGTACACCAAATATGTGTTATATATACTGTAAATAAACTATCAAAAACTACAGTAATTATATGTAATATACTGTAAATAAACTATCAAAAACTACAGTAATTATATTTAATATACTGTACATAAAATATCAAAAATTACACCAAATGTTTATTACATACTCTAAATAAAATATCAAAAAGCACAGTAAATATACATTACATACTGTACATAAAATATCAAAAAGTACACCAAATATGTGTTATATATACTGTAAATAAACTATCAAAAACTACAGTAATTATATGTAATATACTGTAAATAAACTATCAAAAACTACAGTAATTATATTTAATATACTGTAAATAAACTATCAAAAACTACAGTAATTATATTTAATATACTGTACATAAAATATGAAAAATTACACCAAATGTTTATTATATACTGTAAATAAAATATCAAAAATTACAGTAAATATACATTACATACTGTACATAAAATATCAAAAAGTACACCAAATATGTGTTATATATATTGTAAATAAACTATCAAAAACTACAGTAATTATATGTACTATAGTGTAAATAAACTATCAAAAATTACAGTAATTATATTTAATATACTGTACATAAAATATCAAAAATTACACCAAATATTTATTATATACTGTAAATAAAATATCAAAAAATACAGTAAATATACATTACATACTGTACATAAAATATCAAAAAGTACACCAAATATGTGTTATATATACTGTAAATAAACTATCAAAAACTACAGTAATTATATGTAATATACTGTAAATAAACTATCAAAAACTACAGTAATTATATTTAATATACTGTACATAAAATATCAAAAATTACACCAAATGTTTATTATATACTGTAAATAACATAACAAAAATTAAGTAAATATACATTACATACTGTACATAAAATATCAAAAAGTACACCAAATATGTGTTATATATATTGTAAATAAACTATCAAAAACTACAGTAATTATATGTACTATAGTGTAAATAAACTATCAAAAATTACAGTAATTATATTTAATATACTGTACATAAAATATCAAAAATTACACCAAATGTATATTATATACTGTAAATAAAATATCAAAAAGTACAGTAAATATACATTACATACTGTACATAAAATATCAAAAAGTACACCAAATATGTGTTATATATACTGTAAATACACTATCAAAAACTACAGTAATTATATGTAATATACTGTAAATAAACTATCAAAAATTACAGTAATTATATTTAATATACTGTACATAAAATATCAAAAATTACCCCAAATGTTTATTATATACTGTAAATAAAATATCAAAAATTACAGTAAATATACATTACATACTGTACATAAAATATCAAAAAGTACACCAAATATGTGTTATACATACTGTAAATAAACTATCAAAAACTACAGTAATTATATGTACTATACTGTAAATAAACTATCAAAAACTACAGTAATTATATGTAATATACGGTAAATAAACTATCAAAAATTACAGTAATTATATTTAATATACTGTACATAAAATATCAAAAATTACACCAAATCTATATTATATACTGTAAATAAAATATCAAAAGTACAGTAAATATACATTACATACTGTATATAAAATATCAAAAAGTACACCAAATATGCGTTATATATACTGTAAATAAACTATCAAAAACTACAGTAATTATATTTAATATACTGTACATAAAATATCAAAAATTACACCAAATGTTTATTATATACTGTAAATAACATAACAGAAATTAAGTAAATATACATTACATACTGTACATAAAATATCAAAAAGTACACAAATATGTGCTATATATACTGTAAATAAACTATCAAAAACTACAGTAATTATATGTAATATACTGTAAATAAACTATCAAAAATTACAGTAATTATATTTAATATACTGTACATAAAATATCAAAAATTACACCAAATCTATATTATATACTGTAAATAAAATATCAAAAGTACAGTAAATATACATTACATACTGTATATAAAATACCAAAAAGTACACCAAATATGCGTTATATATACTGTAAATAAACTATCAAAAACTACAGTAATTATATTTAATATACTGTACATAAAATATCAAAAATTACACCAAATGTTTATTATATACTGTAAATAACATAAGAAAAATTAAGTAAATATACATTACATACTGTACATAACATATCAAAAAGTACACAAATATGTGCTATATATACTGTAAATAAACTATCAAAAACTACAGTAATTATATGTAATATACTGTAAATAAACTATCAAAAATTACAGTAATTATATTTAATATACTGTACATAAAATATCAAAAATTACACCAAATGTTTATTATATACTGTAAATAAAATATCAAAAAGTACAGTAAATATACATTACATACTGTACATAAAATATCAAAAAATACACCAAATATGTGTTATATATATTGTAAATAAACTATCAAAAACTACAGTAATTATATGTACTATAGTGTAAATAAACTATCAAAAATTACAGTAATTATATTTAATATACTGTACATAAAATATCAAAAATTACACCAAATGTTTATTATATACTGTAAATAAAATATCAAAAAGTACAGTAAATATACATTACATACTGTACATAAAATATCAAAAAGTACACCAAATATGTGTTATATATACTGTAAATAAACTATCAAACACTACAGTAATTATATGTAATATACTGTAAATAAACTATCAAAAATTACAGTAATTATATTTAATATACTGTACATAAAATATCAAAAATTACACCAAATCTATATTATATACTGTAAATAAAATATCAAAAAGCACAGTAAATATATATTACATACTGTACATAAAATATCAAAAAGTACACCAAATATGTGTTATATATACTGTAAATAAACTATCAAAAACTACAGTAATTATATGTAATATACTGTAAATAAACTATCAAAAATTACAGTAATTATATTTAATATACTGTACATAAAATATCAAAAATTACACCAAATGTTTATTATATACTCTAAATAAAATATCAAAAAGTATAGTAAATATAAATTACATACTGTACATAAAATATCAAAAAGTACACCAAATATGTGTTATATATACTGTAAATAAACTATCAAAAACTACAGTAATTATATGTACTATACTGTAAACTATCAAAAATTACAGTAATTATATTTAATATACTGTACATGAAATATCAAAAATTACACCAAATGTTTATTATATACTGTAAATAAAATATCAAAAATTACAGTAAATATACATTACATACTGTACATAAAATATCAAAAAGTACACCAAATATGTGTTACATATATTGTAAATAAACTATCAAAAACTACAGTAATTATATGTACTATAGTGTAAATAAACTATCAAAAATTACAGTAATTACATTTAATATACTGTACATAAAATATCAAAAATTACACCAAATGTTTATTATATACTGTAAATAAAATATCAAAAAGTACAGTAAATATACATTACATACTGTACATAAAATATCAAAAAGTACACCAAATATGGGTTATATATACTGTAAATAAACTATCAAAAACTACAGTAATTATATGTAATATACTGTAAATAAACTATCAAAAATTACAGTAATTATATTTAATACACTGTACATAAAATATCAAAAATTACACCAAATCTATATTATATACTGTAAATAAAATATCAAAAAGCACAGTAAATATACATTACATACTGTACATAAAATATCAAAAAGTACACCAAACATGTGTTATATATACTGTAAATAAACTATCAAAAACTACAGTAATTATATTTAATATACTGTACATAAAATATCAAAAATTACACCAAATGTTTATTATATACTGTAAATAAAATATCAAAAAGTACAGTAAATATACATTACATACTGTACATAAAATATCAAAAAGTACACCAAATATGTGTTATATATACTGTAAATAAAATATCAAAATCTACAGTAATTATATGTAATATACTGTAAATAAACTATCAAAAATTACAGTAATTATATTTAATATACTGTACATAAAATATCAAAAATTACACCAAATCTATATTATATACTGCAAATAAAATATCAAAAATTACAGTAAATACACATTACATACTGTACATAAAATATCAAAAAGTACACCAAATATGTGTCATATATACTGTAAATAAACTTTCAAAAACTACAGTAATTATATTTAATATACTGTACATAAAATATCAAAAATTACACCAAATCTATATTATATACTGTAAATAAAATATCAAAAATTACAGTAAATATACATTACATACTGTACATAAAATATCAAAAAGTACACCAAATATGTGTTATATATACTGTAAATAAACTATCAAAAACTACAGTAATTATATGTAATATACTGTAAATAAACTATCAAAAACTACAGTAATTATATTTAATATACTGTACATAAAATATGAAAAATTACACCAAATGTTTATTATATACTGTAAATAAAATATCAAAAATTACAGTAAATATACATTACATACTGTACATAAAATATCAAAAAGTACACCAAATATGTGTTATATATATTGTAAATAAACTATCAAAAACTACAGTAATTATATGTACTATAGTGTAAATAAACTATCAAAAATTACAGTAATTATATTTAATATACTGTACATAAAATATCAAAAATTACACCAAATATTTATTATATACTGTAAATAAAATATCAAAAAATACAGTAAATATACATTACATACTGTACATAAAATATCAAAAAGTACACCAAATATGTGTTATATATACTGTAAATAAACTATCAAAAACTACAGTAATTATATGTAATATACTGTAAATAAACTATCAAAAACTACAGTAATTATATTTAATATACTGTACATAAAATATCAAAAATTACACCAAATGTTTATTATATACTGTAAATAACATAACAAAAATTAAGTAAATATACATTACATACTGTACATAAAATATCAAAAAGTACACCAAATATGTGTTATATATATTGTAAATAAACTATCAAAAACTACAGTAATTATATGTACTATAGTGTAAATAAACTATCAAAAATTACAGTAATTATATTTAATATACTGTACATAAAATATCAAAAATTACACCAAATGTATATTATATACTGTAAATAAAATATCAAAAAGTACAGTAAATTTACATTACATACTGTACATAAAATATCAAAAAGTACACCAAATATGTGTTATATATACTGTAAATAAACTATCAAAAACTACAGTAATTATATGTAATATACTGTAAATAAACTATCAAAAATTACAGTAATTATATTTAATATACTGTACATAAAATATCAAAAATTACACCAAATCTATATTATATACTGCAAATAAAATATCAAAAAGTACAGTAAATACACATTACATACTGTACATAAAATATCAAAAAGTACACCAAGTATGTGTCATATATACTGTAAATAAACTATCAAAAACTACAGTAATTATATTTAATATACTGTACATAAAATATCAAAAATTACACCAAATCTATATTATATACTGTAAATAAAATATCAAAAATTACAGTAAATATACATTACATACTGTACATAAAATATCAAAAAGTACACCAAATATGTGTTATATATACTGTAAATAAACTGTGAAAAACTACAGTAATTATATGTAATATACTGTAAATAAACTATGAAAAACTACAGTAATTATATTTAATATACTGTACATAAAATACCAAAAATTACACCAAATGTTTATTATACACTGTAAATAAAATATCAAAAATTACAGTAAATATACATTACATACTGTACATAAAATATCAAAAGGTAAACCAAATATGTGTTATATATACTGTAAATAAACTATCAAAAACTACAGTAATTATATGTACTATACTGTAAATAAACTATCAAAAACTACAGTAATTATATTTAATATACTGTACATAAAATATCAAAAATTACACCAAATGTTTATTATATACTGTAAATAAAATATCAAAAATTACAGTAAATATACATTACATACTGTACATAAAATATCAAAAAGTACACCAAATATGTGTTATATATACTGTAAATAAACTATCAAAAACTACAGTAATTATATGTACTATACTGTAAATAAACTATCAAAAACTATAGTAATTATATTTAATATACTGTACATAAAATATCAAAAATTACACCAAATGTTTATTATATACTGTAAATAAAATATCAAAAATTACAGTAAATATACATTACATACTGTACATAAAATATCAAAAAGTACACCAAATATGTGTTATACATACTGTAAATAAACTATCAAAAACTACAGTAATTATATGTACTATACTGTAAATAAACTATCAAAAACTACAGTAATTATATGTAATATACGGTAAATAAACTATCAAAAATTACAGTAATTATATTTAATATACTGTACATAAAATATCAAAAATTACACCAAATCTATATTATATACTGTAAATAAAATATCAAAAGTACAGTAAATATACATTACATACTGTATATAAAATATCAAAAAGTACACCAAATATGCGTTATATATACTGTAAATAAACTATCAAAAACTACAGTAATTATATTTAATATACTGTACATTAAATATCAAAAATTACACCAAATGTTTATTATATACTGTAAATAACATAACAAAAATTAAGTAAATATACATTACATACTGTACATAAAATATCAAAAAGTACACAAATATGTGCTATATATACTGTAAATAAACTATCAAAAACTACAGTAATTATATGTAATATACTGTAAATAAACTATCAAAAATTACAGTAATTATATTTAATATACTGTACATAAAATATCAAAAATTACACCAAATCTATATTATATACTGCAAATAAAATATCAAAAAGTACATTAAATATACATTACATACTGTATATAAAATATCAAAAAGTACACCAAATATGTGTTATATATACTGTAAATAAACTATCAAAAACTACAGTAATTATATGTAATATACTGTAAATAAACTACCAAAAATTTCAGTAATTATATTTAATATACTGTACATAAAATATCAAAAATTACACCAAATGTTTATTATATACTGTAAATGAAATATCAAAAAGTACAGTAAATATACATTACATACTGTACATAAAATATCAAAAAATACACCAAATATGTGTTATATATATTGTAAATAAACTATCAAAAACTACAGTAATTATATGTACTATAGTGTAAATAAACTATCAAAAATTACAGTAATTATATTTAATATACTGTACATAAAATATCAAAAATTACACCAAATGTTTATTATATACTGTAAATAAAATATCAAAAATTACAGTAAATATACATTACATACTGTACATAAAATTTCAAAAAGTACACCAAATATGTGTTATATATACTGTAAATAAACTATCAAACACTACAGTAATTATATGTAATATACTGTAAATAAACTATCAAAAATTACAGTAATTATATTTAATATACTGTACATAAAATATCAAAAATTACACCAAATCTATATTATATACTGTAAATAAAATATCAAAAAGCACAGTAAATATATATTACATACTGTACATAAAATATCAAAAAGTACACCAAATATGTGTTATATATACTGTAAATAAACTATCAAAAACTACAGTAATTATATGTAATATACTGTAAATAAACTATCAAAAATTACAGTAATTATATTTAATATACTGTACATAAAATATCAAAAATTACACCAAATGTTTATTATATACTCTAAATAAAATATCAAAAAGTACAGTAAATATACATTACATACTGTACATAAAATATCAAAAAGTACACCAAATATGTGTTATATATACTGTAAATAAACTATCAAAAACTACAGTAATTATATGTAATATACTGTAAATAAACTATCAAAAACTACAGTTATTATATTTAATATACTGTACATAAAATATCAAAAATTACACCAAATGTTTATTATATACTGTAAATAAAATATCAAATATTACAGTAAATATACATTACATACTGTACATAAAATATCAAAAAGTACACCAAATATGTGTTATATATACTGTAAATAAACTATCAAAAACTACAGTAATTATATGTACTATACTGTAAATAAACTATCAAAAACTACAGTAATTATATTTAATATACTGTACATAAAATATCAAAAATTACACCAAATGTTTATTATATGCTGTAAATAAAATATCAAAAATTACAGTAAATATACATTACATACTGTACATAAAATATCAAAAAGTACACCAAATATGTGTTATATATACTGTAAATAAACTATCAAAAACTACAGTAATTATATGTACTATACTGTAAATAAACTATCAAAAACTATAGTAATTATATTTAATATACTGTACATAAAATATCAAAAATTACACCAAATGTTTATTATGTACTGTAAATAAAATATCAAAAATTACAGTAAATATACATTACATACTGTACATAAAATATCAAAAAGTACACCAAATATGTGTTATACATACTGTAAATAAACTATCAAAAACTACAGTAATTATATGTAATATACTGTAAATAAACTATCAAAAACTGCAGTAATTATATTTAATATACTGTACATAAAATATCAAAAATTACACCAAATGTTTATTATATACTGTAAATAAAATATCAAAAATTACAGTAAATATACATTACACACTGTACATAAAATATCAAAAAGTACACCAAATATGTGTTATATATACTGTAAATAAAGTATCAAAAACTACAGTAATTATATGTACTATACTGTAAATAAACTATCAAAAACTACAGTAATTATATTTAATATACTGTACATAAAATATCAAAAATTACACCAAATGTTTATTATATACTGTAAATAAAATATCAAAAATTACAGTAAATATACATTACATACTGTACATAAAATATCAAAAAGTACACCAAATATGTGTTATATATACTGTAAATAAACTATCAAAAACTACAGTAATTATATGTACTATACTGTAAATAAACTATCAAAAACTATAGTAATTATATTTAATATACTGTACTTAAAATATCAAAAATTACACCAAATGTTTATTATATACTGTAAATAAAATATCAAAAATTACAGTAAATATACATTACATACTGTACATAAAATATCAAAAAGTACACCAAATATGTGTTATACATACTGTAAATAAACTATCAAAAACTACAGTAATTATATGTACTATACTGTAAATAAACTATCAAAAACTACAGTAATTATATGTAATATACTGTAAATAAACTATCAAAAATTACAGTAATTATATTTAATATACTGTACATAAAATATCAAAAATTACACCAAATCTATATTATATACTGTAAATAAAATATCAAAAGTACAGTAAATATACATTACATACTGTATATAAAATATCAAAAAGTACACCAAATATGCGTTATATATACTGTAAATAAACTATCAAAAACTACAGTAATTATATTTAATATACTGTACATAAAATATCAAAAATTACACCAAATGTTTATTATATACTATAAATAACATAACAAAAATTAAGTAAATATACATTACATACTGTACATAAAATATCAAAAAGTACACAAATATGTGCTATATATACTGTAAATAAACTATCAAAAACTACAGTAATTATATGTAATATACTGTAAATAAACTATCAAAAATTACAGTAATTATATTTAATATATTGTACATAAAATATCAAAAATTACACCAAATCTATATTATATACTGCAAATAAAATGTCAAAAAGTACATTAAATATACATTACATACTGTACATAAAATATCAAAAAGTACACCAAATATGTGTTATATATACTGTAAATAAACTATCAAAAACTACAGTAATTATATGTAATATACCGTAAATAAACTACCAAAAATTACAGTAATTATATTTAATATACTGTACATAAAATATCAAAAATTACACCAAATCTATATTATATACTGTAAATAAAATATCAAAAATTACAGTAAATATACATTACATACTGTACATAAAATATCAAAAAGTACACCAAATATGTGTTATATATACTGTAAATAAACTATGAAAAACTACAGTAATTATATGTAATATACTGTAAATAAACTATGAAAAACTACAGTAATTATATTTAATATACTGTACATAAAATACCAAAAATTACACCAAATGTTTATTATACACTGTAAATAAAATATCAAAAATTACAGTAAATATACATTACATACTGTACATAAAATATCAAAAGGTAAACCAAATATGTGTTATATATACTGTAAATAAACTATCAAAAACTACAGTAATTATATGTACTATACTGTAAATAAACTATCAAAAACTACAGTAATTATATTTAATATACTGTACATAAAATATCAAAAATTACACCAAATGTTTATTATATACTGTAAATAAAATATCAAAAATTACAGTAAATATACATTACATACTGTACATAAAATATCAAAAAGTACACCAAATATGTGTTATATATACTGTAAATAAACTATCAAAAACTACAGTAATTATATGTACTATACTGTAAATAAACTATCAAAAACTATAGTAATTATATTTAATATACTGTACATAAAATATCAAAAATTACACCAAATGTTTATTATATACTGTAAATAAAATATCAAAAATTACAGTAAATATACATTACATACTGTACATAAAATATCAAAAAGTACACCAAATATGTGTTATACATACTGTAAATAAACTATCAAAAACTACAGTAATTATATGTACTATACTGTAAATAAACTATCAAAAACTACAGTAATTATATGTAATATACGGTAAATAAACTATCAAAAATTACAGTAATTATATTTAATATACTGTACATAAAATATCAAAAATTACACCAAATCTATATTATATACTGTAAATAAAATATCAAAAGTACAGTAAATATACATTACATACTGTATATAAAATATCAAAAAGTACACCAAATATGCGTTATATATACTGTAAATAAACTATCAAAAACTACAGTAATTATATTTAATATACTGTACATTAAATATCAAAAATTACACCAAATGTTTATTATATACTGTAAATAACATAACAAAAATTAAGTAAATATACATTACATACTGTACATAAAATATCAAAAAGTACACAAATATGTGCTATATATACTGTAAATAAACTATCAAAAACTACAGTAATTATATGTAATATACTGTAAATAAACTATCAAAAATTACAGTAATTATATTTAATATACTGTACATAAAATATCAAAAATTACACCAAATCTATATTATATACTGCAAATAAAATATCAAAAAGTACATTAAATATACATTACATACTGTATATAAAATATCAAAAAGTACACCAAATATGTGTTATATATACTGTAAATAAACTATCAAAAACTACAGTAATTATATGTAATATACTGTAAATAAACTACCAAAAATTTCAGTAATTATATTTAATATACTGTACATAAAATATCAAAAATTACACCAAATGTTTATTATATACTGTAAATGAAATATCAAAAAGTACAGTAAATATACATTACATACTGTACATAAAATATCAAAAAATACACCAAATATGTGTTATATATATTGTAAATAAACTATCAAAAACTACAGTAATTATATGTACTATAGTGTAAATAAACTATCAAAAATTACAGTAATTATATTTAATATACTGTACATAAAATATCAAAAATTACACCAAATGTTTATTATATACTGTAAATAAAATATCAAAAATTACAGTAAATATACATTACATACTGTACATAAAATTTCAAAAAGTACACCAAATATGTGTTATATATACTGTAAATAAACTATCAAACACTACAGTAATTATATGTAATATACTGTAAATAAACTATCAAAAATTACAGTAATTATATTTAATATACTGTACATAAAATATCAAAAATTACACCAAATCTATATTATATACTGTAAATAAAATATCAAAAAGCACAGTAAATATATATTACATACTGTACATAAAATATCAAAAAGTACACCAAATATGTGTTATATATACTGTAAATAAACTATCAAAAACTACAGTAATTATATGTAATATACTGTAAATAAACTATCAAAAATTACAGTAATTATATTTAATATACTGTACATAAAATATCAAAAATTACACCAAATGTTTATTATATACTCTAAATAAAATATCAAAAAGTACAGTAAATATACATTACATACTGTACATAAAATATCAAAAAGTACACCAAATATGTGTTATATATACTGTAAATAAACTATCAAAAACTACAGTAATTATATGTAATATACTGTAAATAAACTATCAAAAACTACAGTTATTATATTTAATATACTGTACATAAAATATCAAAAATTACACCAAATGTTTATTATATACTGTAAATAAAATATCAAATATTACAGTAAATATACATTACATACTGTACATAAAATATCAAAAAGTACACCAAATATGTGTTATATATACTGTAAATAAACTATCAAAAACTACAGTAATTATATGTACTATACTGTAAATAAACTATCAAAAACTACAGTAATTATATTTAATATACTGTACATAAAATATCAAAAATTACACCAAATGTTTATTATATGCTGTAAATAAAATATCAAAAATTACAGTAAATATACATTACATACTGTACATAAAATATCAAAAAGTACACCAAATATGTGTTATATATACTGTAAATAAACTATCAAAAACTACAGTAATTATATGTACTATACTGTAAATAAACTATCAAAAACTATAGTAATTATATTTAATATACTGTACATAAAATATCAAAAATTACACCAAATGTTTATTATGTACTGTAAATAAAATATCAAAAATTACAGTAAATATACATTACATACTGTACATAAAATATCAAAAAGTACACCAAATATGTGTTATACATACTGTAAATAAACTATCAAAAACTACAGTAATTATATGTAATATACTGTAAATAAACTATCAAAAACTGCAGTAATTATATTTAATATACTGTACATAAAATATCAAAAATTACACCAAATGTTTATTATATACTGTAAATAAAATATCAAAAATTACAGTAAATATACATTACACACTGTACATAAAATATCAAAAAGTACACCAAATATGTGTTATATATACTGTAAATAAAGTATCAAAAACTACAGTAATTATATGTACTATACTGTAAATAAACTATCAAAAACTACAGTAATTATATTTAATATACTGTACATAAAATATCAAAAATTACACCAAATGTTTATTATATACTGTAAATAAAATATCAAAAATTACAGTAAATATACATTACATACTGTACATAAAATATCAAAAAGTACACCAAATATGTGTTATATATACTGTAAATAAACTATCAAAAACTACAGTAATTATATGTACTATACTGTAAATAAACTATCAAAAACTATAGTAATTATATTTAATATACTGTACTTAAAATATCAAAAATTACACCAAATGTTTATTATATACTGTAAATAAAATATCAAAAATTACAGTAAATATACATTACATACTGTACATAAAATATCAAAAAGTACACCAAATATGTGTTATACATACTGTAAATAAACTATCAAAAACTACAGTAATTATATGTACTATACTGTAAATAAACTATCAAAAACTACAGTAATTATATGTAATATACTGTAAATAAACTATCAAAAATTACAGTAATTATATTTAATATACTGTACATAAAATATCAAAAATTACACCAAATCTATATTATATACTGTAAATAAAATATCAAAAGTACAGTAAATATACATTACATACTGTATATAAAATATCAAAAAGTACACCAAATATGCGTTATATATACTGTAAATAAACTATCAAAAACTACAGTAATTATATTTAATATACTGTACATAAAATATCAAAAAGTACAGTAAATATACATTACATACTGTACATAAAATATCAAAAAGTACACCAAATATGTGTTATATATACTGTAAATAAACTATCAAAAACTACAGTAATTATATGTAATATACTGTAAATAAACTATCAAAAATTACAGTAATTATAATTAATATACTGTACATAAAATACCAAAAATTACACCAAATCTATATTATATACTGTAAATAAAATATCAAAAAGTACGGTAAATATACATTACATACTGTACATAAAATATCAAAAAGTACACCAAATATGTGTTATATATACTATAAATAAACTATCAAAAACTACAGTAATTATATGTAATATACTGTAAATAAACTCTCAAAAATTACAATAATTATATTTAATATACTGTACATAAAATATCAAAAAGTACAGTAAATATACATTACATACTGTACATAAAATATCAAAAAGTACACCAAATATGTGTTATATATACTGTAAATAAACTATCAAAAACTACAGTAATTATAGGTAATATACTGTAAATAAACTATCAAAAATTACAGTAATTATATTTAATATACTGTACATAAAATATCAAAAAGTACAGTAAATATACATTACGTACTGTACATAAAATATCAAAAAGTACACCAAATATGTGTTATATATACTGTAAATAAACTATCAAAAACTACAGTAATTATATGTAATATACTGTAAATAAACTATCAAAAATTACAGTAATTATATTTAATATACTGTAGATAAAATATCAAAAATTACACCAAATCTATATTATATACTGTAAATAAAATATCAAAAAGTACAGTAAATATACATTACGTACTGTACATAAAATATCAAAAAGTACACCAAATATGTGTTATATATACTGTAAATAAACTATCAAAAACTACAGTAATTATATGTAATATACTGTACATAAACTATCAAAAACTACAGTAAATATATTTAATATACTGTACATAAAATATCAAAAATTACACCAAATCTATATTATATACTGTAAATAAAATATCAAAAAGTACAGTAAATATACAATACATACTGTACATAAAATATCAAAAAGTACACCAAATATGTGTCATATATACTGTAAATAAACTATCAAAAACTACAGTAATTATATTTAATATACTGTACATAAAATACCAAAAATTACACCAAATCTATATTATATACTGTAAATAAAATATCAAAAGTACAGTAAATATACATTACGTACTGTACATAAAATATCAAAAAGTACACCAAATATGTGTTATATATACTGTAAATAAACTATCAAAAACTACAGTAATTATATGTAATATACTGTACATAAACTATCAAAAACTACAGTAATTATATTTAATATACTGTACATAAAATATCAAAAATTACACCAAATCTATATTATATACTGTAAATAAAATATCAAAAAGTACAGTAAATATACAATACATACTGTACATAAAATATCAAAAAGTACACCAACTATGTGTCATATATACTGTAAGTAAACTATCAAAAACTACAGTAATTATACTTAATATACTGTAAATAAACTATCTAAAATTACACCAAATGTTTATTATATACTGTAAATAAAATATCAAATAGTACAGTAAATATACATTACATACTGTACATAAAATATCAAAAAGTACAGCAAATATGAGTTATGTATACTGTAAATAAACTATCAAAAACTACAGTAATTATATTTAATATACTGTACATAAAATACCAAAAATTACACCAAATCTATATTATATACTGTAAATAAAATATCAAAAAGTACAGTAAATATACATTACATACTGTACATAAAATATCAAGAAGTACACCAAATATGTGTTATATATACTGTAAATAAACTATCAAAAACTACAGTAATTATATGTAATATACTGTAAATAAACTATCAAAAATTACAGTAATTATATTTAATATACTGTACATAAAATATCAAAAAGTACAGTAAATATACATTACATACTGTACATAAAATATCAAAAAGTACACCAAATATGTGTTATATATACTGTAAATAAACTATCAAAAACTACAGTAATTATATGTAAAATACTGTAAATAAACTATCAAAAGTACAGTAATTATATTTAATATACTGTACATAAAATATCAAAAATTACACCAAATCTATATTATATACTGTAAATAAAATATCAAAAAGTACAGTAAATATACATTACATACTGTACATAAAATATCATAAAGTACACCAAATATGTGTTATATATACTGTAAATAAACTGTCAAAAACTACAGTAATTATATGTAATATACTGTACATAAAATATCAAAAACTACAGTAATTATATTTAATATACTGTACATAAAATATCAAAAATTACACCAAATCTATATTATGTACTGTAAATAAAATATCAAAAAGTACAGTAAATATACAATACATACTGTACATAAAATATCAAAAAGTACACCAAATATGTGTCATATATACTGTAAATAAACTATCAAAAACTACCGTAATTATACTTAATATACTGTAAATAAATTATCAAAAATTACACCAAATGTTTATTATATACTGTAAATAAAATATCAAATAGTACAGTAAATATACATTACATACTGTACATAAAATATCAAAAAGTACAGCAAATATGAGTTATATATACTGTAAATAAACTATCAAAAACTACAGTAATTATATTTAATATACTGTACATAAAATACCAAAAATTACACCAAATCTATATTATATACTGTAAATAAAATATCAAAAAGTACAGTAAATATACATTACATACTGTACATAAAATATCAAGAAGTACACCAAATATGTGTTATATATACTGTAAATAAACTATCAAAAACTACAGTAATTATATGTAATATACTGTAAATAAACTATCAAAAATTACAGTAATTATATTTAATATACTGTACATAAAATATCAAAAAGTACAGTAAATATACATTACATACTGTACATAAAATATCAAAAAGTACACCAAATATGTGTTATATATACTGTAAATAAACTATCAAATACTACAGTAATTATATGTAATATACTGTAAATAAACTATCAAAAATTACAGTAATTATAATTAATATACTGTACATAAAATACCAAAAATTACACCAAATCTATATTATATACTGTAAATAAAATATCAAAAAGTACAGTAAATATACATTACATACTGTACATAAAATATCAAAAAGTACACCAAATATGTGTTATATATACTATAAATAAACTATCAAAAACTACAGTAATTATATGTAATATACTGTAAATAAACTCTCAAAAATTACAATAATTATATTTAATATACTGTACATAAAATATCAAAAAGTACAGTAAATATACATTACATACTGTACATAAAATATCAAAAAGTACACCAAATATGTGTTATATATACTGTAAATAAACTATCAAAAACTACAGTAATTATATGTAATATACTGTAAATAAACTATCAAAAATTACAGTAATTATATTTAATATACTGTACATAAAATATCAAAAAGTACAGTAAATATACATTACGTACTGTACATAAAATATCAAAAAGTACACCAAATATGTGTTATATATACTGTAAATAAACTATCAAAAACTATAGCAATTATATGTAATATACTGTAAATAAACTATCAAAAATTACAGTAATTATATTTAATATACTGTAGATAAAATATCAAAAATTACACCAAATCTATATTATATACTGTAAATAAAATATCAAAAAGTACAGTAAATATACATTACGTACTGTACATAAAATATCAAAAAGTACACCAAATATGTGTTATATATACTGTAAATAAACTATCAAAAACTACAGTAATTATATGTAATATACTGTACATAAACTATCAAAAACTACAGTAAATATATTTAATATACTGTACATAAAATATCAAAAATTACACCAAATCTATATTATATACTGTAAATAAAATATCAAAAAGTACAGTAAATATACAATACATACTGTACATAAAATATCAAAAAGTACACCAAATATGTGTCATATATACTGTAAATAAACTATCAAAAACTACAGTAATTATATTTAATATACTGTACATAAAATACCAAAAATTACACCAAATCTATATTATATACTGTAAATAAAATATCAAAAGTACAGTAAATATACATTACGTACTGTACATAAAATATCAAAAAGTACACCAAATATGTGTTATATATACTGTAAATAAACTATCAAAAACTACAGTAATTATATGTAATATACTGTACATAAACTATCAAAAACTACAGTAATTATATTTAATATACTGTACATAAAATATCAAAAATTACACCAAATCTATATTATATACTGTAAATAAAATATCAAAAAGTACAGTAAATATACAATACATACTGTACATAAAATATCAAAAAGTACACCAAATATGTGTCATATATACTGTAAGTAAACTAACAAAAACTACAGTAATTATACTTAATATACTGTAAATAAACTATCTAAAATTACACCAAATGTTTATTATATACTGTAAATAAAATATCAAATAGTACAGTAAATATACATTACATACTGTACATAAAATATCAAAAAGTACAGCAAATATGAGTTATGTATACTGTAAATAAACTATCAAAAACTACAGTAATTATATTTAATATACTGTACATAAAATACAAAAAATTACACCAAATCTATATTATATACTGTAAATAAAATATCAAAAAGTACAGTAAATATACATTACATACTGTACATAAAATATCAAGAAGTACACCAAATATGTGTTATATATAGTGTAAATAAACTATCAAAAGCTACAGTAATTATATGTAATATACTGTAAATAAACTATCAAAAATTACAGTAATTATATTTAATATACTGTACATAAAATATCAAAAAGTACAGTAAATATACATTACATACTGTACATAAAATATCAAAAAGTACACCAAATATGTGTTATATATACTGTAAATAAACTATCAAATACTACAGTAATTATATGTAATATACTGTAAATAAACTATCAAAAATTACAGTAATTATATTTAATATACTGTACATAAAATATCAAAAATTACACCAAATCTATATTATATAATGTAAATAAAATATCAAAAAGTACAGTAAATATACATTACGTACTGTACATAAAATATCAAAAAGTACACCAAATATGTGTTATATATACTGTAAATAAACTATCAAAAACTACAGTAATTATATGTAATATACTGTACATAAACTATCAAAAACTACAGTAATTATATTTAATATACTGTACATAAAATATCAAAAATTACACCAAATCTATATTATATACTGTAAATAAAATATCAAAAAGTACAGTAAATATACAATACATACTGTACATAAAATATCAAAAAGTACACCAAATATGTGTCATATATACTGTAAGTAAACTATCAAAAACTACAGTAATTATACTTAATATACTGTAAATAAACTATCTAAAATTACACCAAATGTTTATTATATACTGTAAATAAAATATCAAATAGTACAGTAAATATACATTACATACTGTACATAAAATATCAAAAAGTACAGCAAATATGAGTTATATATACTGTAAATAAACTATCAAAAACTACAGTAATTATATTTAATATACTGTACATAAAATACCAAAAATTACACCAAATCTATATTATATACTGTAAATAAAATATCAAAAGTACAGTAAATATACATTACGTACTGTACATAAAATATCAAAAAGTACACCAAATATGTGTTATATATACTGTAAATAAACTATCAAAAACTACAGTAATTATATGTAATATACTGTACATAAACTATCAAAAACTACAGTAATTATATTTAATATACTGTACATAAAATATCAAAAATTACACCAAATCTATATTATATACTGTAAATAAAATATCAAAAAGTACAGTAAATATCCAATACATACTGTACATAAAATATCAAAAAGTACACCAAATATGTGTCATATATACTGTAAGTAAACTATCAAAAACTACAGTAATTATACTTAATATACTGTAAATAAACTATCTAAAATTACACCAAATGTTTATTATATACTGTAAATAAAATATCAAATAGTACAGTAAATATACATTACATACTGTATATAAAATATCAAAAAGTACAGCAAATATGAGTTATGTATACTGTAAATAAACTATCAAAAACTACAGTAATTATATTTAATATACTGTACATAAAATACCAAAAATTACACCAAATCTATATTATATACTGTAAATAAAATATCAAAAAGTACAGTAAATATACATTACATACTGTACATAAAATATCAAGAAGTACACCAAATATGTGTTATATATACTGTAAATAAACTATCAAAAACTACAGTAATTATATGTAATATACTGTAAATAAACTATCAAAAATTACAGTAATTATATTTAATATACTGTACATAAAATATCAAAAAGTACAGTAAATATACATTACATACTGTACATAAAATATCAAAAAGTACACCAAATATGTGTTATATATACTGTAAATAAACTATCAAAAACTACAGTAATTATATGTAATATACTGTAAATAAACTATCAAAAATTACAGTAATTATATTTAATATACTGTACATAAAATATCAAAAATTACACCAAATCTATATTATATACTGTAAATAAAATATCAAAAAGTACAGTAAATATACATTACGTACTGTACATAAAATATCAAAAAGTACACCAAATATGTGTTATATATACTGTAAATAAACTATCAAAAACTACAGTAATTATATGTAATATACTGTACATAAACTATCAAAAACTACAGTAATTATATTTAATATACTGTACATAAAATATCAAAAATTACACCAAATCTATATTATATACTGTAAATAAAATATCAAAAAGTACAGTAAATATACAATACATACTGTACATAAAATATCAAAATGTACACCAAATATGTCATATATACTGTAAGTAAACTATCAAAAACTACAGTAATTATACTTAATATACTGTAAATAAACTATCTAAAATTACACCAAATGTTTATTATATACTGTAAATAAAATATCAAATAGTACAGTAAATATACATTACATACTGTACATAAAATATCAAAAAGTACAGCAAATATGACTTATATATACTGTAAATAAACTATCAAAAACTACAGTAATTATATTTAATATACTGTACATAAAATACCAAAAATTACACCAAATCTATATTATATACTGTAAATAAAATATCAAAAGTACAGTAAATATACATTACGTACTGTACATAAAATATCAAAAAGTACACCAAATATGTGTTATATATACTGTAAATAAACTATCAAAAACTACAGTAATTATATGTAATATACTGTACATAAACTATCAAAAACTACAGTAATTATATTTAATATACTGTACATAAAATATCAAAAATTACACCAAATCTATATTATATACTGTAAATAAAATATCAAAAAGTACAGTAAATATACAATACATACTGTACATAAAATATCAAAAAGTACACCAACTATGTGTCATATATACTGTAAGTAAACTATCAAAAACTACAGTAATTATACTTAATATACTGTAAATAAACTATCTAAAATTACACCAAATGTTTATTATATACTGTAAATAAAATATCAAATAGTACAGTAAATATACATTACATACTGTACATAAAATATCAAAAAGTACAGCAAATATGAGTTATGTATACTGTAAATAAACTATCAAAAACTACAGTAATTATATTTAATATACTGTACATAAAATACCAAAAATTACACCAAATCTATATTATATACTGTAAATAAAATATCAAAAAGTACAGTAAATATACATTACATACTGTACATAAAATATCAAGAAGTACACCAAATATGTGTTATATATACTGTAAATAAACTATCAAAAACTACAGTAATTATATGTAATATACTGTAAATAAACTATCAAAAATTACAGTAATTATATTTAATATACTGTACATAAAATATCAAAAAGTACAGTAAATATACATTACATACTGTACATAAAATATCAAAAAGTACACCAAATATGTGTTATATATACTGTAAATAAACTATCAAAAACTACACTAATTATATGTAATATACTGTAAATAAACTATCAAAAATTACAGTAATTATATTTAATATACTGTACATAAAATATCAAAAATTACACCAAATCTATATTATATACTGTAAATAAAATATCAAAAAGTACAGTAAATATACATTACATACTGTACATAAAATATCATAAAGTACACCAAATATGTGTTATATATACTGTAAATAAACTGTCAAAAACTACAGTAATTATATGTAATATACTGTACATAAAATATCAAAAACTACAGTAATTATATTTAATATACTGTACATAAAATATCAAAAATTACACCAAATCTATATTATATACTGTAAATAAAATATCAAAAAGTACAGTTAATATACAATACATACTGTACATAAAATATCAAAAAGTACACCAAATATGTGTCATATATACTGTAAATAAACTATCAAAAACTACCGTAATTATACTTAATATACTGTAAATAAACTATCAAAAATTACACCAAATGTTTATTATATACTGTAAATAAAATATCAAATAGTACAGTAAATATACATTACATACTGTACATAAAATATCAAAAAGTACAGCAAATATGAGTTATATATACTGTAAATAAACTATCAAAAACTACAGTAATTATATTTAATATACTGTACATAAAATACCAAAAATTACACCAAATCTATATTATATACTGTAAATAAAATATCAAAAAGTACAGTAAATATACATTACATACTATACATAAAATATCAAGAAGTACACCAAATATGTGTTATATATACTGTAAATAAACTATCAAAAACTACAGTAATTATATGTAATATACTGTAAATAAACTATCAAAAATTACAGTAATTATATTTAATATACTGTACATAAAATATCAAAAAGTACAGTAAATATACATTACATACTGTACATAAAATATCAAAAAGTACACCAAATATGTGTTATATATACTGTAAATAAACTATCAAAAACTACAGTAATTATATGTAATATACTGTAAATAAACTATCAAAAATTACAGTAATTATAATTAATATACTGTACATAAAATACCAAAAATTACACCAAATCTATATTATATACTGTAAATAAAATATCAAAAAGTACGGTAAATATACATTACATACTGTACATAAAATATCAAAAAGTACACCAAATATGTGTTATATATACTATAAATAAACTATCAAAAACTACAGTAATTATATGTAATATACTGTAAATAAACTCTCAAAAATTACAATAATTATATTTAATATACTGTACATAAAATATCAAAAAGTACAGTTAATATACATTACATACTGTACATAAAATATCAAAAAGTACACCAAATATGTGTTATATATACTGTAAATAAACTATCAAAAACTACAGTAATTATATGTAATATACTGTAAATAAACTATCAAAAATTACAGTAATTATATTTAATATACTGTACATAAAATATCAAAAATTACACCAAATCTATATTATATACTGTAAATAAAATATCAAAAAGTACAGTAAATATACATTACATACTGTACATAAAATATCATAAAGTACACCAAATATGTGTTATATATACTGTAAATAAACTGTCAAAAACTACAGTAATTATATGTAATATACTGTACATAAAATATCAAAAACTACAGTAATTATATTTAATATACTGTACATAAAATATCAAAAATTACACCAAATCTATATTATGTACTGTAAATAAAATATCAAAAAGTACAGTAAATATACAATACATACTGTACATAAAATATCAAAAAGTACACCAAATATGTGTCATATATACTGTAAATAAACTATCAAAAACTACCGTAATTATACTTAATATACTGTAAATAAACTATCAAAAATTACACCAAATGTTTATTATATACTGTAAATAAAATATCAAATAGTACAGTAAATATACATTACATACTGTACATAAAATATCAAAAAGTACAGCAAATATGAGTTATATATACTGTAAATAAACTATCAAAAACTACAGTAATTATATTTAATATACTGTACATAAAATACCAAAAATTACACCAAATCTATATTATATACTGTAAATAAAATATCAAAAAGTACAGTAAATATACATTACATACTGTACATAAAATATCAAAAAGTACACCAAATATGTGTTATATATACTGTAAATAAACTATCAAAAACTACAGTAATTATATGTAATATACTGTAAATATACTATCAAAAATTACAGTAATTATATTTAATATACTGTACATAAAATATCAAAAATTACACCAAATCTATATTATATACTGTAAATAAAATATCAAAAAGTACAGTTAATATACAATACATACTGTACATAAAATATCAAAAAGTACACCAAATATGTGTCATATATACTGTAAATAAACTATCAAAAACTACCGTAATTATACTTAATAAACTGTAAATAAACTAACAAAAATTACACCAAATGTTTATTATATACTGTAAATAAAATATCAAATAGTACAGTAAATATACATTACATACTGTACATAAAATATCAAAAAGTACAGCAAATATGAGTTATATATACTGTAAATAAACTATCAAAAACTACAGTAATTATATTTAATATACTGTACATAAAATACCAAAAATTACACCAAATCTATATTATATACTGTAAATAAAATATCAAAAAGTACAGTAAATATACATTACATACTATACATAAAATATCAAGAAGTACACCAAATATGTGTTATATATACTGTAAATAAACTATCAAAAACTACAGTAATTATATGTAATATACTGTAAATAAACTATCAAAAATTACAGTAATTATATTTAATATACTGTACATAAAATATCAAAAAGTACAGTAAATATACATTACATACTGTACATAAAATATCAAAAAGTACACCAAATATGTGTTATATATACTGTAAATAAACTATCAAAAACTACAGTAATTATATGTAATATACTGTAAATAAACTATCAAAAATTACAGTAATTATATTTAATATACTGTACATAAAATATCAAAAAGTACAGTAAATATACATTACGTACTGTACATAAAATATCAAAAAGTACACCAAATATGTGTTATATATACTGTAAATAAACTATCAAAAACTACAGTAATTATATGTAATATACTGTAAATAAACTATCAAAAATTACAGTAATTATATTTAATATACTGTAGATAAAATATCAAAAATTACACCAAATCTATATTATGTACTGTAAATAAAATATCAAAAAGTACAGTAAATATACATTACGTACTGTACATAAAATATCAAAAAGTACACCAAATATGTGTTATATATACTGTAAATAAACTATCAAAAACTACAGTAATTATATGTAATATACTGTACATAAACTATCAAAAACTACAGTAAATATATTTAATATACTGTACATAAAATATCAAAAATTACACCAAATCTATATTATATACTGTAAATAAAATATCAAAAAGTACAGTAAATATACAATACATACTGTACATAAAATATCAAAAAGTACACCAAATATGTGTCATATATACTGTAAATAAACTATCAAAAACTACAGTAATTATATTTAATATACTGTACATAAAATACCAAAAATTACACCAAATCTATATTATATACTGTAAATAAAATATCAAAAGTACAGTACATATACATTACGTACTGTACATAAAATATCAAAAAGTACACCAAATATGTGTTATATATACTGTAAATAAACTATCAAAAACTACAGTAATTATATGTAATATACTGTACATAAACTATCAAAAACTACAGTAATTATATTTAATATACTGTACATAAAATATCAAAAATTACACCAAATCTATATTATATACTGTAAATAAAATATCAAAAAGTACAGTAAATATACAATACATACTGTACATAAAATATCAAAAAGTACACCAAATATGTGTCATATATACTGTAAGTAAACTAACAAAAACTACAGTAATTATACTTAATATACTGTAAATAAACTATCTAAAATTACACCAAATGTTTATTATATACTGTAAATAAAATATCAAATAGTACAGTAAATATACATTACATACTGTACATAAAATATCAAAAAGTACAGCAAATATGAGTTATGTATACTGTAAATAAACTATCAAAAACTACAGTAATTATATTTAATATACTGTACATAAAATACCAAAAATTACACTAAATCTATATTATATACTGTAAATAAAATATCAAAAAGTACAGTAAATATACATTACATACTGTACATAAAATATCAAGAAGTACACCAAATATGTGTTATATATAGTGTAAATAAACTATCAAAAACTACAGTAATTATATGTAATATACTGTAAATAAACTATCAAAAATTACAGTAATTATATTTAATATACTGTACATAAAATATCAAAAAGTACAGTAAATATACATTACATACTGTACATAAAATATCAAAAAGTACACCAAATATGTGTTATATATACTGTAAATAAACTATCAAAAACTACAGTAATTATATGTAATATACTGTAAATAAACTATCAAAAATTACAGTAAGTATATTTAATATACTGTACATAAAATATCAAAAATTACACCAAATCTATATTATATAATGTAAATAAAATATCAAAAAGTACAGTAAATATACATTACGTACTGTACATAAAATATCAAAAAGTACACCAAATATGTGTTATATATACTGTAAATAAACTATCAAAAACTACAGTAATTATATTTAATATACTGTACATAAAATACCAAAAATTACACCAAATCTATATTATATACTGTAAATAAAATATCAAAAAGTACGGTAAATATACATTACATACTGTACATAAAATATCAAAAAGTACACCAAATATGTGTTATATATACTATAAATAAACTATCAAAAACTACAGTAATTATATGTAATATACTGTAAATAAACTCTCAAAAATTACAATAATTATATTTAATATACTGTACATAAAATATCAAAAAGTACAGTTAATATACATTACATACTGTACATAAAATATCAAAAAGTACACCAAATATGTGTTATATATACTGTAAATAAACTATCAAAAACTACAGTAATTATATGTAATATACTGTAAATAAACTATCAAAAATTACAGTAATTATATTTAATATACTGTACATAAAATATCAAAAATTACACCAAATCTATATTATATACTGTAAATAAAATATCAAAAAGTACAGTAAATATACATTACATACTGTACATAAAATATCATAAAGTACACCAAATATGTGTTATATATACTGTAAATAAACTGTCAAAAACTACAGTAATTATATGTAATATACTGTACATAAAATATCAAAAACTACAGTAATTATATTTAATATACTGTACATAAAATATCAAAAATTACACCAAATCTATATTATGTACTGTAAATAAAATATCAAAAAGTACAGTAAATATACAATACATACTGTACATAAAATATCAAAAAGTACACCAAATATGTGTCATATATACTGTAAATAAACTATCAAAAACTACCGTAATTATACTTAATATACTGTAAATAAACTATCAAAAATTACACCAAATGTTTATTATATACTGTAAATAAAATATCAAATAGTACAGTAAATATACATTACATACTGTACATAAAATATCAAAAAGTACAGCAAATATGAGTTATATATACTGTAAATAAACTATCAAAAACTACAGTAATTATATTTAATATACTGTACATAAAATACCAAAAATTACACCAAATCTATATTATATACTGTAAATAAAATATCAAAAAGTACAGTAAATATACATTACATACTGTACATAAAATATCAAAAAGTACACCAAATATGTGTTATATATACTGTAAATAAACTATCAAAAACTACAGTAATTATATGTAATATACTGTAAATATACTATCAAAAATTACAGTAATTATATTTAATATACTGTACATAAAATATCAAAAATTACACCAAATCTATATTATATACTGTAAATAAAATATCAAAAAGTACAGTTAATATACAATACATACTGTACATAAAATATCAAAAAGTACACCAAATATGTGTCATATATACTGTAAATAAACTATCAAAAACTACCGTAATTATACTTAATAAACTGTAAATAAACTAACAAAAATTACACCAAATGTTTATTATATACTGTAAATAAAATATCAAATAGTACAGTAAATATACATTACATACTGTACATAAAATATCAAAAAGTACAGCAAATATGAGTTATATATACTGTAAATAAACTATCAAAAACTACAGTAATTATATTTAATATACTGTACATAAAATACCAAAAATTACACCAAATCTATATTATATACTGTAAATAAAATATCAAAAAGTACAGTAAATATACATTACATACTATACATAAAATATCAAGAAGTACACCAAATATGTGTTATATATACTGTAAATAAACTATCAAAAACTACAGTAATTATATGTAATATACTGTAAATAAACTATCAAAAATTACAGTAATTATATTTAATATACTGTACATAAAATATCAAAAAGTACAGTAAATATACATTACATACTGTACATAAAATATCAAAAAGTACACCAAATATGTGTTATATATACTGTAAATAAACTATCAAAAACTACAGTAATTATATGTAATATACTGTAAATAAACTATCAAAAATTACAGTAATTATATTTAATATACTGTACATAAAATATCAAAAAGTACAGTAAATATACATTACGTACTGTACATAAAATATCAAAAAGTACACCAAATATGTGTTATATATACTGTAAATAAACTATCAAAAACTACAGTAATTATATGTAATATACTGTAAATAAACTATCAAAAATTACAGTAATTATATTTAATATACTGTAGATAAAATATCAAAAATTACACCAAATCTATATTATGTACTGTAAATAAAATATCAAAAAGTACAGTAAATATACATTACGTACTGTACATAAAATATCAAAAAGTACACCAAATATGTGTTATATATACTGTAAATAAACTATCAAAAACTACAGTAATTATATGTAATATACTGTACATAAACTATCAAAAACTACAGTAAATATATTTAATATACTGTACATAAAATATCAAAAATTACACCAAATCTATATTATATACTGTAAATAAAATATCAAAAAGTACAGTAAATATACAATACATACTGTACATAAAATATCAAAAAGTACACCAAATATGTGTCATATATACTGTAAATAAACTATCAAAAACTACAGTAATTATATTTAATATACTGTACATAAAATACCAAAAATTACACCAAATCTATATTATATACTGTAAATAAAATATCAAAAGTACAGTACATATACATTACGTACTGTACATAAAATATCAAAAAGTACACCAAATATGTGTTATATATACTGTAAATAAACTATCAAAAACTACAGTAATTATATGTAATATACTGTACATAAACTATCAAAAACTACAGTAATTATATTTAATATACTGTACATAAAATATCAAAAATTACACCAAATCTATATTATATACTGTAAATAAAATATCAAAAAGTACAGTAAATATACAATACATACTGTACATAAAATATCAAAAAGTACACCAAATATGTGTCATATATACTGTAAGTAAACTAACAAAAACTACAGTAATTATACTTAATATACTGTAAATAAACTATCTAAAATTACACCAAATGTTTATTATATACTGTAAATAAAATATCAAATAGTACAGTAAATATACATTACATACTGTACATAAAATATCAAAAAGTACAGCAAATATGAGTTATGTATACTGTAAATAAACTATCAAAAACTACAGTAATTATATTTAATATACTGTACATAAAATACCAAAAATTACACTAAATCTATATTATATACTGTAAATAAAATATCAAAAAGTACAGTAAATATACATTACATACTGTACATAAAATATCAAGAAGTACACCAAATATGTGTTATATATAGTGTAAATAAACTATCAAAAACTACAGTAATTATATGTAATATACTGTAAATAAACTATCAAAAATTACAGTAATTATATTTAATATACTGTACATAAAATATCAAAAAGTACAGTAAATATACATTACATACTGTACATAAAATATCAAAAAGTACACCAAATATGTGTTATATATACTGTAAATAAACTATCAAAAACTACAGTAATTATATGTAATATACTGTAAATAAACTATCAAAAATTACAGTAAGTATATTTAATATACTGTACATAAAATATCAAAAATTACACCAAATCTATATTATATAATGTAAATAAAATATCAAAAAGTACAGTAAATATACATTACGTACTGTACATAAAATATCAAAAAGTACACCAAATATGTGTTATATATACTGTAAATAAACTATCAAAAACTACAGTAATTATATGTAATATACTGTACATAAACTATCAAAAACTACAGTAATTATATTTAATATACTGTACATAAAATATCAAAAATTACACCAAATCTATATTATATACTGTAAATAAAATATCAAAAAGTACAGTAAATATACAATACATACTGTACATAAAATATCAAAAAGTACACCAAATATGTCATATATACTGTAAGTAAACTATCAAAAACTACAGTAATTATACTTAATATACTGTAAATAAACTATCTAAAATTACACCAAATGTTTATTATATACTGTAAATAAAATATCAAATAGTACAGTAAATATACATTACATACTGTACATAAAATATCAAAAAGTACAGCAAATATGAGTTATATATACTGTAAATAAACTATCAAAAACTACAGTAATTATATTTAATATACTGTACATAAAATACCAAAAATTACACCAAATCTATATTATATACTGTAAATAAAATATCAAAAGTACAGTAAATATACATTACGTACTGTACATAAAATATCAAAAAGTACACCAAATATGTGTTATATATACTGTAAATAAACTATCAAAAACTACAGTAATTATATGTAATATACTGTACATAAACTATCAAAAACTACAGTAATTATATTTAATATACTGTACATAAAATATCAAAAATTACACCAAATCTATATTATATACTGTAAATAAAATATCAAAAAGTACAGTAAATATACAATACATACTGTACATAAAATATCAAAAAGTACACCAAATATGTGTCATATATACTGTAAGTAAACTATCAAAAACTACAGTAATTATACTTAATATACTGTAAATAAACTATCTAAAATTACACCAAATGTTTATTATATACTGTAAATAAAATATCAAATAGTACAGTAAATATACATTACATACTGTACATAAAATATCAAAAAGTACAGCGAATATGAGTTATGTATACTGTAAATAAACTATCAAAAACTACAGTAATTATATTTAATATACTGTACATAAAATACCAAAAATTACACCAAATCTATATTATATACTGTCAATAAAATATCAAAAAGTACAGTAAATATACATTACATACTGTACATAAAATATCAAGAAGTACACCAAATATGTGTTATATATACTGTAAATAAACTATCAAAAACTACAGTAATTATAGGTAATATACTGTAAATAAACTCTCAAAAATTACAGTAATTATATTTAATATACTGTACATAAAATATCAAAAAGTACAGTAAATATACATTACATACTGTACATAAAATATCAAAAAGTACACCAAATATGTGTTATATATACTGTAAATAAACTATCAAAAACTACAGTAATTATATGTAATATACTGTAAATAAACTATCAAAAATTACAGTAATTATATTTAATATACTGTAGATAAAATATCAAAAATTACACCAAATCTATATTATATACTGTAAATAAAATATCAAAAAGTACAGTAAATATACATTACGTACTGTACATAAAATATCAAAAAGTACACCAAATATGTGTTATATATACTGTAAATAAACTATCAAAAACTACAGTAATTATATGTAATATACTGTACATAAACTATCAAAAACTACAGTAAATATATTTAATATACTGTACATAAAATATCAAAAATTACACCAAATCTATATTATATACTGTAAATAAAATATCAAAAAGTACAGTAAATATACAATACATACTGTACATAAAATATCAAAAAGTACACCAAATATGTGTCATATATACTGTAAATAAACTATCAAATACTACAGTAATTATATTTAATATACTGTACATAAAATACCAAAAATTACACCAAATCTATATTATATACTGTAAATAAAATATCAAAAGTACAGTAAATATACATTACGTACTGTACATAAAATATCAAAAAGTACACCAAATATGTGTTATATATACTGTAAATAAACTATCAAAAACTACAGTAATTATATGTAATATACTGTACATAAACTATCAAAAACTACAGTAATTATATTTAATATACTGTACATAAAATATCAAAAATTACACCAAATCTATATTATATACTGTAAATAAAATATCAAAAAGTACAGTAAATATACAATACATACTGTACATAAAATATCAAAAAGTACACCAACTATGTGTCATATATACTGTAAGTAAACTATCAAAAACTACAGTAATTATACTTAATATACTGTAAATAAACTATCTAAAATTACACCAAATGTTTATTATATACTGTAAATAAAATATCAAATAGTACAGTAAATATACATTACATACTGTACATAAAATATCAAAAAGTACAGCAAATATGAGTTATGTATACTGTAAATAAACTACCAAAAACTACAGTAATTATATTTAATATACTGTACATAAAATACCAAAAATTACACCAAATCTATATTATATACTGTAAATAAAATATCAAAAAGTACAGTAAATATACATTACATACTGTACATAAAATATCAAGAAGTACACCAAATATGTGTTATATATACTGTAAATAAACTATCAAAAACTACAGTAATTATATGTAATATACTGTAAATAAACTATCAAAAATTACAGTAATTATATTTAATATACTGTACATAAAATATCAAAAAGTACAGTAAATATACATTACATACTGTACATAAAATATCAAAAAGTACACCAAATATGTGTTATATATACTGTAAATAAACTATCAAAAACTACAGTAATTATAGGTAATATACTGTAAATAAACTATCAAAAATTACAGTAATTATATTTAATATACTGTACATAAAATATCAAAAAGTACAGTAAATATACATTACGTACTGTACATAAAATATCAAAAAGTACACCAAATATGTGTTATATATACTGTAAATAAACTATCAAAAACTACAGTAATTATATGTAATATACTGTAAATAAACTATCAAAAATTACAGTAATTATATTTAATATACTGTAGATAAAATATCAAAAATTACACCAAATCTATATTATATACTGTAAATAAAATATCAAAAAGTACAGTAAATATACATTACGTACTGTACATAAAATATCAAAAAGTACACCAAATATGTGTTATATATACTGTAAATAAACTATCAAAAACTACAGTAATTATATGTAATATACTGTACATAAACTATCAAAAACTACAGTAATTATATTTAATATACTGTACATAAAATATCAAAAATTACACCAAATCTATATTATATACTGTAAATAAAATATCAAAAAGTACAGTAAATATACAATACATACTGTACATAAAATATCAAAAAGTACACCAAATATGTGTCATATATACTGTAAATAAACTATCAAAAACTACAGTAATTATACTTAATATACTGTAAATAAACTATCTAAAATTACACCAAATGTTTATTATATACTGTAAATAAAATATCAAAAAGGACAGTAAATATACATTACATACTGTACATAAAATATCAAAAAGTACAGCAAATATGAGTTATATATACTGTAAATAAACTATCAAAAACTACAGTAATTATATTTAATATACTGTACATAAAATACCAAAAATTACACCAAATCTATATTATATACTGTAAATAAAATATCAAAAAGTACAGTAAATATACATTACATACTGTACATAAAATATCAAAAAGTACACCAAATATGTGTTATATATACTGTAAATAAACTATCAAAAACTACAGTAATTATATGTAATATACTGTAAATATACTATCAAAAATTACAGTAATTATATTTAATATACTGTACATAAAATATCAAAAATTACACCAAATCTATATTATATACTGTAAATAAAATATCAAAAAGTACAGTTAATATACAATACATACTGTACATAAAATATCAAAAAGTACACCAAATATGTGTCATATATACTGTAAATAAACTATCAAAAACTACCGTAATTATACTTAATAAACTGTAAATAAACTAACAAAAATTACACCAAATGTTTATTATATACTGTAAATAAAATATCAAATAGTACAGTAAATATACATTACATACTGTACATAAAATATCAAAAAGTACAGCAAATATGAGTTATATATACTGTAAATAAACTATCAAAAACTACAGTAATTATATTTAATATACTGTACATAAAATACCAAAAATTACACCAAATCTATATTATATACTGTAAATAAAATATCAAAAAGTACAGTAAATATACATTACATACTATACATAAAATATCAAGAAGTACACCAAATATGTGTTATATATACTGTAAATAAACTATCAAAAACTACAGTAATTATATGTAATATACTGTAAATAAACTATCAAAAATTACAGTAATTATATTTAATATACTGTACATAAAATATCAAAAAGTACAGTAAATATACATTACATACTGTACATAAAATATCAAAAAGTACACCAAATATGTGTTATATATACTGTAAATAAACTATCAAAAACTACAGTAATTATATGTAATATACTGTAAATAAACTATCAAAAATTACAGTAATTATAATTAATATACTGTACATAAAATACCAAAAATTACACCAAATCTATATTATATACTGTAAATAAAATATCAAAAAGTACGGTAAATATACATTACATACTGTACATAAAATATCAAAAAGTACACCAAATATGTGTTATATATACTATAAATAAACTATCAAAAACTACAGTAATTATATGTAATATACTGTAAATAAACTCTCAAAAATTACAATAATTATATTTAATATACTGTACATAAAATATCAAAAAGTACAGTAAATATACATTACATACTGTACATAAAATATCAAAAAGTACACCAAATATGTGTTATATATACTGTAAATAAACTATCAAAAACTACAGTAATTATAGGTAATATACTGTAAATAAACTATCAAAAATTACAGTAATTATATTTAATATACTGTACATAAAATATCAAAAAGTACAGTAAATATACATTACGTACTGTACATAAAATATCAAAAAGTACACCAAATATGTGTTATATATACTGTAAATAAACTATCAAAAACTACAGTAATTATATGTAATATACTGTAAATAAACTATCAAAAATTACAGTAATTATATTTAATATACTGTAGATAAAATATCAAAAATTACACCAAATCTATATTATATACTGTAAATAAAATATCAAAAAGTACAGTAAATATACATTACGTACTGTACATAAAATATCAAAAAGTACACCAAATATGTGTTATATATACTGTAAATAAACTATCAAAAACTACAGTAATTATATGTAATATACTGTACATAAACTATCAAAAACTACAGTAATTATATTTAATATACTGTACATAAAATATCAAAAATTACACCAAATCTATATTATATACTGTAAATAAAATATCAAAAAGTACAGTAAATATACAATACATACTGTACATAAAATATCAAAAAGTACACCAAATATGTGTCATATATACTGTAAATAAACTATCAAAAACTACAGTAATTATACTTAATATACTGTAAATAAACTATCTAAAATTACACCAAATGTTTATTATATACTGTAAATAAAATATCAAATAGTACAGTAAATATACATTACATACTGTACATAAAATATCAAAAAGTACAGCAAATATGAGTTATATATACTGTAAATAAACTATCAAAAACTACAGTAATTATATTTAATATACTGTACATAAAATACCAAAAATTACACCAAATCTATATTATATACTGTAAATAAAATATCAAAAAGTACAGTAAATATACATTACATACTGTACATAAAATATCAAAAAGTACACCAAATATGTGTTATATATACTGTAAATAAACTATCAAAAACTACAGTAATTATATGTAATATACTGTAAATATACTATCAAAAATTACAGTAATTATATTTAATATACTGTACATAAAATATCAAAAAGTACAGTAAATATACATTACATACTGTACATAAAATATCAAAAAGTACACCAAATATGTGTTATATATACTGTAAATAAACTATCAAAAACTACAGTAATTATATGTAATATACTGTAAATAAACTATCAAAAATTACAGTAATTATATTTAATATACTGTACATAAAATATCAAAAATTACACCAAATCTATATTATGTACAGTAAATAAAATATCAAAAAGTACAGTAAATATACATTACGTACTGTACATAAAATATCAAAAAGTACATCAAATATGTGTTATATATACTGTAAATAAACTATCAAAAACCACAGTAATTATATGTAATATACTGTACATAAACTATCAAAAACTACAGTAATTATATTTAATATACTGTACATAAAATATCAAAAATTACACCAAATCTATATTATATACTATAAATAAAATATCAAAAAGTACAGTAAATATACAATACATACTGTACATAAAATATCAAAAATTACACCAAATATGTGTCATATATACTGTAAATAAACTATCAAAAACTACAGTAATTATATTTAATATACTGTAAATAAACTATCTAAAATTACACCAAATGTTTATTATATACTGTAAATAAAATATCAAATAGTACAGTAAATATACATTACATACTGTACATAAAATAACAAAAAGTACAGCAAATATGAGTTATATATACTGTAAATAAACCATCAAAAACTTCAGTAATTATATTTAATATACTGTACATAAAATACCAAAAATTACACCAAATCTATATTATATACTGTAAATAAAATATCAAAAAGTACAGTAAATATACATTACATACTGTACATAAAATATCAAGAAGTACACCAGATATGTGTTATATATACTGTAAATAAACTATCAAAAACTACAGTAATTATATGTAATATACTGTAAATAAACTATCAAAAATTACAGTAATTATATTTAATATACTGTACATAAAATATCAAAAAGTACAGTAAATATACATTACAAACTGTAGATAAAATATCAAAAAGTACACCAAATATGTGTTATATATATTGTAAATAAACTATCAAAAACTACAGTAATTATATGTAATATACTGTAAATAAACTATCAAAAATTACAGTAATTATATTTAATATACTGTACATAAAATATCCAAAATTACACCAAATCTATATTATATACAGTAAATAAAATATCAAAAAGTACAGTAAATATACATTACATACTGTACATAAAATATCATAAAGTACACCAAATATGTGTTATATATACTGTAAATAAACTATCAAAAACTACAGTAATGATATGTAATATACTGTACATAAACTATCAAAAACTACAGTAATTATATTTAATATACTGTACATAAAATATCAAAAATTACACCAAATCTATATTATATACTGTAAATAAAATATCAAAAAGTACAGTAAATATACAATACATACTGTACATAAAATATCAAAAAGTACACCAAATATGTGTCATATATACTGTAAATAAACTATCAAAAACTACAGTAATTATACTTAATATACTGTAAATAAACTATCAAAAGTTACACCAAATGTTTATTATATACTGTAAATAAAATATCAAATAGTACAGTAAATATACATTACTTACTGTACATAACATATCAAAAAGTACAGCAAATATGAGTTATATATACTGTAAATAAACTATCAAAAACTACAGTAATAATATTTAATATACTGTACATAAAATACCAAAAATTACACCAAATCTATATTATATACTGTAAATAAAATATCAAAAAGTACAGTAAATATACATTACATACTGTACATAAAATATCAAAAAGTACACCAAATATGTGTTATATATACTGTAAATAAACTATCAAAAACTACAGTAATTATATGTAATATACTGTAAATAAACTATGAAAAATTACAGTAATTATAATTAATATACTGTACATAAAATATCAAAAATTACACCAAATCTATATTATATACTGTAAATAAAATATCAAAAAGGACAGTAAATATACATTACATACTGTACATAAAATATCAAAAAGTACACCAAATATGTGTTATATATACTGTAAATAAACTATCAAAAACTACAGTAATTATATGTAATATACTGTAAATAAACTATCAAAAATTACAGTAATTATATTTAATATACTGTACATAAAATATCAAAAAGTACAGTAAATATACATTACATACTGTACATAAAATATCAAAAAGTACACCAAATATGTGTTATATATACTGTAAATAAACTATCGAAAACTACAGTAATTATATGTAATATACTGTAAATAAACTATCAAAAATTACAATAATTATATTTAATATACTGTACATAAAATATCAAAAAGTACAGTAAATATACATTACATACTGTACATAAAATATCAAAAAGTACACCAAATATGTGTTATATATACTGTAAATAAACTATCAAAAACTACAGTAATTATATGTAATATACTGTAAATAAACTATCAAAAATTACAGTAATTATATTTAATATACTGTACATAAAATATCAAAAAGTACAGTGAAGATACATTACGTACTGTACATAAAATATCAAAAAGTACACCAAATATGTGTTATATATACTGTAAATAAACTATCAAAAACTACAGTAATTATATGTAATATACTGTAAATAAACTATCAAAAATTACAGTAATTATATTTAATATACTGTAGATAAAATATCAAAAATTACACCAAATCTATATTATATACTGTAAATAAAATATCAAAAAGTACAGTAAATATACATTACGTACTGTACATAAAATATCAAAAAGTACACCAAATATGTGTTATATATACTGTAAATAAACTATCAAAAACTACAGTAATTATATGTAATATACTGTACATAAACTATCAGAAATTACAGTAATTATATTTAATATACTGTACATAAAATATCAAAAATTACACCAAATCTATATTATATACTGTAAATAAAATATCAAAAAGTACAGTAAATATACATTACATACTGTACATAAAATAACATAAAGTACACCAAATATGTGTTATATATACTGTAAATAAACTGTCAAAAACTACAGTAATTATATGTAATATACTGTACATAAAATATCAAAAACTACAGTAATTATATTTAATATACTGTACATAAAATATCAAAAATTACACCAAATCTATATTATATACTGTAAAGAAAATATCAAAAAGTACAGTAAATATACAATACATACTGTTCATAAAATATCAAAAAGTACACCAAATATGTGTCATATATACTGTAAATAAACTATCAAAAACTACCGTAATTATACTTAATATACTGTAAATAAACTATCAAAAATTACACCAAATGTTTATTATATACTGTAAATAAAATATCAAATAGTACAGTAAATATACATTACATACTGTACATAAAATATCAAAAAGTACAGCAAATATGAGTTATATATACTGTAAATAAACTATCAAAAACTACAGTAATTATATTTAATATACTGTACATAAAATACCAAAAATTACACCAAATCTATATTATATACTGTAAATAAAATATCAAAAAGTACAGTAAATATACATTACATACTGTACATAAAATATCAAAAAGTACACCAAATATGTGTTATATATACTGTAAATAAACTATCAAAAACTACAGTAATTATATGTAATATACTGTAAATAAACTATCAAAAATTACAGTAATTATATTTAATATACTGTACATAAAATATCAAAAAGTACAGTAAATATACATTACATACTGTACATAAAATATCAAAAAGTACACCAAATATGTGTTATATATACTGTAAATAAACTATCAAAAACTACAGTAATTATATGTAATATACTGTAAATAAACTATCAAAAATTACAGTAATTATAATTAATATACTGTACATAAAATACCAAAAATTACACCAAATCTATATTATATACTGTAAATAAAATATCAAAAAGTACAGTAAATATACATTACATACTGTACATAAAATATCAAAAAGTACACCAAATATGTGTTATATATACTATAAATAAACTATCAAAAACTACAGTAATTATATGTAATATACTGTAAATAAACTCTCAAAAATTACAATAATTATATTTAATATACTGTACATAAAATATCAAAAAGTACAGTAAATATACATTACATACTGTACATAAAATATCAAAAAGTACACCAAATATGTGTTATATATACTGTAAATAAACTATCAAAAACTACAGTAATTATATGTAATATACTGTAAATAAACTATCAAAAATTACAGTAATTATATTTAATATACTGTACATAAAATATCAAAAAGTACAGTAAATATACATTACATACTGTACATAAAATATCAAAAAGTACACCAAATATGTGTTATATATACTGTAAATAAACTATCGAAAACTACAGTAATTATATGTAATATACTGTAAATAAACTATCAAAAATTACAATAATTATATTTAATATACTGTACATAAAATATCAAAAAGTACAGTAAATATACATTACATACTGTACATAAAATATCAAAAAGTACACCAAATATGTGTTATATATACTGTAAATAAACTATCAAAAACTACAGTAATTATATGTAATATACTGTAAATAAACTATCAAAAATTACAGTAATTATATTTAATATACTGTACATAAAATATCAAAAAGTACAGTAAAGATACATTACGTACTGTACATAAAATATCAAAAAGTACACCAAATATGTGTTATATATACTGTAAATAAACTATCAAAAACTACAGTAATTATATGTAATATACTGTAAATAAACTATCAAAAATTACAGTAATTATATTTAATATACTGTAGATAAAATATCAAAAATTACACCAAATCTATATTATATACTGTAAATAAAATATCAAAAAGTACAGTAAATATACATTACGTACTGTACATAAAATATCAAAAAGTACACCAAATATGTGTTATATATACTGTAAATAAACTATCAAAAACTACAGTAATTATATGTAATATACTGTACATAAACTATCAGAAATTACAGTAATTATATTTAATATACTGTACATAAAATATCAAAAATTACACCAAATCTATATTATATACTGTAAATAAAATATCAAAAAGTACAGTAAATATACATTACATACTGTACATAAAATAACATAAAGTACACCAAATATGTGTTATATATACTGTAAATAAACTGTCAAAAACTACAGTAATTATATGTAATATACTGTACATAAAATATCAAAAACTACAGTAATTATATTTAATATACTGTACATAAAATATCAAAAATTACACCAAATCTATATTATATACTGTAAAGAAAATATCAAAAAGTACAGTAAATATACAATACATACTGTACATAAAATATCAAAAAGTACACCAAATATGTGTCATATATACTGTAAATAAACTATCAAAAACTACCGTAATTATACTTAATATACTGTAAATAAACTATCAAAAATTACACCAAATGTTTATTATATACTGTAAATAAAATATCAAATAGTACAGTAAATATACATTACATACTGTACATAAAATATCAAAAAGTACAGCAAATATGAGTTATATATACTGTAAATAAACTATCAAAAACTACAGTAATTATATTTAATATACTGTACATAAAATACCAAAAATTACACCAAATCTATATTATATACTGTAAATAAAATATCAAAAAGTACAGTAAATATACATTACATACTGTACATAAAATATCAAAAAGTACACCAAATATGTGTTATATATACTGTAAATAAACTATCAAAAACTACAGTAATTATATGTAATATACTGTAAATAAACTATCAAAAATTACAGTAATTATATTTAATATACTGTACATAAAATATCAAAAAGTACAGTAAATATACATTACATACTGTACATAAAATATCAAAAAGTACACCAAATATGTGTTATATATACTGTAAATAAACTATCAAAAACTACAGTAATTATATGTAATATACTGTAAATAAACTATCAAAAATTACAGTAATTATAATTAATATACTGTACATAAAATACCAAAAATTACACCAAATCTATATTATATACTGTAAATAAAATATCAAAAAGTACAGTAAATATACATTACATACTGTACATAAAATATCAAAAAGTACACCAAATATGTGTTATATATACTATAAATAAACTATCAAAAACTACAGTAATTATATGTAATATACTGTAAATAAACTCTCAAAAATTACAATAATTATATTTAATATACTGTACATAAAATATCAAAAAGTACAGTAAATATACATTACATACTGTACATAAAATATCAAAAAGTACACCAAATATGTGTTATATATACTGTAAATAAACTATCGAAAACTACAGTAATTATATGTAATATACTGTAAATAAACTATCAAAAATTACAATAATTATATTTAATATACTGTACATAAAATATCAAAAAGTACAGTAAATATACATTACATACTGTACATAAAATATCAAAAAGTACACCAAATATGTGTTATATATACTGTAAATAAACTATCAAAAACTACAGTAATTATATGTAATATACTGTAAATAAACTATCAAAAATTACAGTAATTATATTTAATATACTGTACATAAAATATCAAAAAGTACAGTAAAGATACATTACGTACTGTACATAAAATATCAAAAAGTACACCAAATATGTGTTATATATACTGTAAATAAACTATCAAAAACTACAGTAATTATATGTAATATACTGTAAATAAACTATCAAAAATTACAGTAATTATATTTAATATACTGTAGATAAAATATCAAAAATTACACCAAATCTATATTATATACTGTAAATAAAATATCAAAAAGTACAGTAAATATACATTACGTACTGTACATAAAATATCAAAAAGTACACCAAATATGTGTTATATATACTGTAAATAAACTATCAAAAACTACAGTAATTATATGTAATATACTGTACATAAACTATCAGAAATTACAGTAATTATATTTAATATACTGTACATAAAATATCAAAAATTACACCAAATCTATATTATATACTGTAAATAAAATATCAAAAAGTACAGTAAATATACATTACATACTGTACATAAAATAACATAAAGTACACCAAATATGTGTTATATATACTGTAAATAAACTGTCAAAAACTACAGTAATTATATGTAATATACTGTACATAAAATATCAAAAACTACAGTAATTATATTTAATATACTGTACATAAAATATCAAAAATTACACCAAATCTATATTATATACTGTAAAGAAAATATCAAAAAGTACAGTAAATATACAATACATACTGTACATAAAATATCAAAAAGTACACCAAATATGTGTCATATATACTGTAAATAAACTATCAAAAACTACCGTAATTATACTTAATATACTGTAAATAAACTATCAAAAATTACACCAAATGTTTATTATATACTGTAAATAAAATATCAAATAGTACAGTAAATATACATTACATACTGTACATAAAATATCAAAAAGTACAGCAAATATGAGTTATATATACTGTAAATAAACTATCAAAAACTACAGTAATTATATTTAATATACTGTACATAAAATACCAAAAATTACACCAAATCTATATTATATACTGTAAATAAAATATCAAAAAGTACAGTAAATATACATTACATACTGTACATAAAATATCAAAAAGTACACCAAATATGTGTTATATATACTGTAAATAAACTATCAAAAACTACAGTAATTATATGTAATATACTGTAAATAAACTATCAAAAATTACAGTAATTATATTTAATATACTGTACATAAAATATCAAAAAGTACAGTAAATATACATTACATACTGTACATAAAATATCAAAAAGTACACCAAATATGTGTTATATATACTGTAAATAAACTATCAAAAACTACAGTAATTATATGTAATATACTGTAAATAAACTATCAAAAATTACAGTAATTATAATTAATATACTGTACATAAAATACCAAAAATTACACCAAATCTATATTATATACTGTAAATAAAATATCAAAAAGTACAGTAAATATACATTACATACTGTACATAAAATATCAAAAAGTACACCAAATATGTGTTATATATACTATAAATAAACTATCAAAAACTACAGTAATTATATGTAATATACTGTAAATAAACTCTCAAAAATTACAATAATTATATTTAATATACTGTACATAAAATATCAAAAAGTACAGTAAATATACATTACATACTGTACATAAAATATCAAAAAGTACACCAAATATGTGTTATATATACTGTAAATAAACTATCAAAAACTACAGTAATTATATGTAATATACTGTAAATAAACTATCAAAAATTACAGTAATTATATTTAATATACTGTACATAAAATATCAAAAAGTACAGTAAATATACATTACGTACTGTACATAAAATATCAAAAAGTACACCAAATATGTGTTATATATACTGTAAATAAACTATCAAAAACTACAGTAATTATATGTAATATACTGTAAATAAACTATCAAAAATTACAGTAATTATATTTAATATACTGTAGATAAAATATCAAAAATTACACCAAGTCTATATTATATACTGTAAATAAAATATCAAAAAGTACAGTAAATATACATTACGTACTGTACATAAAATATCAAAAAGTACACCAAATATGTGTTATATATACTGTAAATAAACTATCAAAAACTACAGTAATTATATGTAATATACTGTACATAAACTATCAAAAACTACAGTAATTATATTTAATATACTGTACATAAAATATCAAAAATTACACCAACTCTATATTATATACTGTAAATAAAATATCAAAAAGTACAGTAAATATACAATACATACTGTACATAAAATATCAAAAAGTACACCAAATATGTGTCATATATACTGTAAATAAACTATCAAAAACTACAGTAATTATACTTAATATACTGTAAATAAACTATCTAAAATTACACCAAATGTTTATTATATACTGTAAATAAAAAATCAAATAGTACAGTAAATATACATTACATACTGTACATAAAATATCAAAAAGTACAGCAAATATGAGTTATATATACTGTAAATAAACTATCAAAAACTACAGTAATTATATTTAATATACTGTACATAAAATACCAAAAATTACACCAAATCTATATTATATACTGTAAATAAAATATCAAAAAGTACAGTAAATATACGTTACATACTGTACATAAAATATCAAAAAGTACACCAAATATGTGTTATATATACTGTAAATAAACTATCAAAAACTACAGTAATTATATGTAATATACTGTAAATAAACTATCAAAAATTACAGTAATTATATTTAATATACTGTACATAAAATATCAAAAATTACAGTAAATATACATTACGTACTGTACATAAAATATCAAAAAGTACACCAAATATGTGTTATATATACTGTAAATAAACTATCAAAAACTACAGTAATTATATGTAATATACTGTAAATAAACTATCAAAAATTACAGTAATTATATTTAATATACTGTACATAAAATATCAAAAATTACACAAAATCTATATTATATACTGTAAATAAAATATCAAAAAGTACAGTAAATATACATTACGTACTGTACATAAAATATCAAAAAGTACACCAAATATGTGTTATATATACTGTAAATAAACTATCAAAAACTACAGTAATTATATGTAATATACTGTAAATAAACTATCAAAAACTACAGTAATTATATTTAATATACTGTACATAAAATATCAAAAATTACACCAAATCTATATTATATACTGTAAATAAAATATCAAAAAGTACAGTAAATATACATTACGTACTGTACATAAAATATCAAAAAGTACACCAAATATGTGTCATATATACTGTAAGTAAACTATCAAAAACTACAGTAATTATACTTAATATACTGTAAATAAACTATCTAAAATTACACCAAATGTTTATTATATACTGTAAATAAAATATCAAATAGTACAGTAAATATACATTACATACTGTACATAAAATATCAAAAAGTACAGCAAATATGAGTTATATATACTGTAAATAAACTATCAAAAACTACAGTAATTATATGTAATATACTGTAAATAAACTCTCAAAAATTACAATAATTATATTTAATATACTGTACATAAAATATCAAAAAGTACAGTAAATATACATTACATACTGTACATAAAATATCAAAAAGTACACCAAATATGTGTTATATATACTGTAAATAAACTATCAAAAACTACAGTAATTATATGTAATATACTGTAAATAAACTATCAAAAATTACAGTAATTATATTTAATATACTGTACATAAAATATCAAAAAGTACAGTAAATATACATTACATACTGTACATAAAATATCAAAAAGTACACCAAATATGTGTTATATATACTGTAAATAAACTATCAAAAACTACAGTAATTATATGTAATATACTGTAAATAAACTATCAAAAATTACAGTAATTATAATTAATATACTGTACATAAAATACCAAAAATTACACCAAATCTATATTATATACTGTAAATAAAATATCAAAAAGTACAGTAAATATACATTACATACTGTACATAAAATATCAAAAAGTACACCAAATATGTGTTATATATACTATAAATAAACTATCAAAAACTACAGTAATTATATGTAATATACTGTAAATAAACTCTCAAAAATTACAATAATTATATTTAATATACTGTACATAAAATATCAAAAAGTACAGTAAATATACATTACATACTGTACATAAAATATCAAAAAGTACACCAAATATGTGTTATATATACTGTAAATAAACTATCAAAAACTACAGTAATTATATGTAATATACTGTAAATAAACTATCAAAAATTACAGTAATTATATTTAATATACTGTACATAAAATATCAAAAAGTACAGTAAATATACATTACGTACTGTACATAAAATATCAAAAAGTACACCAAATATGTGTTATATATACTGTAAATAAACTATCAAAAACTACAGTAATTATATGTAATATACTGTAAATAAACTATCAAAAATTACAGTAATTATATTTAATATACTGTAGATAAAATATCAAAAATTACACCAAGTCTATATTATATACTGTAAATAAAATATCAAAAAGTACAGTAAATATACATTACGTACTGTACATAAAATATCAAAAAGTACACCAAATATGTGTTATATATACTGTAAATAAACTATCAAAAACTACAGTAATTATATGTAATATACTGTATATAAACTATCAAAAACTACAGTAATTATATTTAATATACTGTACATAAAATATCAAAAATTACACCAAATCTATATTATATACTGTAAATAAAATATCAAAAAGTACAGTAAATATACAATACATACTGTACATAAAATATCAAAAAGTACACCAAATATGTGTCACATATACTGTAAATAAACTATCAAAAACTACAGTAATTATACTTAATATACTGTAAATAAACTATCTAAAATTACACCAAATGTTTATTATATACTGTAAATAAAATATCAAATAGTACAGTAAATATACATTACATACTGTACATAAAATATCAAAAAGTACAGCAAATATGAGTTATATATACTGTAAATAAACTATCAAAAACTACAGTAATTATATTTAATATACTGTACATAAAATACCAAAAATTACACCAAATCTATATTATATACTGTAAATAAAATATCAAAAAGTACAGTAAATATACATTACATACTGTACATAAAATATCAAACAGTACACCAAATATGTGTTATATATACTGTAAATAAACTATCAAAAACTACAGTAATTATATGTAATATACTGTAAATAAACTATCAAAAATTACAGTAATTATATTTAATATACTGTACATAAAATATCAAAAATTACAGTAAATATACATTACGTACTGTACATAAAATATCAAAAAGTACACCAAATATGTGTTATATATACTGTAAATAAACTATCAAAAACTACAGTAATTATATGTAATATACTGTAAATAAACTATCAAAAATTACAGTAATTATATTTAATATACTGTACATAAAATATCAAAAATTACACCAAATCTATATTATATACTGTAAATAAAATATCAAAAAGTACAGTAAATATACATTACGTACTGTACATAAAATATCAAAAAGTACACCAAATATGTGTTATATATACTGTAAATAAACTATCAAAAACTACAGTAATTATATGTAATATACTGTACATAAACTATCAAAAACTACAGTAATTATATTTAATATACTGTACATAAAATATCAAAAATTACACCAAATCTATATTATATACTGTAAATAAAATATCAAAAAGTACAGAAAATATACAATACATACTGTACATAAAATATCAAAAAGTACACCAAATATGTGTCATATATACTGTAAGTAAACTATCAAAAACTACAGTAATTATACTTAATATACTGTAAATAAACTATCTAAAATTACACCAAATGTTTATTATATACTGTAAATAAAATATCAAATAGTACAGTAAATATACATTACATACTGTACATAAAATATCAAAAAGTACAGCAAATATGAGTTATGTATACTGTAAATAAACTATCAAAAACTACAGTAATTATATTTAATATACTGTACATAAAATACCAAAAATTACACCAAATCTATATTATATACTGTAAATAAAATATCAAAAAGTACAGTAAATATACATTACATACTGTACATAAAATATCAAGAAGTACACCAAATATGTGTTATATATACTGTAAATAAACTATCAAAAACTACAGTAATTATATGTAATATACTGTAAATAAACTATCAAAAATTACAGTAATTATATTTAATATACTGTACATAAAATATCAAAAAGTACAGTAAATATACATTACATACTGTACATAAAATATCAAAAAGTACACCAAATATGTGTTATATATACTGTAAATAAACTATCAAAAACTACAGTAATTATATGTAATATACTGTAAATAAACTATCAAAAATTACAGTAATTATATTTAATATACTGTACATAAAATATCAAAAATTACACCAAATCTATATTATATACTGTAAATAAAATATCAAAAAGTACAGTAAATATACATTACGTACTGTACATAAAATATCAAAAAGTACACCAAATATGTGTTATATATACTGTAAATAAACTATCAAAAACTACAGTAATTATATGTAATATACTGTACATAAACTATCAAAAACTACAGTAATTATATTTAATATACTGTACATAAAATATCAAAAATTACACCAAATCTATATTATATACTGTAAATAAAATATCAAAAAGTACAGTAAATATACAATACATACTGTACATAAAATATCAAAAAGTACACCAAATATGTCATATATACTGTAAGTAAACTATCAAAAACTACAGTAATTATACTTAATATACTGTAAATAAACTATCTAAAATTACACCAAATGTTTATTATATACTGTAAATAAAATATCAAATAGTACAGTAAATATACATTACATACTGTACATAAAATATCAAAAAGTACAGCAAATATGACTTATATATACTGTAAATAAACTATCAAAAACTACAGTAATTATATTTAATATACTGTACATAAAATACCAAAAATTACACCAAATCTATATTATATACTGTAAATAAAATATCAAAAGTACAGTAAATATACATTACGTACTGTACATAAAATATCAAAAAGTACACCAAATATGTGTTATATATACTGTAAATAAACTATCAAAAACTACAGTAATTATATGTAATATACTGTACATAAACTATCAAAAACTACAGTAATTATATTTAATATACTGTACATAAAATATCAAAAATTACACCAAATCTATATTATATACTGTAAATAAAATATCAAAAAGTACAGTAAATATACAATACATACTGTACATAAAATATCAAAAAGTACACCAAATATGTGTCATATATACTGTAAGTAAACTATCAAAAACTACAGTAATTATACTTAATATACTGTAAATAAACTATCTAAAATTACACCAAATGTTTATTATATACTGTAAATAAAATATCAAATAGTACAGTAAATATACATTACATACTGTACATAAAATATCAAAAAGTACAGCAAATATGAGTTATGTATACTGTAAATAAACTATCAAAAACTACAGTAATTATATTTAATATACTGTACATAAAATACCAAAAATTACACCAAATCTATATTATATACTGTCAATAAAATATCAAAAAGTACAGTAAATATACATTACATACTGTACATAAAATATCAAGAAGTACACCAAATATGTGTTATATATACTGTAAATAAACTATCAAAAACTACAGTAATTATATGTAATATACTGTAAATAAACTATCAAAAATTACAGTAATTATATTTAATATACTGTACATAAAATATCAAAAAGTACAGTAAATATACATTACATGCTGTACATAAAATATGAAAAAGTACACCAAATATGTGTTATATATACTGTAAATAAACTATCAAAAACTACAGTAATTATATGTAATATACTGTAAATAAACTATCAAAAATTACAGTAATTATATTTAATATACTGTACATAAAATATCAAAAATTACACCAAATCTATATTATATACAGTAAATAAAATATCAAAAAGTACAGTAAATATACATTACATACTGTACATAAAATATCATAAAGTACACCAAATATGTGTTATATATACTGTAAATAAACTGTCAAAAACTACAGTAATTATATGTAATATACTGTACATAAAATATCAAAAACTACAGTAATTATATTTAATATACTGTACATAAAATATCAAAAATTACACCAAATATATATTATATACTGTAAAGAAAATATCAAAAAGTACAGTAAATATACAATACATACTGTACATAAAATATCAAAAAGTACACCAAATATGTGTCATATATACTGTAAATAAACTATCAAAAACTACCGTAATTATACTTAATATACTGTAAATAAACTATCAAAAATTACACCAAATGTTTATTATATACTGTAAATAAAATATCAAATAGTACAGTAAATATACATTACATACTGTACATAAAATATCAAAAAGTACAGCAAATATGAGTTATATATACTGTAAATAAACTATCAAAAACTACAGTAATTATATTTAATATACTGTACATAAAATACCAAAAATTACACCAAATCTATATTATATACTGTAAATAAAATATCAAAAAGTACAGTAAATATACATTACATACTGTACATAAAATATCAAAAAGTACACCAAATATGTGTTATATATACTGTAAATAAACTATCAAAAACTACAGTAATTATACTTAATATACTGTAAATAAACTATCAAAAATTACAGTAATTATAATTAATATACTGTACATAAAATATCAAAAATTACACCAAATCTATATTATATACTGTAAATAAAATATCAAAAAGGACAGTAAATATACATTACATACTGTACATAAAATATCAAAAAGTACACCAAATATGTGTTATATATACTGTAAATAAACTATCAAAAACTACAGTAATTATATGTAATATACTGTAAATAAACTATCAAAAATTACATTAATTATATTTAATATACTGTACATAAAATATCAAAAATTACACCAAATCTATATTATATACTGTAAATAAAATATCAAAAAGTACAGTAAATATACATTACGTACTGTTCATAAAATATCAAAAACTACACCGAATATGTGTTATATATACTGTAAATAAACTATCAAAAACTACAGTAATTATATGTAAAATACTGTACATAAACTATCAAAAACTACAGTAATTATATTTAATATACTGTACATAAAATATCAAAAATTACACCAAATCTATATTATATACTGTAAATAAAATATCAAAAAGTACAGTAAATATACAATACATACTGTACATAAAATATCAAAAAGTACACCAAATATGTCATATATACTGTAAGTAAACTATCAAAAACTACAGTAATTATACTTAATATACTGTAAATAAACTATCTAAAATTACACCAAATGTTTATTATATACTGTAAATAAAATATCAAATAGTACAGTAAATATACATTACGTACTGTACATAAAATATCAAAAAGTACACCAAATATGTGTTATATATACTGTAAATAAACTATCAAAAACTACAGTAATTATATGTAATATACTGTACATAAACTATCAAAAACTACAGTAATTATATTTAATATACTGTACATAAACTATCAAAAATTACACCAAATCTATATTATATACTGTACATAAAATATCAAAAAGTACAGTAAATATACAATACATACTGTACATAAAATATCAAAAAGTACACCAAATATGTCATATATACTGTAAGTAAACTATCAAAAACTACAGTAATTATACTTAATATACTGTAAATAAACTATCTAAAATTACACCAAATGTTTATTATATACTGTAAATAAAATATCAAATAGTACAGTAAATATACATTACATACTGTACATAAAATATCAAAAAGTACAGCAAATATGAGTTATATATACTGTAAATAAACTATCAAAAACTACAGTAATTATATTTCATATACTGTACATAAAATACCAAAAATTACACCAAATCTATATTATATACTGTAAATAAAATATCAAAAGTACAGTAAATATACATTACGTACTGTACATAAAATATCAAAAAGTACACCAAATATGTGTTATATATACTGTAAATAAACTATCAAAAACTACAGTAATTATATGTAATATACTGTACATAAACTATCAAAAACTACAGTAATTATATTTAATATACTGTACATAAAATATCAAAAATTACACCAAATCTGTATTATATACTGTAAATAAAATATCAAAAAGTACAGTAAATATACACTACATACTGTACATAGAATATCAAAAAGTACACCAAATATGTGTCATATATACTGTAAGTAAACTATCAAAAACTACAGTAATTATACTTAATATACTGTAAATAAACTATCTAAAATTACACGAAATATTTATTATATACTGTAAATAAAATATCAAATAGTACAGTAAATATACATTACATACTGTACATAAAATATCAAAAAGTACAGCAAATATGAGTTATGTATACTGTAAATAAACTATCAAAAACTACAGTAATTATATTTAATATACTGTACATAAAATACCAAAAATTACACCAAATCTATATTATATACTGTCAATAAAATATCAAAAAGTACAGTAAATATACATTACATACTGTACATAAAATATCAAGAAGTACACCAAATATGTGTTATATATACTGTAAATAAACTATCAAAAACTACAGTAATTATATGTAATATACTGTAAATAAACTATCAAAAATTACAGTAATTATATTTAATATACTGTACATAAAATATCAAAAAGTACAGTAAATATACATTACATGCTGTACATAAAATATCAAAAAGTACACCAAATATGTGTTATATATACTGTAAATAAACTATCAAAAACTACAGTAATTATATGTAATATACTGTAAATAAACTATCAAAAATTACAGTAATTATATTTAATATACTGTACATAAAATATCAAAAATTACACCAAATCTATATTATATACAGTAAATAAAATATCAAAAAGTACAGTAAATATACATTACATACTGTACATAAAATATCATAAAGTACACCAAATATGTGTTATATATACTGTAAATAAACTGTCAAAAACTACAGTAATTATATGTAATATACTGAACATAAAATATCAAAAACTACAGTAATTATTTTTAATATACTGTACATAAAATATCAAAAATTACACCAAATCTATATTATATACTGTAAAGAAAATATCAAAAAGTACAGTAAATATACAATACATACTGTACATAAAATATCAAAAAGTACACCAAATATGTGTCATATATACTGTAAATAAACTATCAAAAACTACCGTAATTATACTTAATATACTGTAAATAAACTATCAAAAATTACACCAAATGTTTATTATATACTGTAAATAAAATATCAAAAAGTACAGTAAATATACATTACATACTGTACATAAAATATCAAAAAGTACACCAAATATGTGTTATATATACTGTAAATAAACTATCAAAAACTACAGTAATTATATGTAATATACTGTAAATAAACTATCAAAAATTACAGTAATTATAATTAATATACTGTACATAAAATATCAAAAATTACACCAAATCTATATTATATACTGTAAATAAAATATCAAAAAGGACAGTAAATATACATTACATACTGTACATAAAATATCAAACAGTACACCAAATATGTGTTATATATACTGTAAATAAACTATCAAAAACTACAGTAATTATATGTAATATACTGTAAATAAACTATCAAAAATTACAGTAATTATATTTAATATACTGTACATAAAATATCAAAAATTACACCAAATCTATATTATATACTGTAAATAAAATATCAAAAAGTACAGTAAATATACATTACGTACTGTTCATAAAATATCAAAAACTACACCGAATATGTGTTATATATACTGTAAATAAACTATCAAAAACTACAGTAATTATATGTAAAATACTGTACATAAACTATCAAAAACTACAGTAATTATATTTAATATACTGTACATAAAATATCAAAAATTACACCAAATCTATATTATATACTGTAAATAAAATATCAAAAAGTACAGTAAATATACAATACATACTGTACATAAAATATCAAAAAGTACACCAAATATGTCATATATACTGTAAGTAAACTATCAAAAACTACAGTAATTATACTTAATATACTGTAAATAAACTATCTAAAATTACACCAAATGTTTATTATATACTGTAAATAAAATATCAAATAGTACAGTAAATATACATTACATACTGTACATAAAATATCAAAAAGTACAGCAAATATGAGTTATATATACTGTAAATAAACTATCAAAAACTACAGTAATTATATTTAATATACTGTACATAAAATACCAAAAATTACACCAAATCTATATTATATACTGTAAATAAAATATCAAAAGTACAGTAAATATACATTACGTACTGTACATAAAATATCAAAAAGTACACCAAATATGTGTTATATATACTGTAAATAAACTATCAAAAACTACAGTTATTATATGTAATATACTGTACATAAACTATCAAAAACTACAGTAATTATATTTAATATACTGTACATAAAATATCAAAAATTACACCAAATCTATATTATATACTGTAAATAAAATATCAAAAAGTACAGTAAATATACAATACATACTGTACATAGAATATCAAAAAGTACACCAAATATGTGTCATATATACTGTAAGTAAACTATCAAAAACTACAGTAATTATACTTAATATACTGTAAATAAAGTATCAAAAATTACACCAAATGTTTATTATATACTGTAAATAAAATATCAAATAGTACAGTAAATATACATTACATACTGTACATAAAATATCAAAAAGTACAGCAAATATGAGTTATATATACTGTAAATAAACTATCAAAAACTACAGTAATTATATTTAATATACTGTACATAAAATACCAAAAATTACACCAAATCTATATTATATACTGTAAATAAAATATCAAAAAGTACAGTAAATATACATTACATACTGTACATAAAATATCAAAAAGTACACCAAATATGTGTTATATATACTGTAAATAAACTATCAAAAACTACAGTAATTATATGTAATATACTGTAAATAAACTATCAAAAATTACAGTAATTATAATTAATATACTGTACATAAAATATCAAAAATTACACCAAATCTATATTATATACTGTAAATAAAATATCAAAAAGGACAGTAAATATACATTACATACTGTACATAAAATATCAAACAGTACACCAAATATGTGTTATATATACTGTAAATAAACTATCAAAAACTACAGTAATTATATGTAATATACTGTAAATAAACTATCAAAAATTACAGTAATTATATTTAATATACTGTACATAAAATATCAAAAAGTACAGTAAATATACATTACGTACTGTACATAAAATATCAAAAAGTACGCCAAATATGTGTTATATATACTGTAAATAAACTATCAAAAACTACAGTAATTATATGTAATATACTGTAAATAAACTATCAAAAATTACAGTAATTATATTTAATACACTGTACATAAAATATCAAAAATTACACCAAATCTATATTATATACTGTAAATAAAATATCAAAAAGGACAGTAAATATACATTACGTACTGTACATAAAATATCAAAAAGTACACCAAATATGTGTTATATATACTGTAAATAAACTATCAAAAACGACAGTAATTATATGTAATATACTGTACATAAACTATCAAAAATTACAGTAATTATATTTAATATACTGTACATAAAATATCAAAAAGTACAGTAAATATACATTACATACTGTACATAAAATATCAAAAAGTACACCAAATATGTGTTATATATACTGTAAATAAACTATCAAAAACTACAGTAATTATATGTAATATACTGTAAATAAACTATCAAAAATTACAGTAATTATATTTAATATACTGTACATAAAATATCAAAAATTACACCAAATCTATATTATGTACAGTAAATAAAATATCAAATAGTACAGTAAATATACATTACATACTGTACATAAAATATCAAAAAGTACAGCAAATATGAGTTATATATACTGTAAATAAACTATCAAAAACTACAGTAATTATATTTAATATACTGTACATAAAATACCAAAAATTACACCAAATCTATATTATATACTGTAAATAAAATATCAAAAGTACAGTAAATATACATTATGTACTGTACATAAAATATCAAAAAGTACACCAAATATGTGTTATATATACTGTAAATAAACTATCAAAAACTACAGTAATTATATGTAATATACTGTACATAAACTATCAAAAACTACAGTAATTATATTTAATATACTGTACATAAAATATCAAAAATTACACCAAATCAATATTATATACTGTAAATAAAATATCAAAAATTACAGTAAATATACAATACATACTGTACATAAAATATCAAAAAGTACACCAAATATGTCATATATACTGTAAGTAAACTATCAAAAACTACAGTAATTATACTTAATATACTGTAAATAAACTATCTAAAATTACACCAAATGTTTATTATATACTGTAAATAAAATATCAAATAGTACAGTAAATATACATTACATACTGTACATAAAATATCAAAAAGTACAGCAAATATGAGTTATATATACTGTAAATAAACTATCAAAAACTACAGTAATTATATTTAATATACTGTACATAAAATACCAAAAATTACACCAAATCTATATTATATACTGTAAATAAAATATCAAAAGTACAGTAAATATACATTACGTACTGTACATAAAATATCAAAAAGTACACCAAATATGTGTTATATATACTGTAAATAAACTATCAAAAACTACAGTAATTATATGTAATATACTGTACATAAACTATCAAAAACTACAGTAATTATATTTAATATACTGTACATAAAATATCAAAAATTACACCAAATCTATATTATATACTGTAAATAAAATATCAAAAAGTACAGTAAATATACAATACATACTGTACATAAAATATCAAAAAGTACACCAAATATGTGTCATATATACTGTAAGTAAACTATCAAAAACTACAGTAATTATACTTAATATACTGTAAATAAACTATCTAAAATTACACCAAATGTTTATTATATACTGTAAATAAAATATCAAATAGTACAGTAAATATACATTACATACTGTACATAAAATATCAAAAAGTACAGCAAATATGAGTTATGTATACTGTAAATAAACTATCAAAAACTACAGTAATTATATTTAATATACTGTACATAAAATATCAAAAATTACACCAAATCTATATTATATACTGTAAATAAAATATCAAAAAGTACAGTAAATATACATTACGTACTGTACATAAAATATCAAAAAGTACACCAAATATGTGTTATATATACTGTAAATAAACTATCAAAAACTACAGTAATTATATGTAATATACTGTACATAAACTATCAAAAACTACAGTAATTATATTTAATATACTGTACATAAAATATCAAAAATTACACCAAATCTATATTATATACTGTAAATAAAATATCAAAAAGTACAGTAAATATACAATACATACTGTACATAAAATATCAAAAAGTACACCAAATATGTGTCATATATACTGTAAGTAAACTATCAAAAACTACAGTAATTATACTTAATATACTGTAAATAAACTATCTAAAATTACACCAAATGTTTATTATATACTGTAAATAAAATATCAAATAGTACAGTAAATATACATTACATACTGTACATAAAATATCAAAAAGTACAGCAAATATGAGTTATGTATACTGTAAATAAACTATCAAAAACTACAGTAATTATATTTAATATACTGTACATAAAATACCAAAAATTACACCAAATCTATATTATATACTGTAAATAAAATATCAAAAAGTACAGTAAATATACATTACATACTGTACATAAAATATCAAGAAGTACACCAAATATGTGTTATATATACTGTAAATAAACTATCAAAAACTACAGTAATTATATGTAATATACTGTAAATAAACTATCAAAAATTACAGTAATTATATTTAATATACTGTACATAAAATATCAAAAAGTACAGTAAATATACATTACATACTGTACATAAAATATCAAAAAGTACACCAAATATGTGTTATATATACTGTAAATAAACTATCAAAAACTACAGTAATTATATGTAATATACTGTAAATAAACTATCAAAAATTACAGTAATTATATTTAATATACTGTACATAAAATATCAAAAATTACACCAAATCTATATTATATACTGTAAATAAAATATCAAAAAGTACAGTAAATATACAATACATACTGTACATAAAATATCAAAAAGTACACCAAATATGTCATATATACTGTAAGTAAACTATCAAAAACTACAGTAATTATACTTAATATACTGTAAATAAACTATCTAAAATTACACCAAATGTTTATTATATACTGTAAATAAAATATCAAATAGTACAGTAAATATACATTACATACTGTACATAAAATATCAAAAAGTACAGCAAATATGAGTTATATATACTGTAAATAAACTATCAAAAACTACAGTAATTATATTTAATATACTGTACATAAAATACCAAAAATTACACCAAATCTATATTATATACTGTAAATAAAATATCAAAAGTACAGTAAATATACATTACATACTGTACATAAAATATCAAAAAGTACACCAAATATGTGTTATATATACTGTAAATAAACTATCAAAAACTACAGTAATTATATGTAATATACTGTACATAAACTATCAAAAACTACAGTAATTATATTTAATATACTGTACATAAAATATCAAAAATTACACCAAATCTATATTATATACTGTAAATAAAATATCAAAAAGTACAGTAAATATACAATACATACTGTACATAAAATATCAAAAAGTACACCAAATATGTGTCATATATACTGTAAGTAAACTATCAAAAACTACAGTAATTATACTTAATATACTGTAAATAAACTATCTAAAATTACACCAAATGTTTATTATATACTGTAAATAAAATATCAAATAGTACAGTAAATATACATTACATACTGTACATAAAATATCAAAAAGTACAGCAAATATGAGTTATGTATACTGTAAATAAACTATCAAAAACTACAGTAATTATATTTAATATACTGTACATAAAATACCAAAAATTACACCAAATCTATATTATATACTGTCAATAAAATATCAAAAAGTACAGTAAATATACATTACATACTGTACATAAAATATCAAGAAGTACACCAAATATGTGTTACATATACTGTAAATAAACTATCAAAAACTACAGTAATTATATGTAATATACTGTAAATAAACTATCAAAAATTACAGTAATTATATTTAATATACTGTAAATAAAATATCAAAAAGTACAGTAAATATACATTACATACTGTACATAAAATATCAAAAAGTACAGCAAATATGAGTTATATATACTGTAAATAAACTATCAAAAACTACAGTAATTATATTTAATATACTCTACATAAAATACCAAAAATTACACCAAATCTATATTATATACTGTAAATAAAATATCAAAAAGTACAGTAAATATACATTACATACTGTACATAAAATATCAAACAGTACACCAAATATGTGTTATATATACTGTAAATAAACTATCAAAAACTACAGTAATTATATGTAATATACTGTAAATAAACTATCAAAAATTACAGTAATTATATTTAATATACTGTACATAAAATATCAAAAATTACAGTAAATATACATTACGTACTGTACATAAAATATCAAAAAGTACACCAAATATGTGTTATATATACTGTAAATAAACTATCAAAAACTACAGTAATTATATGTAATATACTGTAAATAAACTATCAAAAATTACAGTAATTATATTTAATATACTGTACATAAAATATCAAAAATTACACCAAATCTATATTATATACTGTAAATAAAATATCAAAAAGTACAGTAAATATACATTACGTACTGTACATAAAATATCAAAAAGTACACCAAATATGTGTTATATATACTGTAAATAAACTATCAAAAACTACAGTAATTATATGTAATATACTGTACATAAACTATCAAAAACTACAGTAATTATATTTAATATACTGTACATAAAATATCAAAAATTACACCAAATCTATATTATATACTGTAAATAAAATATCAAAAAGTACAGTAAATATACAATACATACTGTACATAAAATATCAAAAAGTACACCAAATATGTCATATATACTGTAAGTAAACTATCAAAAACTACAGTAATTATACTTAATATACTGTAAATAAACTATCTAAAATTACACCAAATGTTTATTATATACTGTAAATAAAATATCAAATAGTACAGTAAATATACATTACATACTGTACATAAAATATCAAAAAGTACAGCAAATATGAGTTATATATACTGTAAATAAACTATCAAAAACTACAGTAATTATATTTAATATACTGTACATAAAATACCAAAAATTACACCAAATCTATATTATATACTGTAAATAAAATATCAAAAGTACAGTAAATATACATTACGTACTGTACATAAAATATCAAAAAGTACACCAAATATGTGTTATATATACTGTAAATAAACTATCAAAAACTACAGTAATTATATGTAATATACTGTACATAAACTATCAAAAACTACAGTAATTATATTTAATATACTGTACATAAAATATCAAAAATTACACCAAATCTATATTATATACTGTAAATAAAATATCAAAAAGTACAGTAAATAAACATTACATACTGTACATAAAATATCAAAAAGTACACCAAATATGTGTTATATATACTGTAAATAAACTATCAAAAACTACAGTAATTATATGTAATATACTGTAAATAAACTATCAAAAATTACAGTAATTATATTTAATATACTGTACATAAAATATCAAAAATTACAGTAAATATACATTACGTACTGTACATAAAATATCAAAAAGTACACCAAATATGTGTTATATATACTGTAAATAAACTATCAAAAACTACAGTAATTATATGTAATATACTGTACATAAACTATCAAAAATTACAGTAATTATATTTAATATACTGTACATAAAATATCAAAAATTACACCAAATCTATATTATATACTGTAAATAAAATATCAAAAAGTACAGTAAATATACAATACATACTGTACATAAAATATCAAAAAGTACACCAAATATTTCATATATACTGTAAGTAAACTATCAAAAACTACAGTAATTATACTTAATATACTGTAAATAAACTATCTAAAATTACACCAAATGTTTATTATATACTGTAAATAAAATATCAAATAGTACAGTAAGTATACATTACATACTGTACATAAAATATCAAAAAGTACAGCAAATATGAGTTATATATACTGTAAATAAACTATCAAAAACTACAGTAATTATATTTAATATACTGTACATAAAATACCAAAAATTACACCAAATCTATATTATATACTGTAAATAAAATATCAAAAGTACAGTAAATATACATTACGTACTGTACATAAAATATCAAAAAGTACACCAAATATGTGTTATATATACTGTAAATAAACTATCAAAAACTACAGTAATTATATGTAATATACTGTACATAAACTATCAAAAACTACAGTAATTATATTTAATATACTGTACATAAAATATCAAAAATTACACCAAATCTATATTATATACTGTAAATAAAATATCAAAAAGTACAGTAAATATACAATACATACTGTACATAAAATATCAAAAAGTACACCAAATATGTGTCATATATACTGTAAGTAAACTATCAAAAACTACAGTAATTATACTTAATATACTGTAAATAAACTATCTAAAATTACACCAAATGTTTATTATATACTGTAAATAAAATATCAAATAGTACAGTAAATATACATTACATACTGTACATAAAATATCAAAAAGTACAGCAAATATGAGTTATGTATACTGTAAATAAACTATCAAAAACTACAGTAATTATATTTAATATACTGTACATAAAATACCAAAAATTACACCAAATCTATATTATATACTGTCAATAAAATATCAAAAAGTACAGTAAATATACATTACATACTGTACATAAAATATCAAGAAGTACACCAAATATGTGTTATATATACTGTAAATAAACTATCAAAAACTACAGTAATTATATGTAATATACTGTAAATAAACTATCAAAAATTACAGTAATTATATTTAATATACTGTACATAAAATATCAAAAAGTACAGTAAATATACATTACATGCTGTACATAAAATATCAAAAAGTACACCAAATATGTGTTATATATACTGTAAATAAACTATCAAAAACTACAGTAATTATATGTAATATACTGTAAATAAACTATCAAAAATTACAGTAATTATATTTAATATACTGTACATAAAATATCAAAAATTACACCAAATCTATATTATATACAGTAAATAAAATATCAAAAAGTACAGTAAATATACATTACATACTGTACATAAAATATCATAAAGTACACCAAATATGTGTTATATATACTGTAAATAAACTGTCAAAAACTACAGTAATTATATGTAATATACTGTACATAAAATATCAAAAACTACAGTAATTATATTTAATATACTGTACATAAAATATCAAAAATTACACCAAATCTATATTATATACTGTAAAGAAAATATCAAAAAGTACAGTAAATATACAATACATACTGTACATAAAATATCAAAAAGTACACCAAATATGTGTCATATATACTGTAAATAAACTATCAAAAACTACCGTAATTATACTTAATATACTGTAAATAAACTATCAAAAATTACACCAAATGTTTATTATATACTGTAAATAAAATATCAAATAGTACAGTAAATATACATTACATACTGTACATAAAATATCAAAAAGTACAGCAAATATGAGTTATATATACTGTAAATAAACTATCAAAAACTACAGTAATTATATTTAATATACTGTACATAAAATACCAAAAATTACACCAAATCTATATTATATACTGTAAATAAAATATCAAAAAGTACAGTAAATATACATTACATACTGTACATAAAATATCAAAAAGTACACCAAATATGTGTTATATATACTGTAGATAAACTATCAAAAACTACAGTAATTATACTTAATATACTGTAAATAAAGTATCAAAAATTACAGTAATTATAATTAATATACTGTACATAAAATATCAAAAATTACACCAAATCTATATTATATACTGTAAATAAAATATCAAAAAGGACAGTAAATATACATTACATACTGTACATAAAATATCAAAAAGTACACCAAATATGTGTTATATATACTGTAAATAAACTATCAAAAACTGCAGTAATTATATGTAATATACTGTAAATAAACTATCAAAAATTACAGTAATTATATTTAATATACTGTACATAAAATATCAAAAATTACACCAAATCTATATTATATACTGTAAATAAAATATCAAAAAGTACAGTAAATATACATTACGTACTGTTCATAAAATATCAAAAACTACACCGAATATGTGTTATATATACTGTAAATAAACTATCAAAAACTACAGTAATTATATGTAAAATACTGTACATAAACTATCAAAAACTACAGTAATTATATTTAATATACTGTACATAAAATATCAAAAATTACACCAAATATATATTATATACTGTAAATAAAATATCAAAAAGTACAGTAAATATACAATACATACTGTACATAAAATATCAAAAAGTACACCAAATATGTCATATATACTGTAAGTAAACTATCAAAAACTACAGTAATTATACTTAATATACTGTAAATAAACTATCTAAAATTACACCAAATGTTTATTATATACTGTAAATAAAATATCAAATAGTACAGTAAATATACATTACGTACTGTACATAAAATATCAAAAAGTACACCAAATATGTGTTATATATACTGTAAATAAACTATCAAAAACTACAGTAATTATATGTAATATACTGTACATAAACTATCAAAAACTACAGTAATTATATTTAATATACTGTACATAAACTATCAAAAATTACACCAAATCTATATTATATACTGTACATAAAATATCAAAAAGTACAGTAAATATACAATACATACTGTACAAAAAATATCAAAAGTACACCAAATATGTCATATATACTGTAAGTAAACTATCAAAAACTACAGTAATTATACTTAATATACTGTAAATAAACTATTTAAAATTACACCAAATGTTTATTATATACTGTAAATAAAATATCAAATAGTACAGTAAATATACATTACATACTGTACATAAAATATCAAAAAGTACAGCAAATATGAGTTATATATACTGTAAATAAACTATCAAAAACTACAGTAATTATATTTCATATACTGTACATAAAATACCAAAAATTACACCAAATCTATATTATATACTGTAAATAAAATATCAAAAGTACAGTAAATATACATTACGTACTGTACATAAAATATCAAAAAGTACACCAAATATGTGTTATATATACTGTAAATAAACTATCAAAAACTACAGTAATTATATGTAATATACTGTACATAAACTATCAAAAACTACAGTAATTATATTTAATATACTGTACATAAAATATCAAAAATTACACCAAATCTATATTATATACTGTAAATAAAATATCAAAAAGTACAGTAAATATACACTACATACTGTACATAGAATATCAAAAAGTACACCAAATATGTGTCATATATACTGTAAGTAAACTATCAAAAACTACAGTAATTATACTTAATATACTGTAAATAAACTATCTAAAATTACACCAAATGTTTATTATATACTGTAAATAAAATATCAAATAGTACAGTAAATATACATTACATACTGTACATAAAATATCAAAAAGTACAGCAAATATGAGTTATGTATACTGTAAATAAACTATCAAAAACTACAGTAATTATATTTAATATACTGTACATAAAATACCAAAAATTACACCAAATCTATATTATATACTGTCAATAAAATATCAAAAAGTACAGTAAATATACATTACATACTGTACATAAAATATCAAGAAGTACACCAAATATGTGTTATATATACTGTAAATAAACTATCAAAAACTACAGTAATTATATGTAATATACTGTAAATAAACTATCAAAAATTACAGTAATTATATTTAATATACTGTACATAAAATATCAAAAAGTACAGTAAATATACATTACATGCTGTACATAAAATATCAAAAAGTACACCAAATATGTGTTATATATACTGTAAATAAACTATCAAAAACTACAGTAATTATATGTAATATACTGTAAATAAACTATCAAAAATTACAGTAATTATATTTAATATACTGTACATAAAATATCAAAAATTACACCAAATCTATATTATATACAGTAAATAAAATATCAAAAAGTACAGTAAATATACATTACATACTGTACATAAAATATCATAAAGTACACCAAATATGTGTTATATATACTGTAAATAAACTGTCAAAAACTACAGTAATTATATGTAATATACTGTACATAAAATATCAAAAACTACAGTAATTATTTTTAATATACTGTACATAAAATATCAAAAATTACACCAAATCTATATTATATACTGTAAAGAAAATATCAAAAAGTACAGTAAATATACAATACATACTGTACATAAAATATCAAAAAGTACACCAAATATGTGTCATATATACTGTAAATAAACTATCAAAAACTACCGTAATTATACTTAATATACTGTAAATAAACTATCAAAAATTACACCAAATGTTTATTATATACTGTAAATAAAATATCAAATAGTACAGTAAATATACATTACATACTGTACATAAAATATCAAAAAGTACAGCAAATATGAGTTATATATACTGTAAATAAACTATCAAAAACTACAGTAATTATATTTAATATACTGTACATAAAATACCAAAAATTACACCAAATCTATATTATATACTGTAAATAAAATATCAAAAAGTACAGTAAATATACATTACATACTGTACATAAAATATCAAAAAGTACACCAAATATGTGTTATATATACTGTAAATAAACTATCAAAAACTACAGTAATTATATGTAATATACTGTAAATAAACTATCAAAAATTACAGTAATTATAATTAATATACTGTACATAAAATATCAAAAATTACACCAAATCTATATTATATACTGTAAATAAAATATCAAAAAGGACAGTAAATATACATTACATACTGTACATAAAATATCAAAAAGTACACCAAATATGTGTTATATATACTGTAAATAAACTATCAAAAACTACAGTAATTATATGTAATATACTGTAAATAAACTATCAAAAATTACAGTAATTATATTTAATATACTGTACATAAAATATCAAAAAGTACAGTAAATATACATTACATACTGTACATAAAATATCAAAAAGTACACCAAATATGTGTTATATATACTGTAAATAAACTATCAAAAACTACAGTAATTATATGTTATATACTGTAAATAAACTATCAAAAATTACAGTAATTATATTTAATATACTGTACATAAAATATCAAAAATTACACCAAATCTATATTATATACTGTAAATGAAATATCAAAAAGTACAGTAAATATACATTACGTACTGTACATAAAATATCAAAAAGTACACCAAATATGTGTTATATATACTGTAAATAAACCATCAAAAACTACAGTAATTATATGTAATATACTGTACATAAACTATCAAAAACTACAGTAATTATATTTAATATACTGTACATAAAATATCAAAAATTACACCAAATCTATATTATATACTGTAAATAAAATATCAAAAAGTACAGTAAATATACAATACATACTGTACATAAAATATCAAAAAGTACACCAAATATGTCATATATACTGTAAGTAAACTATCAAAAACTACAGTAATTATACTTAATATACTGTAAATAAACTATCTAAAATTACACCAAATGTTTATTATATACTGTAAATAAAATATCAAATAGTACAGTAAATATACATTACATACTGTACATAAAATATCAAAAAGTACAGCAAATATGAGTTATATATACTGTAAATAAACTATCAAAAACTACAGTAATTATATTTAATATACTGTACATAAAATACCAAAAATTACACCAAATCTATATTATATACTGTAAATAAAATATCAAAAAGTACAGTAAATATACATTACATACTGTACATAAAATACCAAAAAGTACACCAAATATGTGTTATATATACTGTAAATAAACTATCAAAAACTACAGTAATTATATGTAATATACTGTAAATAAACTATCAAAAATTACAGTAATTATATTTAATATACTGTACATAAAATATCAAAAATTACACCAAATCTATATTATATACTGTAAATAAAATATCAAAAAGTACAGTAAATATACATTACGTACTGTACATAAAATATCAAAAAGTACACCAAATATGTGTTATATATACTGTAAATAAACCATCAAAAACTACAGTAATTATATGTAATATACTGTACATAAACTATCAAAAACTACAGTAATTATATTTAATATACTGTACATAAAATATCAAAAATTACACCAAATCTATATTATATACTGTAAATAAAATATCAAAAAGTACAGTAAATATACAATACATACTGTACATAAAATATCAAAAAGTACACCAAATATGTGTCATATATACTGTAAATAAACTATCAAAAACTACAGTAATTATACTTAATATACTGTAAATAAACTATCTAAAATTACACCAAATGTTTATTATATACTGTAAATAAAATATCAAATAGTACAGTAAATATACATTACACACTGTACATAAAATATCAAAAAGTACAGCAAATATGAGTTATATATACTGTAAATAAACTATCAAAAACTACAGTAATTATATTTAATATACTGTACATAAAATACCAAAAATTACACCAAATCTATATTATATACTGTAAATAAAATATCAAAAAGTACAGTAAATATACATTACATACTGTACATAAAATATCAAAAAGTACACCAAATATGTGTTATATATACTGTAAATAAACTATCAAAAACTACAGTAATTATATGTAATATACTGTAAATAAACTATGAAAAATTACAGTAATTATAATTAATATACTGTACATAAAATATCAAAAATTACACCAAATCTATATTATATACTGTAAATAAAATATCAAAAAGGACAGTAAATATACATTACATACTGTACATAAAATATCAAAAAGTACACCAAATATGTGTTATATATACTGTAAATAAACCATCAAAAACTACAGTAATTATATGTAATATACTGTACATAAACTATCAAAAATTACAGTAATTATATTTAATATACTGTACATAAAATATCAAAAAGTACAGTAAATATACATTACATACTGTACATAAAATATCAAAAAGTACACCAAATATGTGTTATATATACTGTAAATAAACTATCAAAAACTACATTAATTATATGTAATATACTGTAAATAAACTATCAAAAATTACAGTAATTATAATTAATATACTGTACATAAAATACCAAAAATTACACCAAATCTATATTATATACTGTAAATAAAATATCAAAAAGTACAGTAAATATACATTACATACTGTACATAAAATATCAAAAAGTACACCAAATATGTGTTATATATACTGTAAATAAACTATCAAAAACTACAGTAATTATATGTAATATACTGTAAATAAACTCTCAAAAATTACAATAATTATATTTAATATACTGTATATAAAATATCAAAAAGTACAGTAAATATACATTACGTACTGTACATAAAATATCAAAAAGTACACCAAATATGTGTTATATATACTGTAAATAAACCATCAAAAACTACAGTAATTATATGTAATATACTGTACATAAACTATCAAAAACTACAGTAATTATATTTAATATACTGTACATAAAATATCAAAAATTACACCAAATCTATATTATATACTGTAAATAAAATATCAAAAAGTACAGTAAATATACATTACGTACTGTACATAAAATATCAAAAAGTACACCAAATATGTGTTATATATACTGTAAATAAACCATCAAAAACTACAGTAATTATATGTAATATACTGTACATAAACTATCAAAAACTACAGTAATCATATTTAATATACTGTACATAAAATATCAAAAATTACACCAAATCTATATTATATACTGTAAATAAAATATCAAAAAGTACAGTAAATATACAATACATACTGTACATAAAATATCAAAAAGTACACCAAATATGTCATATATACTGTAAGTAAACTATCAAAAACTACAGTAATTATACTTAATATACTGTAAATAAACTATCTAAAATTACACCAAATGTTTATTATATACTGTAAATAAAATATCAAATAGTACAGTAAATATACATTACATACTGTACATAAAATATCAAAAAGTACAGCAAATATGAGTTATATATACTGTAAATAAACTATCAAAAACTACAGTAATTATATTTAATATACTGTACATAAAATACCAAAAATTACACCAAATCTATATTATATACTGTAAATAAAATATCAAAAAGTACAGTAAATATACATTACATACTGTACATAAAATATCAAAAAGTACACCAAATATGTGTTATATATACTGTAAATAAACTATCAAAAACTACAGTAATTATATGTAATATACTGTAAATAAACTATCAAAAATTACAGTAATTATATTTAATATACTGTACATAAAATATCAAAAATTACACCAAATCTATATTATATACTGTAAATAAAATATCAAAAAGTACAGTAAATATACATTACATACTGTACATAAAATATCAAAAAGTACACCAAATATGTGTTATATATACTGTAAATAAACCATCAAAAACTACAGTAATTATATGTAATATACTGTACATAAACTATCAAAAATTACAGTAATTATATTTAATATACTGTACATAAAATATCAAAAAGTACAGTAAATATACATTACATACTGTACATAAAATATCAAAAAGTACACCAAATATGTGTTATATATACTGTAAATAAACTATCAAAAACTACAGTAATTATATGTAATATACTGTAAATAAACTATCAAAAATTACAGTAATTATATTTAATATACTGTACATAAAATATCAAAAATTACACCAAATCTATATTATATACTGTAAATAAAATATCAAAAAGTACAGTAAATATACATTACGTACTGTACATAAAATATCAAAAAGTACACCAAATATGTGTTATATATACTGTAAATAAACCATCAAAAACTACAGTAATTATATGTAATATACTGTACATAAACTATCAAAAACTACAGTAATTATATTTAATATACTGTACATAAAATATCAAAAATTACACCAAATCTATATTATATACTGTAAATAAAATATCAAAAAGTACAGTAAATATACAATACATACTGTACATAAAATATCAAAAAGTACACCAAATATGTCATATATACTGTAAGTAAACTATCAAAAACTACAGTAATTATACTTAATATACTGTAAATAAACTATCTAAAATTACACCAAATGTTTATTATATACTGTAAATAAAATATCAAATAGTACAGTAAATATACATTACATACTGTACATAAAATATCAAAAAGTACAGCAAATATGAGTTATATATACTGTAAATAAACTATCAAAAACTACAGTAATTATATTTAATATACTGTACATAAAATACCAAAAATTACACCAAATCTATATTATATACTGTAAATAAAATATCAAAAAGTACAGTAAATATACATTACATACTGTACATAAAATACCAAAAAGTACACCAAATATGTGTTATATATACTGTAAATAAACTATCAAAAACTACAGTAATTATATGTAATATACTGTAAATAAACTATCAAAAATTACAGTAATTATATTTAATATACTGTACATAAAATATCAAAAATTACACCAAATCTATATTATATACTGTAAATAAAATATCAAAAAGTACAGTAAATATACATTACGTACTGTACATAAAATATCAAAAAGTACACCAAATATGTGTTATATATACTGTAAATAAACCATCAAAAACTACAGTAATTATATGTAATATACTGTACATAAACTATCAAAAACTACAGTAATTATATTTAATATACTGTACATAAAATATCAAAAATTACACCAAATCTATATTATATACTGTAAATAAAATATCAAAAAGTACAGTAAATATACAATACATACTGTACATAAAATATCAAAAAGTACACCAAATATGTCATATATACTGTAAGTAAACTATCAAAAACTACAGTAATTATACTTAATATACTGTAAATAAACTATCTAAAATTACACCAAATGTTTATTATATACTGTAAATAAAATATGATAAAGTACAGTAAATATACATTACATACTGTACATAAAATATCAAAAAGTACAGCAAATATGAGTTATATATACTGTAAATAAACTATCAAAAACTACAGTAATTATATTTAATATACTGTACATAAAATACCAAAAATTACACCAAATCTATATTATATACTGTAAATAAAATATCAAAAAGTACAGTAAATATACATTACATACTGTACATAAAATATCAAAAAGTACACCAAATATGTGTTATATATTCTGTAAATAAACTATCAAAAACTACAGTAATTATATGTAATATACTGTAAATAAACTATGAAAAATTACAGTAATTATAATTAATATACTGTACATAAAATATCAAAAATTACACCAAATCTATATTATATAGTGTAAATAAAATATCAAAAAGGACAGTAAATATACATTACATACTGTACATAAAATATCAAAAAGTACACCAAATATGTGTTATATATACTGTAAATAAACTATCAAAAACTACAGTAATTATATTTAATATACTGTACATAAAATACCAAAAATTACACCAAATCTATATTATATACTGTAAATAAAATATCAAAAAGTACAGTAAATATACATTACATACTGTACATAAAATATCAAAAAGTACACCAAATATGTGTTATATATACTGTAAATAAACTATCAAAAACTACAGTAATTATATGTAATATACTGTAAATAAACTATCAAAAATTACAGTAATTATATTTAATATACTGTACATAAAATATCAAAAATTACACCAAATCTATATTATATACTGTAAATAAAATATCAAAAAGTACAGTAAATATACATTACATACTGTACATAAAATATCAAAAAGTACACCAAATATGTGTTATATATACTGTAAATAAACCATCAAAAACTACAGTAATTATATGTAATATACTGTACATAAACTATCAAAAATTACAGTAATTATATTTAATATACTGTACATAAAATATCAAAAAGTACAGTAAATATACATTACATACTGTACATAAAATATCAAAAAGTACACCAAATATGTGTTATATATACTGTAAATAAACTATCAAAAACTACAGTAATTATATGTAATATACTGTAAATAAACTATCAAAAATTACAGTAATTATATTTAATATACTGTACATAAAATATCAAAAATTACACCAAATCTATATTATATACTGTAAATAAAATATCAAAAAGTACAGTAAATATACATTACGTACTGTACATAAAATATCAAAAAGTACACCAAATATGTGTTATATATACTGTAAATAAACCATCAAAAACTACAGTAATTATATGTAATATACTGTACATAAACTATCAAAAACTACAGTAATTATATTTAATATACTGTACATAAAATATCAAAAATTACACCAAATCTATATTATATACTGTAAATAAAATATCAAAAAGTACAGTAAATATACAATACATACTGTACATAAAATATCAAAAAGTACACCAAATATGTCATATATACTGTAAGTAAACTATCAAAAACTACAGTAATTATACTTAATATACTGTAAATAAACTATCTAAAATTACACCAAATGTTTATTATATACTGTAAATAAAATATCAAATAGTACAGTAAATATACATTACATACTGTACATAAAATATCAAAAAGTACAGCAAATATGAGTTATATATACTGTAAATAAACTATCAAAAACTACAGTAATTATATTTAATATACTGTACATAAAATACCAAAAATTACACCAAATCTATATTATATACTGTAAATAAAATATCAAAAAGTACAGTAAATATACATTACATACTGTACATAAAATATCAAAAAGTACACCAAAAATGTGTTATATATACTGTAAATAAACTATCAAAAACTACAGTAATTATATGTAATATACTGTAAATAAACTATCAAAAATTACAGTAATTATATTTAATATACTGTACATAAAATATCAAAAATTACACCAAATCTATATTATATACTGTACATAAAATATCAAAAAGTACAGTAAATATACATTACATACTGTACATAAAATATCAAAAAGTACACCAAATATGTGTTATATATACTGTAAATAAACCATCAAAAACTACAGTAATTATATGTAATATACTGTACATAAATTATCAAAAATTACAGTAATTATATTTAATATACTGTACATAAAATATCAAAAAGTACAGTAAATATACATTACATACTGTACATAAAATATCAAAAAGTACACCAAATATGTGTTATATATACTGTAAATAAACTATCAAAAACTACAGTAATTATATGTAATATACTGTAAATAAACTATCAAAAATTACAGTAATTATATTTAATATACTGTACATAAAATATCAAAAATTACACCAAATCTATATTATATAGTGTAAATAAAATATCAAAAAGGACAGTAAATATACATTACATACTGTACATAAAATATCAAAAAGTACACCAAATATGTGTTATATATACTGTAAATAAACTATCAAAAACTACAGTAATTATATTTAATATACTGTACATAAAATACCAAAAATTACACCAAATCTATATTATATACTGTAAATAAAATATCAAAAAGTACAGTAAATATACATTACATACTGTACATAAAATATCAAAAAGTACACCAAATATGTGTTATATATACTGTAAATAAACTATCAAAAACTACAGTAATTATATGTAATATACTGTAAATAAACTATCAAAAATTACAGTAATTATATTTAATATACTGTACATAAAATATCAAAAATTACATCAAATCTATATTATATACTGTAAATAAAATATCAAAAAGTACAGTAAATATACATTACATACTGTACATAAAATATCAAAAAGTACACCAAATATGTGTTATATATACTGTAAATAAACCATCAAAAACTACAGTAATTATATGTAATATACTGTACATAAACTATCAAAAATTACAGTAATTATATTTAATATACTGTACATAAAATATCAAAAAGTACAGTAAATATACATTACATACTGTACATAAAATATCAAAAAGTACACCAAATATGTGTTATATATACTGTAAATAAACTATCAAAAACTACAGTAATTATATGTAATATACTGTAAATAAACTATCAAAAATTACAGTAATTATATTTAATATACTGTACATAAAATATCAAAAATTACACCAAATCTATATTATATACTGTAAATAAAATATCAAAAAGTACAGTAAATATACATTACGTACTGTACATAAAATATCAAAAAGTACACCAAATATGTGTTATATATACTGTAAATAAACCATCAAAAACTACAGTAATTATATGTAATATACTGTACATAAACTATCAAAAACTACAGTAATTATATTTAATATACTGTACATAAAATATCAAAAATTACACCAAATCTATATTATATACTGTAAATAAAATATCAAAAAGTACAGTAAATATACAATACATACTGTACATAAAATATCAAAAAGTACACCAAATATGTCATATATACTGTAAGTAAACTATCAAAAACTACAGTAATTATACTTAATATACTGTAAATAAACTATCTAAAATTACACCAAATGTTTATTATATACTGTAAATAAAATATCAAATAGTACAGTAAATATACATTACATACTGTACATAAAATATCAAAAAGTACAGCAAATATGAGTTATATATACTGTAAATAAACTATCAAAAACTACAGTAATTATATTTAATATACTGTACATAAAATACCAAAAATTACACCAAATCTATATTATATACTGTAAATAAAATATCAAAAAGTACAGTAAATATACATTACATACTGTACATAAAATATCAAAAAGTACACCAAATATGTGTTATATATACTGTAAATAAACTATCAAAAACTACAGTAATTATATGTAATATACTGTAAATAAACTATCAAAAATTACAGTAATTATATTTAATATACTGTACATAAAATATCAAAAATTACACCAAATCTATATTATATACTGTACATAAAATATCAAAAAGTACAGTAAATATACATTACATACTGTACATAAAATATCAAAAAGTACACCAAATATGTGTTATATATACTGTAAATAAACCATCAAAAACTACAGTAATTATATGTAATATACTGTACATAAATTATCAAAAATTACAGTAATTATATTTAATATACTGTACATAAAATATCAAAAAGTACAGTAAATATACATTACATACTGTACATAAAATATCAAAAAGTACACCAAATATGTGTTATATATACTGTAAATAAACTATCAAAAACTACAGTAATTATATGTAATATACTGTAAATAAACTATCAAAAATTACAGTAATTATATTTAATATACTGTACATAAAATATCAAAAATTACACCAAATCTATATTATATACTGTAAATAAAATATCAAAAAGTACAGTAAATATACATTACATACTGTGCATAAAATATCAAAAAGTACACCAAATATGTGTTATATATACTGTAAATAAACCATCAAAAACTACAGTAATTATATGTAATATACTGTACATAAACTATCAAAAATTACAGTAATTATATTTAATATACTGTACATAAAATATCAAAAAGTACAGTAAATATACATTACATACTGTACATAAAATATCAAAAAGTACACCAAATATGTGTTATATATACTGTAAATAAACTATCAAAAACTACAGTAATTATATGTAATATACTGTAAATAAACTATCAAAAATTACAGTAATTATAATTAATATACTGTACATAAAATACCAAAAATTACACCAAATCTATATTATATACTGTAAATAAAATATCAAATAGTACAGTAAATATACATTACATACTGTACATAAAATATCAAAAAGTACAGCAAATATGAGTTATATATACTGTAAATAAACTATCAAAAACTACAGTAATTATATTTAATATACTGTACATAAAATACCAAAAATTACACCAAATCTATATTATATACTGTAAATAAAATATCAAAAAGTACAGTAAATATACATTACATACTGTACATAAAATATCAAAAAGTACACCAAATATGTGTTATATATACTGTAAATAAACTATCAAAAACTACAGTAATTATATGTAATATACTGTAAATAAACTATCAAAAATTACAGTAATTATATTTAATATACTGTACATAAAATATCAAAAATTACACCAAATCTATATTATATACTGTACATAAAATATCAAAAAGTACAGTAAATATACATTACATACTGTACATAAAATATCAAAAAGTACACCAAATATGTGTTATATATACTGTAAATAAACCATCAAAAACTACAGTAATTATATGTAATATACTGTACATAAATTATCAAAAATTACAGTAATTATATTTAATATACTGTACATAAAATATCAAAAAGTACAGTAAATATACATTACATACTGTACATAAAATATCAAAAAGTACACCAAATATGTGTTATATATACTGTAAATAAACTATCAAAAACTACAGTAATTATATGTAATATACTGTAAATAAACTATCAAAAATTACAGTAATTATATTTAATATACTGTACATAAAATATCAAAAATTACACCAAATCTATATTATATACTGTAAATAAAATATCAAAAAGTACAGTAAATATACATTACATACTGTGCATAAAATATCAAAAAGTACACCAAATATGTGTTATATATACTGTAAATAAACCATCAAAAACTACAGTAATTATATGTAATATACTGTACATAAACTATCAAAAATTACAGTAATTATATTTAATATACTGTACATAAAATATCAAAAAGTACAGTAAATATACATTACATACTGTACATAAAATATCAAAAAGTACACCAAATATGTGTTATATATACTGTAAATAAACTATCAAAAACTACAGTAATTATATGTAATATACTGTAAATAAACTATCAAAAATTACAGTAATTATAATTAATATACTGTACATAAAATACCAAAAATTACACCAAATCTATATTATATACTGTAAATAAAATATCAAAAAGTACAGTAAATATACATTACATACTGTACATAAAATATCAAAAAGTACACCAAATATGTATTATATATACTGTAAATAAACTATCAAAAGCTACAGTAATTATATGTAATATACTGTAAATAAACTCTCAAAAATTACAATAATTATATTTAATATACTGTATATAAAATATCAAAAAGTACAGTAAATATACATTACATACTGTACATAAAATATCAAGAAGTACACCAAATATGTGTTATATATACTGTAAATAAACTATCAAAAACTACAGTAGTTATATGTAATATACTGTAAATAAACTATCAAAAATTACAGTAATTATATTTAATATACTGTACATAAAATATCAAAAAGTACAGTAAATATACATTACGTACTGTACATAAAATATCAAAAATACACCAAATATGTGTTATATATACTGTAAATAAACTATCAAAAACTACAGTAATTATATGTAATATACTGTAAATAAACTATCAAAAATTACTGTAATTATATTTAATATACTGTAGATAAAATATCAAAAATTACACCAAATCTATATTATATACTGTAAATAAAATATCAAAAAGTACAGTAAATATACATTACGTACTGTACATAAAATATCAAAAAGTACACCAAATATGTGTTATATATACTGTAAATAAACTATCAAAAACTACAGTAATTATATGTAATATACTGTACATAAACTATCAAAAACTACAGTAATTATATTTAATATACTGTACATAAAATATCAAAAATTACACCAAATCTATATTATATACTGTAAATAAAATATCAAAAAGTACAGTAAATATACAATACATACTGTACATAAAATATCAAAAAGTACACCAAATATGTGTCATATATACTGTAAATAAACTATCAAAAACTACCGTAATTATACTTAATATACTGTAAATAAACTATCAAAAATTACACCAAATGTTTATTATATACTGTAAATAAAATATCAAATAGTACAGTAAATATACATTACATACTGTACATAAAATATCAAAAAGTACAGCAAATATGAGTTATACTGTAAATAAACTATCGAAAACTACAGTAATTATATTTAATATACTGTACATAAAATACCAAAAATTACACCAAATCTATATTATATACTGTAAATAAAATATCAAAAAGTACAGTAAATATACATTACATACTGTACATAAAATATCAAAAAGTACACCAAATATGTGTTATATATACTGTAAATAAACTATCAAAAACTACAGTAATTATATGTAATATACTGTAAATAAACTATCAAAAATTACAGTAATTATATTTAATATACTGTACATAAAATATCAAAAAGTACAGTAAATATACATTACATACTGTACATAAAATATCAAAAAGTACACCAAATATGTGTTATATATACTGTAAATAAACTATCAAAAACTACAGTAATTATATGTAATATACTGTACATAAACTATCAAAAACTACAGTAATTATATTTAATATACTGTACATAAAATATCAAAAATTACACCAAATCTATATTATATACTGTAAATAAAATATCAAAAAGTACAGTAAATATACAATACATACTGTACATAAAATATCAAAAAGTACACCAAATATGTGTCATATATACTGTAAATAAACTATCAAAAACTACAGTAATTATACTTAATATACTGTAAATAAACTATCAAAAATTACACCAAATGTTTATTATATACTGTAAATAAAATATCAAAAAGTACAGTAAATATACATTACATACTGTACATAAAATATCAAAAAGTACACCAAATATGTGTTATATATACTGTAAATAAACTATCAAAAACTACAGTAATTATATGTAATATACTGTAAATAAACTATCAAAAATTACAGTAATTATATTTAATATACTGTACATAAAATATCAAAAAGTACAGTAAATATACATTACATACTGTACATAAAATATCAAAAAGTACACCAAATATGTGTTATATATACTGTAAATAAACTATCAAAAACTACAGTAATTATATGTAATATACTGTACATAAACTATCAAAAACTACAGTAATTATATTTAATATACTGTACATAAAATATCAAAAATTACACCAAATCTATATTATATACTGTAAATAAAATATCAAAAAGTACAGTAAATATACAATACATACTGTACATAAAATATCAAAAAGTACACCAAATATGTGTCATATATACTGTAAATAAACTATCAAAAACTACAATAATTATACTTAATATACTGTAAATAAACTATCAAAAATTACACCAAATGTTTATTATATACTGTAAATAAAATATCAAATAGTACAGTAAATATACATTACACACTGTACATAAAATATCAAAAAGTACAGCAAATATGAGTTATATATACTGTAAATAAACTATCAAAAACTACAGTAATTATATTTAATATACTGTACATAAAATACCAAAAATTACACCAAATCTATATTATATACTGTAAATAAAATATCAAAAAGTACAGTAAATATACATTACATACTGTACATAAAATCTCAAAAAGTACACCAAATATGTGTTATATATACTGTAAATAAACTATCAAAAACTACAGTAATTATATGTAATATACTGTAAATAAACTATGAAAAATTACAGTAATTATAATTAATATACTGTACATAAAATATCAAAAATTACACCACATCTATATTATATACTGTAAATAAAATATCAAAAAGGACAGTAAATATACATTACATACTGTACATAAAATATCAAAAAGTACACCAAATATGTGTTATATATACTGTAAATAAACTATCAAAAACTACAGTAATTATATGTAATATACTGTAAATAAACTATCAAAAATTACAGTAATTATATTTAATATACTGTACATAAAATATCAAAAAGTACAGTAAATATACATTACATACTGTACATAAAATATCAAAAAGTACACCAAATATGTGTTATATATACTGTAAATAAACTATCAAAAACTACAGTAATTTTATGTAATATACTGTAAATAAACTATCAAAAATTACAGTAATTATATTTAATATACTGTACATAAAATATCAAAAATTACACCAAATCTATATTATATACTGTAAATAAAATATCAAAAAGGACAGTAAATATACATTACATACTGTACATAAAATATCAAAAAGTACACCAAATATGTGTTATATATACTGTAAATAAACCATCAAAAACTACAGTAATTATATGTAATATACTGTACATAAACTATCAAAAATTACAGTAATTATATTTAATATACTGTACATAAAATATCAAAAAGTACAGTAAATATACATTACATACTGTACATAAAATATCAAAAAGTACACCAAATATGTGTTATATATACTGTAAATAAACTATCAAAAACTACAGTAATTATATGTAATATACTGTAAATAAACTATCAAAAATTACAGTAATTATAATTAATATACTGTACATAAAATACCAAAAATTACACCAAATCTATATTATATACTGTAAATAAAATATCAAAAAGTACAGTAAATATACATTACATACTGTACATAAAATATCAAAAAGTACACCAAATATGTGTTATATATACTGTAAATAAACTATCAAAAACTACAGTAATTATATGTAATATACTGTAAATAAACTCTCAAAAATTACAATAATTATATTTAATATACTGTACATAAAATATCAAAAAGTACAGTAAATATACATTACATACTGTACATAAAATATCAAAAAGTACACCAAATATGTGTTATATATACTGTAAATAAACTATCAAAAACTACAGTAATTATATGTAATATACTGTAAATAAACTATGAAAAATTACAGTAATTATATTTAATATACTGTACATAAAATATCAAAAAGTACAGTAAATATACATTACGTACTGTACATAAAATATCAAAAATACACCAAATATGTGTTATATATACTGTAAATAAACTATCAAAAACTACAGTAATTATATGTAATATACTGTAAATAAACTATCAAAAATTACAGTAATTATATTTAATATACTGTAGATAAAATATCAAAAATTACACCAAATCTATATTATATACTGTAAATAAAATATCAAAAAGTACAGTAAATATACATTACGTACTGTACATAAAATATCAAAAAGTACACCAAATATGTGTTATATATACTGTAAATAAACTATCAAAAACTACAGTAATTATATGTAATATACTGTACATAAACTATCAAAAACTACAGTAATTATATTTAATATACTGTACATAAAATATCAAAAATTACACCAAATCTATATTATATACTGTAAATAAAATATCAAAAAGTACAGTAAATATACAATACATACTGTACATAAAATATCAAAAAGTACACCAAATATGTGTCATATATACTGTAAATAAACTATCAAAAACTACCGTAATTATACTTAATATACTGTAAATAAACTATCAAAAATTACACCAAATGTTTATTATATACTGTAAATAAAATATCAAATAGTACAGTAAATATACATTACATACTGTACATAAAATATCAAAAAGTACAGCAAATATGAGTTATACTGTAAATAAACTATCAAAAACTACAGTAATTATATTTAATATACTGTACATAAAATACCAAAAATTACACCAAATCTATATTATATACTGTAAATAAAATATCAAAAAGTACAGTAAATATACATTACATACTGTACATAAAATATCAAAAAGTACACCAAATATGTGTTATATATACTGTAAATAAACTATCAAAAACTACAGTAATTATATGTAATATACTGTAAATAAACTATCAAAAATTACAGTAATTATAATTAATATACTGTACATAAAATATCAAAAATTACACCAAATCTATATTATATACTGTAAATAAAATATCAAAAAGGACAGTGAATATACATTACATACTGTACATAAAATATCAAACAGTACACCAAATATGTGTTATATATACTGTAAATAAACTATCAAAAACTACAGTAATTATATGTAATATACTGTAAATAAACTATCAAAAATTACAGTAATTATATTTAATATACTGTACATAAAATATCAAAAAGTACAGTAAATATACATTACATACTGTACATAAAATATCAAAAAGTACACCAAATATGTGTTATATATACTGTAAATAAACTATCAAAAACTACAGTAATTATATGTAATATACTGTACATAAACTATCAAAAACTACAGTAATTATATTTAATATACTGTACATAAAATATCAAAAATTACACCAAATCTATATTATATACTGTAAATAAAATATCAAAAAGTACAGTAAATATACAATACATACTGTACATAAAATATCAAAAAGTACACCAAATATGTGTCATATATACTGTAAATAAACTATCAAAAACTACAGTAATTATACTTAATATACTGTAAATAAACTATCAAAAATTACACCAAATGTTTATTATATACTGTAAATAAAATATCAAATAGTACAGTAAATATACATTACACACTGTACATAAAATATCAAAAAGTACAGCAAATATGAGTTATATATACTGTAAATAAACTATCAAAAACTACAGTAATTATATTTAATATACTGTACATAAAATACCAAAAATTACACCAAATCTATATTATATACTGTAAATAAAATATCAAAAAGTACAGTAAATATACATTACATACTGTACATAAAATATCAAAAAGTACACCAAATATGTGTTATATATACTGTAAATAAACTATCAAAAACTACAGTAATTATATGTAATATACTGTAAATAAACTATGAAAAATTACAGTAATTATAATTAATATACTGTACATAAAATATCAAAAATTACACCACATCTATATTATATACTGTAAATAAAATATCAAAAAGGACAGTAAATATACATTACATACTGTACATAAAATATCAAAAAGTACACCAAATATGTGTTATATATACTGTAAATAAACTATCAAAAACTACAGTAATTATATGTAATATACTGTAAATAAACTATCAAAAATTACAGTAATTATATTTAATATACTGTACATAAAATATCAAAAAGTACAGTAAATATACATTACATACTGTACATAAAATATCAAAAAGTACACCAAATATGTGTTATATATACTGTAAATAAACTATCAAAAACTACAGTAATTTTATGTAATATACTGTAAATAAACTATCAAAAATTACAGTAATTATATTTAATATACTGTACATAAAATATCAAAAATTACACCAAATCTATATTATATACTGTAAATAAAATATCAAAAAGTACAGTAAATATACATTACATACTGTACATAAAATATCAAAAAGTACACCAAATATGTGTTATATATACTGTAAATAAACCATCAAAAACTACAGTAATTATATGTAATATACTGTACATAAACTATCAAAAATTACAGTAATTATATTTAATATACTGTACATAAAATATCAAAAAGTACAGTAAATATACATTACATACTGTACATAAAATATCAAAAAGTACACCAAATATGTGTTATATATACTGTAAATAAACTATCAAAAACTACAGTAATTATATGTAATATACTGTAAATAAACTATCAAAAATTACAGTAATTATAATTAATATACTGTACATAAAATACCAAAAATTACACCAAATCTATATTATATACTGTAAATAAAATATCAAAAAGTACAGTAAATATACATTACATACTGTACATAAAATATCAAAAAGTACACCAAATATGTGTTATATATACTGTAAATAAACTATCAAAAACTACAGTAATTATATGTAATATACTGTAAATAAACTCTCAAAAATTACAATAATTATATTTAATATACTGTACATAAAATATCAAAAAGTACAGTAAATATACATTACATACTGTACATAAAATATCAAAAAGTACACCAAATATGTGTTATATATACTGTAAATAAACTATCAAAAACTACAGTAATTATATGTAATATACTGTAAATAAACTATGAAAAATTACAGTAATTATATTTAATATACTGTACATAAAATATCAAAAAGTACAGTAAATATACATTACGTACTGTACATAAAATATCAAAAATACACCAAATATGTGTTATATATACTGTAAATAAACTATCAAAAACTACAGTAATTATATGTAATATACTGTAAATAAACTATCAAAAATTACAGTAATTATATTTAATATACTGTAGATAAAATATCAAAAATTACACCAAATCTATATTATATACTGTAAATAAAATATCAAAAAGTACAGTAAATATACATTACGTACTGTACATAAAATATCAAAAAGTACACCAAATATGTGTTATATATACTGTAAATAAACTATCAAAAACTACAGTAATTATATGTAATATACTGTACATAAACTATCAAAAACTACAGTAATTATATTTAATATACTGTACATAAAATATCAAAAATTACACCAAATCTATATTATATACTGTAAATAAAATATCAAAAAGTACAGTAAATATACAATACATACTGTACATAAAATATCAAAAAGTACACCAAATATGTGTCATATATACTGTAAATAAACTATCAAAAACTACCGTAATTATACTTAATATACTGTAAATAAACTATCAAAAATTACACCAAATGTTTATTATATACTGTAAATAAAATATCAAATAGTACAGTAAATATACATTACATACTGTACATAAAATATCAAAAAGTACAGCAAATATGAGTTATACTGTAAATAAACTATTGAAAACTACAGTAATTATATTTAATATACTGTACATAAAATACCAAAAATTACACCAAATCTATATTATATACTGTAAATAAAATATCAAAAAGTACAGTAAATATACATTACATACTGTACATAAAATATCAAAAAGTACACCAAATATGTGTTATATATACTGTAAATAAACTATCAAAAACTACAGTAATTATATGTAATATACTGTAAATAAACTATCAAAAATTACAGTAATTATAATTAATATACTGTACATAAAATATCAAAAATTACACCAAATCTATATTATATACTGTAAATAAAATATCAAAAAGGACAGTGAATATACATTACATACTGTACATAAAATATCAAACAGTACACCAAATATGTGTTATATATACTGTAAATAAACTATCAAAAACTACAGTAATTATATGTAATATACTGTAAATAAACTATCAAAAATTACAGTAATTATATTTAATATACTGTACATAAAATATCAAAAATTACACCAAATCTATATTATATACTGTAAATAAAATATCAAAAAGTACAGTAAATATACATTACGTACTGTTCATAAAATATCAAAAACTACACCGAATATGTGTTATATATACTGTAAATAAACTATCAAAAACTACAGTAATTATATGTAAAATACTGTACATAAACTATCAAAAACTACAGTAATTATATTTAATATACTGTACATAAAATATCAAAAATTACACCAAATCTATATTATATACTGTAAATAAAATATCAAAAAGTACAGTAAATATACAATACATACTGTACATAAAATATCAAAAAGTACACCAAATATGTCATATATACTGTAAGTAAACTATCAAAAACTACAGTAATTATACTTAATATACTGTAAATAAACTATCTAAAATTACACCAAATGTTTATTATATACTGTAAATAAAATATCAAATAGTACAGTAAATATACATTACATACTGTACATAAAATATCAAAAAGTACAGCAAATATGAGTTATATATACTGTAAATAAACTATCAAAAACTACAGTAATTATATTTAATATACTGTACATAAAATACCAAAAATTACACCAAATCTATATTATATACTGTAAATAAAATATCAAAAAGTACAGTAAATATACATTACATACTGTACATAAAATATCAAAAAGTACACCAAATATGTGTTATATATACTGTAAATAAACTATCAAAAACTACAGTAATTATATGTAATATACTGTAAATAAACTATGAAAAATTACAGTAATCATAATTAATATACTGTACATAAAATATCAAAAATTACACCAAATCTATATTATATACTGTAAATAAAATATCAAAAAGGACAGTAAATATACATTACATACTGTACATAAAATATCAAAAAGTACACCAAATATGTGTTATATATACTGTAAATAAACTATCAAAAACTACAGTAATTATATGTAATATACTGTAAATAAACTATCAAAAATTACAGTAATTATATTTAATATACTGTACATAAAATATCAAAAAGTACAGTAAATATACATTACATACTGTACATAAAATATCAAAAAGTACACCAAATATGTGTTATATATACTGTAAATAAACTATCAAAAACTACAGTAATTTTATGTAATATACTGTAAATAAACTATCAAAAATTACAGTAATTATATTTAATATACTGTACATAAAATATCAAAAATTACCCCAAATCTATATTATATACTGTAAATAAAATATCAAAAAGTACAGTAAATATACATTACATACTGTACATAAAATATCAAAAAGTACACCAAATATGTGTTATATATACTGTAAATAAACCATCAAAAACTACAGTAATTATATGTAATATACTGTACATAAACTATCAAAAATTACAGTAATTATATTTAATATACTGTACATAAAATATCAAAAAGTACAGTAAATATACATTACATACTGTACATAAAATATCAAAAAGTACACCAAATATGTGTTATATATACTGTAAATAAACTATCAAAAACTACAGTAATTATATGTAATATACTGTAAATAAACTATCAAAAATTACAGTAATTATAATTAATATACTGTACATAAAATACCAAAAATTACACCAAATCTATATTATATACTGTAAATAAAATATCAAAAAGTACAGTAAATATACATTACATACTGTACATAAAATATCAAAAAGTACACCAAATATGTGTTATATATACTGTAAATAAACTATCAAAAACTACAGTAATTATATGTAATATACTGTAAATAAACTCTCAAAAATTACAATAATTATATTTAATATACTGTACATAAAATATCAAAAAGTACAGTAAATATACATTACATACTGTACATAAAATATCAAAAAGTACACCAAATATGTGTTATATATACTGTAAATAAACTATCAAAAACTACAGTAATTATATGTAATATACTGTAAATAAACTATGAAAAATTACAGTAATTATATTTAATATACTGTACATAAAATATCAAAAAGTACAGTAAATATACATTACGTACTGTACATAAAATATCAAAAATACACCAAATATGTGTTATATATACTGTAAATAAACTATCAAAAACTACAGTAATTATATGTAATATACTGTAAATAAACTATCAAAAATTACAGTAATTATATTTAATATACTGTAGATAAAATATCAAAAATTACACCAAATCTATATTATATACTGTAAATAAAATATCAAAAAGTACAGTAAATATACATTACGTACTGTACATAAAATATCAAAAAGTACACCAAATATGTGTTATATATACTGTAAATAAACTATCAAAAACTACAGTAATTATATGTAATATACTGTACATAAACTATCAAAAACTACAGTAATTATATTTAATATACTGTACATAAAATATCAAAAATTACACCAAATCTATATTATATACTGTAAATAAAATATCAAAAAGTACAGTAAATATACAATACATACTGTACATAAAATATCAAAAAGTACACCAAATATGTGTCATATATACTGTAAATAAACTATCAAAAACTACCGTAATTATACTTAATATACTGTAAATAAACTATCAAAAATTACACCAAATGTTTATTATATACTGTAAATAAAATATCAAATAGTACAGTAAATATACATTACATACTGTACATAAAATATCAAAAAGTACAGCAAATATGAGTTATACTGTAAATAAACTATTGAAAACTACAGTAATTATATTTAATATACTGTACATAAAATACCAAAAATTACACCAAATCTATATTATATACTGTAAATAAAATATCAAAAAGTACAGTAAATATACATTACATACTGTACATAAAATATCAAAAAGTACACCAAATATGTGTTATATATACTGTAAATAAACTATCAAAAACTACAGTAATTATATGTAATATACTGTAAATAAACTATCAAAAATTACAGTAATTATAATTAATATACTGTACATAAAATATCAAAAATTACACCAAATCTATATTATATACTGTAAATAAAATATCAAAAAGGACAGTAAATATACATTACATACTGTACATAAAATATCAAACAGTACACCAAATATGTGTTATATATACTGTAAATAAACTATCAAAAACTACAGTAATTATATGTAATATACTGTAAATAAACTATCAAAAATTACAGTAATTATATTTAATATACTGTACATAAAATATCAAAAATTACACCAAATCTATATTATATACTGTAAATAAAATATCAAAAAGTACAGTAAATATACATTACGTACTGTTCATAAAATATCAAAAACTACACCGAATATGTGTTATATATACTGTAAATAAACTATCAAAAACTACAGTAATTATATGTAAAATACTGTACATAAACTATCAAAAACTACAGTAATTATATTTAATATACTGTACATAAAATATCAAAAATTACACCAAATCTATATTATATACTGTAAATAAAATATCAAAAAGTACAGTAAATATACAATACATACTGTACATAAAATATCAAAAAGTACACCAAATATGTCATATATACTGTAAGTAAACTATCAAAAACTACAGTAATTATACTTAATATACTGTAAATAAACTATCTAAAATTACACCAAATGTTTATTATATACTGTAAATAAAATATCAAATAGTACAGTAAATATACATTACATACTGTACATAAAATATCAAAAAGTACAGCAAATATGAGTTATATATACTGTAAATAAACTATCAAAAACTACAGTAATTATATTTAATATACTGTACATAAAATACCAAAAATTACACCAAATCTATATTATATACTGTAAATAAAATATCAAAAGTACAGTAAATATACATTACGTACTGTACATAAAATATCAAAAAGTACACCAAATATGTGTTATATATACTGTAAATAAACTATCAAAAACTACAGTAATTATATGTAATATACTGTACATAAACTATCAAAAACTACAGTAATTATATTTAATATACTGTACATAAAATATCAAAAATTACACCAAATCTATATTATATACTGTAAATAAAATATCAAAAAGTACAGTAAATATACAATACATACTGTACATAGAATATCAAAAAGTACACCAAATATGTGTCATATATACTGTAAGTAAACTATCAAAAACTACAGTAATTATACTTAATATACTGTAAATAAAGTATCAAAAATTACACCAAATGTTTATTATATACTGTAAATAAAATATCAAATAGTACAGTAAATATACATTACATACTGTACATAAAATATCAAAAAGTACAGCAAATATGAGTTATATATACTGTAAATAAACTATCAAAAACTACAGTAATTATATTTAATATACTGTACATAAAATACCAAAAATTACACCAAATCTATATTATATACTGTAAATAAAATATCAAAAAGTACAGTAAATATACATTACATACTGTACATAAAATATCAAAAAGTACACCAAATATGTGTTATATATACTGTAAATAAACTATCAAAAACTACAGTAATTATATGTAATATACTGTAAATAAACTATCAAAAATTACAGTAATTATAATTAATATACTGTACATAAAATATCAAAAATTACACCAAATCTATATTATATACTGTAAATAAAATATCAAAAAGGACAGTAAATATACATTACATACTGTACATAAAATATCAAACAGTACACCAAATATGTGTTATATATACTGTAAATAAACTATCAAAAACTACAGTAATTATATGTAATATACTGTAAATAAACTATCAAAAATTACAGTAATTATATTTAATATACTGTACATAAAATATCAAAAAGTACAGTAAATATACATTACGTACTGTACATAAAATATCAAAAAGTACGCCAAATATGTGTTATATATACTGTAAATAAACTATCAAAAACTACAGTAATTATATGTAATATACTGTAAATAAACTATCAAAAATTACAGTAATTATATATAATACACTGTACATAAAATATCAAAAATTACACCAAATCTATATTATATACTGTAAATAAAATATCAAAAAGGACAGTAAATATACATTACGTACTGTACATAAAATATCAAAAAGTACACCAAATATGTGTTATATATACTGTAAATAAACTATCAAAAACGACAGTAATTATATGTAATATACTGTACATAAACTATCAAAAATTACAGTAATTATATTTAATATACTGTACATAAAATATCAAAAAGTACAGTAAATATACATTACATACTGTACATAAAATATCAAAAAGTACACCAAATATGTGTTATATATACTGTAAATAAACTATCAAAAACTACAGTAATTATATGTAATATACTGTAAATAAACTATCAAAAATTACAGTAATTATATTTAATATACTGTACATAAAATATCAAAAATTACACCAAATCTATATTATGTACAGTAAATAAAATATCAAATAGTACAGTAAATATACATTACATACTGTACATAAAATATCAAAAAGTACAGCAAATATGAGTTATATATACTGTAAATAAACTATCAAAAACTACAGTAATTATATTTAATATACTGTACATAAAATACCAAAAATTACACCAAATCTATATTATATACTGTAAATAAAATATCAAAAGTACAGTAAATATACATTATGTACTGTACATAAAATATCAAAAAGTACACCAAATATGTGTTATATATACTGTAAATAAACTATCAAAAACTACAGTAATTATATGTAATATACTGTACATAAACTATCAAAAACTACAGTAATTATATTTAATATACTGTACATAAAATATCAAAAATTACACCAAATCTATATTATATACTGTAAATAAAATATCAAAAAGTACAGTAAATATACAATACATACTGTACATAAAATATCAAAAAGTACACCAAATATGTCATATATACTGTAAGTAAACTATCAAAAACTACAGTAATTATACTTAATATACTGTAAATAAACTATCAAAAATTACACCAAATGTTTATTATATACTGTAAATAAAATATCAAATAGTACAGTAAATATACATTACATACTGTACATAAAATATCAAAAAGTACAGCAAATATGAGTTATATATACTGTAAATAAACTATCAAAAACTACAGTAATTATATTTAATATACTGTACATAAAATACCAAAAATTACACCAAATCTATATTATATACTGTAAATAAAATATCAAAAAGTACAGTAAATATACATTACATACTGTACATAAAATATCAAAAAGTACACCAAATATGTGTTATATATACTGTAAATAAACTATCAAAAACTACAGTAATTATATGTAATATACTGTAAATAAACTATCAAAAATTACAGTAATTATAATTAATATACTGTACATAAAATATCAAAAATTACACCAAATCTATATTATATACTGTAAATAAAATATCAAAAAGGACAGTAAATATACATTACATACTGTACATAAAATATCAAACAGTACACCAAATATGTGTTATATATACTGTAAATAAACTATCAAAAACTACAGTAATTATATGTAATATACTGTAAATAAACTATCAAAAATTACAGTAATTATATTTAATATACTGTACATAAAATATCAAAAATTACACCAAATCTATATTATATACTGTAAATAAAATATCAAAAAGTACAGTAAATATACATTACGTACTGTTCATAAAATATCAAAAACTACACCAAATATGTGTTATATATACTGTAAATAAACTATCAAAAACTACAGTAATTATATGTAAAATACTGTACATAAACTATCAAAAACTACAGTAATTATATTTAATATACTGTACATAAAATATCAAAAATTACACCAAATCTATATTATATACTGTAAAGAAAATATCAAAAAGTACAGTAAATATACAATACATACTGTACATAAAATATCAAAAAGTACACCAAATATGTGTCATATATACTGTAAATAAACTATCAAAAACTACAGTAATTATACTTAATATACTGTAAATAAACTATCAAAAATTACACCAAATGTTTATTATATACTGTAAATAAAATATCAAATAGTACAGTAAATATACATTACATACTGTACATAAAATATCAAAAAGTACAGCAAATATGAGTTATATATACTGTAAATAAACTATCAAAAACTACAGTAATTATATTTAATATACTGTACATAAAATACCAAAAATTACACCAAATCTATATTATATACTGTAAATAAAATATCAAAAAGTACAGTAAATATACATTACATACTGTACATAAAATATCAAAAAGTACACCAAATATGTGTTATATATACTATAAATAAACTATCAAAAACTACAGTAATTATATGTAATATACTGTAAATAAACTATCAAAAATTACAGTAATTATAATTAATATACTGTACATAAAATATCAAAAATTACACCAAATCTATATTATATACTGTAAATAAAATATCAAAAAGGACAGTAAATATACATTACATACTGTACATAAAATATCAAAAAGTACAGCAAATATGAGTTATATATACTGTAAATAAACTATCAAAACTACAGTAATTATATTTAATATACTGTACATAAAATACCAAAAATTACACCAAATCTATATTATATACTGTAAATAAAATATCAAAAAGTACAGTAAATATACATTACATACTGTCCATAAAATATCAAAAAGTACACCAAATATGTGTTATATATACTGTAAATAAACTATCAAAAACTACAGTAATTATATGTAATATACTGTAAATAAACTATCAAAAATTACAGTAATTATATTTAATATACTGTACATAAAATATCAAAAAGTTCAGTAAATATACATTATATACTGTACATAAAATATCAAAAAGTACACCAAATATGTGTTATATATACTGTAAATAAACTATCAAAAACTACAGTAATTATATGTAATATACTGTAAATAAACTATCAAAAATTACAGTAATTATAATTAATATACTGTACATAAAATACCAAAAATTACACCAAATCTATATTATATACTGTAAATAAAATATCAAAAAGTACAGTAAATATACATTACATACTGTACATAAAATATCAAAAAGTACACCAAATATGTGTTATATATACTGTAAATAAACTATCAAAAACTACAGTAATTATATGTAATATACTGTAAATAAACTCTCAAAAATTACAATAATTATATTTAATATACTGTACATAAAATATCAAAAAGTACAGTAAATATACATTACATACTGTACATAAAATATCAAAAAGTACACCAAATATGTGTTATATATACTGTAAATAAACTATCAAAAACTACAGTAATTATATGTAATATACTGTAAATAAACTATCAAAAATTACAGTAATTATATTTAATATACTGTACATAAAATATCAAAAAGTACAGTAAATATACATTACGTACTGTACATAAAATATCAAAAAGTACACCAAATATGTGTTATATATACTGTAAATAAACTATCAAAAACTACAGTAATTATATGTAATATACTGTAAATAAACTATCAAAAATTACAGTAATTGTATTTAATATACTGTAGATAAAATATCAAAAATTACACCAAATCTATATTATATACTGTAAATAAAATATCAAAAAGTACAGTAAATATACATTACGTACTGTACATAAAATATCAAAAAGTACACCAAATATGTGTTATATATACTGTAAATAAACTATCAAAAACTACAGTAATTATATGTAATATACTGTACATAAACTATCAAAAACTACAGTAATTATATTTAATATACTGTACATAAAATATCAAAAATTACACCAAATGTATATTATATACTGTAAATAAAATATCAAAAAGTACAGTAAATATACAATACATACTGTACATAAAATATCAAAAAGTACACCAAATATGTGTCATATATACTGTAAATAAACTATCAAAAACTACAGTAATTATACTTAATATACTGTAAATAAACTATCTAAAATTACACCAAATGTTTATTATATACTGTAAATAAAATATCAAATAGTACAGTAAATATACATTACATACTGTACATAAAATATCAAAAAGTACAGCAAATATGAGTTTTATATACTGTAAATAAACTATCAAAAACTACAGTAATTATATGTAATATACTGTAAATAAACTATCGAAAATTACAGTAATTATAATTAATATACTGTACATAAAATATCAAAAATTACACCAAATCTATATTATATACTGTAAATAAAATATCAAAAAGGACAGTAAATATACATTACATACTGTACATAAAATATCAAAAAGTACACCAAATATGTGTTATATATACTGTAAATAAACTATCAAAAACTACAGTAATTATATGTAATATACTGTAAATAAACTATCAAAAATTACAGTAATTATATTTAATATACTGTACATAAAATATCAAAAAGTACAGTAAATATACATTACATACTGTACATAAAATATCAAAAAGTACACCAAATATGTGTTATATGTACTGTAAATAAACTATCAAAAACTACAGTAATTATATGTAATATACTGTAAATAAACTATCAAAAATTACAGTAATTATATTTAATATACTGTACATAAAATATCAAAAATTACACCAAATCTATATTATATACTGTAAATAAAATATCAAAAAGTACAGTAAATATACATTACATACTGTACATAAAATATCAAAAAGTACACCAAATATGTGTTATATATACTGTAAATAAACCATCAAAAACTACAGTAATTATATGTAATATACTGTACATAAACTATCAAAAATTACAGTAATTATATTTAATATACTGTACATAAAATATCAAAAAGTACAGTAAATATACATAACATACTGTACATAAAATATCAAAAAGTACACCAAATATGTGTTATATATACTGTAAATAAACTATCAAAAACTACAGTAATTATATGTAATATACTGTAAATAAACTATCAAAAATTACAGTAATTATATTTAATATACTGTACATAAAATATCAAAAATTACACCAAATCTATATTATATACTGTAAATAAAATATCAAAAAGTACAGTAAATATACATTACGTACTGTACATAAAATATCAAAAAGTACACCAAATATGTGTTATATATACTGTAAATAAACCATCAAAAACTACAGTAATTATATGTAATATACTGTACATAAACTATCAAAAACTACAGTAATTATATTTAATATACTGTACATAAAATATCAAAAATTACACCAAATCTATATTATATACTGTAAATAAAATATCAAAAAGTACAGTAAATATACAATACATACTGTACATAAAATATCAAAAAGTACACCAAATATGTCATATATACTGTAAGTAAACTATCAAAAACTACAGTAATTATACTTAATATACTGTAAATAAACTATCTAAAATTACACCAAATGTTTATTATATACTGTAAATAAAATATCAAATAGTACAGTAAATATACATTACATACTGTACATAAAATATCAAAAAGTACAGCAAATATGAGTTATATATACTGTAAATAAACTATCAAAAACTACAGTAATTATATTTAATATACTGTACATAAAATACCAAAAATTACACCAAATCTATATTATATACTGTACATAAAATATCAAAAAGTACACCAAATATGTGTTATATATACTGTAAATAAACTATCAAAAACTACAGTAATTATATGTAATATATTGTAAATAAACTATGAAAAATTACAGTAATTATAATTAATATACTGTACATAAAATATCAAAAATTACACCAAATCTATATTATATACTGTAAATAAAATATCAAAAAGTACAGTAAATATACATTACATACTGTACATAAAATATCAAGAAGTACACCAAATATGTGTTATATATACTGTAAATAAACTATCAAAAACTACAGTAATTATATGTAATATACTGTAAATAAACTATCAAAAATTACAGTAATTATATTTAATATACTGTACATAAAATATCAAAAAGTACAGTAAATATACATTACATACTGTACATAAAATATCAAAAAGTACACCAAATATGTGTTATATATACTGTAAATAAACTATCAAAAACTACAGTAATTATATGTAATATACTGTAAATAAACTATCAAAAATTACAGTAATTATATTTAATATACTGTACATAAAATATCAAAAATTACACCAAATCTATATTATATACTGTAAATAAAATATCAAAAAGTACAGTAAATATACATTACATACTGTACATAAAATATCAAAAAGTACACCAAATATGTGTTATATATACTGTAAATAAACTATCAAAAACTACAGTAATTATATGTAATATACTGTACATAAACTATCAAAAATTACAGTAATTATATTTAATATACTGTACATAAAATATCAAAAAGTACAGTAAATATACATTACATACTGTACATAAAATATCAAAAAGTACACCAAATATGTGTTATAAATACTGTAAATAAACTATCAAAAACTACAGTAATTATATGTAATATACTGTAAATAAACTATCAAAAATTACAGTAATTATATTTAATATACTGTACATAAAATATCAAAAATTACACCAAATCTATATTATATACTGTAAATAAAATATCAAAAAGTACAGTAAATATACATTACGTACTGTACATAAAATATCAAAAAGTACACCAAATATGTGTTATATATACTGTAAATAAACCATCAAAAACTACAGTAATTATATGTAATATACTGTACATAAACTATCAAAAACTACAGTAATTATATTTAATATACTGTACATAAAATATCAAAAATTACACCAAATCTATATTATATACTGTAAATAAAATATCAAAAAGTACAGTAAATATACAATACATACTGTACATAAAATATCAAAAAGTACACCAAATATGTCATATATACTGTAAGTAAACTATCAAAAACTACAGTAATTATACTTAATATACTGTAAATAAACTATCTAAAATTACACCAAATGTTTATTATATACTGTAAATAAAATATCAAATAGTACAGTAAATATACATAACATACTGTACATAAAATATCAAAAAGTACAGCAAATATGAGTTATATATACTGTAAATAAACTATCAAAAAGTATAGTAATTATATTTAATATACTGTACATAAAATACCAAAAATTACACCAAATCTATATTATATACTGTAAATAAAATATCAAAAAGTACAGTAAATATACATTACATACTGTACATAAAATATCAAAAAGTACACCAAATATGTGTTATATATACTGTAAATAAACTATCAAAAACTACAGTAATTATATGTAATATACTGTAAATAAACTATGAAAAATTACAGTAATTATAATTAATATACTGTACATAAAATATCAAAAATTACACCAAATCTATATTATATACTGTAAATAAAATATCAAAAAGGACAGTAAATATACATTACATACTGTACATAAAATATCAAAAAGTACACCAAATATGTGTTATATATACTGTAAATAAACTATCAAAAACTACAGTGATTATATGTAATATACTGTAAATAAACTATCAAAAATTACAGTAATTATATTTAATATACTGTACATAAAATATCAAAAAGTACAGTAAATATACATTACATACTGTACATAAAATATCAAAAAGTACACCAAATATGTGTTATATATACTGTAAATAAACTATCAAAAACTACAGTAATTATATGTAATATACTGTAAATAAACTATCAAAAATTACAGTAATTATATTTAATATACTGTACATAAAATATCAAAAAGTACAGTAAATATACATTACATACTGTACATAAAATATCAAAAAGTACACCAAATATGTGTTATATATACTGTAAATAAACTATCAAAAACTACAGTAATTATATGTAATATACTGTACATAAACTATCAAAAATTACAGTAATTATATTTAATATACTGTACATAAAATATCAAAAAGTACAGTAAATATACATTACATACTGTACATAAAATATCAAAAAGTACACCAAATATGTGTTATATATACTGTAAATAAACTATCAAAAACTACAGTAATTATATGTAATATACTGTAAATAAACTATCAAAAATTACAGTAATTATATTTAATATACTGTACATAAAATATCAAAAATTACACCAAATCTATATTATATACTGTAAATAAAATATCAAAAAGTACAGTAAATATACATTACGTACTGTACATAAAATATCAAAAAGTACACCAAATATGTGTTATATATACTGTAAATAAACCATCAAAAACTACAGTAATTATATGTAATATACTGTACATAAACTATCAAAAACTACAGTAATTATATTTAATATACTGTACATAAAATATCAAAAATTACACCAAATCTATATTATATACTGTAAATAAAATATCAAAAAGTACAGTAAATATACAATACATACTGTACATAAAATATCAAAAAGTACACCAAATATGTCATATATACTGTAAGTAAACTATCAAAAACTACAGTAATTATACTTAATATACTGTAAATAAACTATCTAAAATTACACCAAATGTTTATTATATACTGTAAATAAAATATCAAATAGTACAGTAAATATACATTACATACTGTACATAAAATATCAAAAAGTACAGCAAATATGAGTTATATATACTGTAAATAAACTATCAAAAACTATAGTAATTATATTTAATATACTGTACATAAAATACCAAAAATTACACCAAATCTATATTATATACTGTAAATAAAATATCAAAAAGTACAGTAAATATACATTACATACTGTACATAAAATATCAAAAAGTACACCAAATATGTGTTATATATACTGTAAATAAACTATCAAAAACTACAGTAATTATATGTAATATACTGTAAATAAACTATGAAAAATTACAGTAATTATAATTAATATACTGTACATAAAATATCAAAAATTACACCAAATCTATATTATATACTGTAAATAAAATATCAAAAAGGACAGTAAATATACATTACATACTGTACATAAAATATCAAAAAGTACACCAAATATGTGTTATATATACTGTAAATAAACTATCAAAAACTACAGTGATTATATGTAATATACTGTACATAAAATATCAAAAATTACACCAAATCTATATTATATACTGTAAATAAAATATCAAAAAGTACAGTAAATATACAATACATACTGTACATAAAATATCAAAAAGTACACCAAATATGTGTTATATATACTGTAAATAAACTATCAAAAACTACAGTAATTATATGTAATATACTGTACATAAACTATCAAAAATTACAGTAATTATATTTAATATACTGTACATAAAATATCAAAAAGTACAGTAAATATACATTACATACTGTACATAAAATATCAAAAAGTACACCAAATATGTGTTATATATACTGTAAATAAACTATCAAAAACTACAGTAATTATATGTAATATACTGTACATAAACTATCAAAAATTACAGTAATTATATTTAATATACTGTACATAAAATATCAAAAAGTACAGTAAATATACATTACATACTGTACATAAAATATCAAAAAGTACACCAAATATGTGTTATACATACTGTAAATAAACTATCAAAAACTACAGTAATTATATGTAATATACTGTAAATAAACTATCAAAAACTACAGTAATTATATTTAATATACTGTACATAAAATATCAAAAATTACACCAAATCTATATTATATACTGTAAATAAAATATCAAAAAGTACAGTAAATATACATTACGTACTGTACATAAAATATCAAAAAGTACACCAAATATGTGTTATATATACTGTAAATAAACCATCAAAAACTACAGTAATTATATGTAATATACTGTACATAAACTATCAAAAACTACAGTAATTATATTTAATATACTGTACATAAAATATCAAAAATTACACCAAATCTATATTATATACTGTAAATAAAATATCAAAAAGTACAGTAAATATACAATACATACTGTACATAAAATATCAAAAAGTACACCAAATATGTCATATATACTGTAAGTAAACTATCAAAAACTACAGTAATTATACTTAATATACTGTAAATAAACTACCTAAAATTACACCAAATGTTTATTATATACTGTAAATAAAATATCAAATAGTACAGTAAATATACATTACATACTGTACATAAAATATCAAAAAGTACAGCAAATATGAGTTATATATACTGTAAATAAACTATCAAAAACTACAGTAATTATATTTAATATACTGTACATAAAATACCAAAAATTACACCAAATCTATATTATATACTGTAAATAAAATATCAAAAAGTACAGTAAATATACATTACGTACTGTACATAAAATATCAAAAAGTACACCAAATATGTGTTATATATACTGTAAATAAACCATCAAAAACTACAGTAATTATATGTAATATACTGTACATAAACTATCAAAAACTACAGTAATTATATTTAATATACTGTACATAAAATATCAAAAATTACACCAAATCTATATTATATACTGTAAATAAAATATCAAAAAGTACAGTAAATATACAATACATACTGTACATAAAATATCAAAAAGTACACCAAATATGTCATATATACTGTAAGTAAACTATCAAAAACTACAGTAATTATACTTAATATACTGTAAATAAACTATCTAAAATTACACCAAATGTTTATTATATACTGTAAATAAAATATCAAATAGTACAGTAAATATACATTACATACTGTACATAAAATATCAAAAAGTACAGCAAATATGAGTTATATATACTGTAAATAAACTATCAAAAACTATAGTAATTATATTTAATATACTGTACATAAAATACCAAAAATTACACCAAATCTATATTATATACTGTAAATAAAATATCAAAAAGTACAGTAAATATACATTACATACTGTACATAAAATATCAAAAAGTACACCAAATATGTGTTATATATACTGTAAATAAACTATCAAAAACTACAGTAATTATATGTAATATACTGTAAATAAACTATGAAAAATTACAGTAATTATAATTAATATACTGTACATAAAATATCAAAAATTACACCAAATCTATATTATATACTGTAAATAAAATATCAAAAAGGACAGTAAATATACATTACATACTGTACATAAAATATCAAAAAGTACACCAAATATGTGTTATATATACTGTAAATAAACTATCAAAAACTACAGTGATTATATGTAATATACTGTACATAAAATATCAAAAATTACACCAAATCTATATTATATACTGTAAATAAAATATCAAAAAGTACAGTAAATATACAATACATACTGTACATAAAATATCAAAAAGTACACCAAATATGTGTTATATATACTGTAAATAACCTATCAAAAACTACAGTAATTATATGTAATATACTGTACATAAACTATCAAAAATTACAGTAATTATATTTAATATACTGTACATAAAATATCAAAAAGTACAGTAAATATACATTACATACTGTACATAAAATATCAAAAAGTACACCAAATATGTGTTATATATACTGTAAATAAACTATCAAAAACTACAGTAATTATATGTAATATACTGTACATAAACTATCAAAAATTACAGTAATTATATTTAATATACTGTACATAAAATATCAAAAAGTACAGTAAATATACATTACATACTGTACATAAAATATCAAAAAGTACACCAAATATGTGTTATACATACTGTAAATAAACTATCAAAAACTACAGTAATTATATGTAATATACTGTAAATAAACTATCAAAAACTACAGTAATTATATTTAATATACTGTACATAAAATATCAAAAATTACACCAAATCTATATTATATACTGTAAATAAAATATCAAAAAGTACAGTAAATATACATTACGTACTGTACATAAAATATCAAAAAGTACACCAAATATGTGTTATATATACTGTAAATAAACCATCAAAAACTACAGTAATTATATGTAATATACTGTACATAAACTATCAAAAACTACAGTAATTATATTTAATATACTGTACATAAAATATCAAAAATTACACCAAATCTATATTATATACTGTAAATAAAATATCAAAAAGTACAGTAAATATACAATACATACTGTACATAAAATATCAAAAAGTACACCAAATATGTCATATATACTGTAAGTAAACTATCAAAAACTACAGTAATTATACTTAATATACTGTAAATAAACTATCTAAAATTACACCAAATGTTTATTATATACTGTAAATAAAATATCAAATAGTACAGTAAATATACATTACATACTGTACATAAAATATCAAAAAGTACAGCAAATATGAGTTATATATACTGTAAATAAACTATCAAAAACTACAGTAATTATATTTAATATACTGTACATAAAATACCAAAAATTACACCAAATCTATATTATATACTGTAAATAAAATATCAAAAAGTACAGTAAATATACATTACATACTGTACATAAAATATCAAAAAGTACACCAAATATGTGTTATATATACTGTAAATAAACTATCAAAAACTACAGTAATTATATGTAATATACTGTAAATAAACTATGAAAAATTACAGTAATTATAATTAATATACTGTACATAAAATATCAAAAATTACACCAAATCTATATTATATACTGTAAATAAAATATCAAAAAGGACAGTAAATATACATTACATACTGTACATAAAATATCAAAAAGTACACCAAATATGTGTTATATATACTGTAAATAAACTATCAAAAACTACAGTAATTATATGTAATATACTGTAAATAAACTATCAAAAATTACAGTAATTATATTTAATATACTGTACATAAAATATCAAAAAGTACAGTAAATATACATTACATACTGTACATAAAATATCAAAAAGTACACCAAATATGTGTTATATATACTGTAAATAAACTATCAAAAACTACAGTAATTATATGTAATATACTGTAAATAAACTATCAAAAATTACAGTAATTATATTTAATATACTGTACATAAAATATCAAAAAGTACAGTAAATATACATTACATACTGTACATAAAATATCAAAAAGTACAGTAAATATACATTACATACTGTACATAAAATATCAAAAAGTACACCAAATATGTGTTATATATACTGTAAATAAACTATCAAAAACTACAGTAATTATATGTAATATACTGTACATAAACTATCAAAAATTACAGTAATTATATTTAATATACTGTACATAAAATATCAAAAAGTACAGTAAATATACATTACATACTGTACATAAAATATCAAAAAGTACACCAAATATGTGTTATATATACTGTAAATAAACTATCAAAAACTACAGTAATTATATGTAATATACTGTAAATAAACTATCAAAAATTACAGTAATTATATTTAATATACTGTACATAAAATATCAAAAATTACACCAAATCTATATTATATACTGTAAATAAAATATCAAAAAGTACAGTAAATATACATTACGTACTGTACATAAAATATCAAAAAGTACACCAAATATGTGTTATATATACTGTAAATAAACCATCAAAAACTACAGTAATTTTATGTAATATACTGTACATAAACTATCAAAAACTACAGTAATTATATTTAATATACTGTACATAAAATATCAAAAATTACACCAAATCTATATTATATACTGTAAATAAAATATCAAAAAGTACAGTAAATATACAATACATACTGTACATAAAATATCAAAAAGTACACCAAATATGTCATATATACTGTAAGTAAACTATCAAAAACTACAGTAATTATACTTAATATACTGTAAATAAACTATCTAAAATTACACCAAATGTTTATTATATACTGTAAATAAAATATCAAAAAGTACAGTAAATATACATTACATACTGTACATAAAATATCAAAAAGTACAGCAAATATGAGTTATATATACTGTAAATAAACTATCAAAAACTACAGTAATTATATTTAATATACTGTACATAAAATACCAAAAATTACACCAAATCTATATTATATACTGTAAATAAAATATCAAAAAGTACAGTAAATATACATTACATACTGTACATAAAATATCAAAAAGTACACCAAATATGTGTTATATATACTGTAAATAAACTATCAAAAACTACAGTAATTATATGTAATATACTGTAAATAAACTATCAAAAATTACAGTAATTATATTTAATATACTGTACATAAAATATCAAAAATTACACCAAATCTATATTATATACTGTAAATAAAATATCAAAAAGTACAGTAAATATACATTACATACTGTACATAAAATATCAAAAAGTACACCAAATATGTGTTATATATACTGTAAATAAACCATCAAAAACTACAGTAATTATATGTAATATACTGTACATAAACTATCAAAAATTACAGTAATGATATTTAATATACTGTACATAAAATATCAAAAAGTACAGTAAATATACATTACATACTGTACATAAAATATCAAAAAGTACACCAAATATGTGTTATATATACTGTAAATAAACTATCAAAAACTACAGTAATTATATGTAATATACTGTAAATAAACTATCAAAAATTACAGTAATTATATTTAATATACTGTACATAAAATATCAAAAATTACACCAAATCTATATTATATACTGTAAATAAAATATCAAAAAGTACAGTAAATATACATTACGTACTGTACATAAAATATCAAAAAGTACACCAAATATGTGTTATATATACTGTAAATAAACCATCAAAAACTACAGTAATTATATGTAATATACTGTACATAAACTATCAAAAACTACAGTAATTATATTTAATATACTGTACATAAAATATCAAAAATTACACCAAATCTATATTATATACTGTAAATAAAATATCAAAAAGTACAGTAAATATACATTACGTACTGTACATAAAATATCAAAAAGTACACCAAATATGTGTTATATATACTGTAAATAAACCATCAAAAACTACAGTAATTATATGTAATATACTGTACATAAACTATCAAAAACTACAGTAATTATATTTAATATACTGTACATAAAATATCAAAAATTACACCAAATCTATATTATATACTGTAAATAAAATATCAAAAAGTACAGTAAATATACAATACATACTGTACATAAAATATCAAAAAGTACACCAAATATGTCATATATACTGTAAGTAAACTATCAAAAACTACAGTAATTATACTTAATATACTGTAAATAAACTATCTAAAATTACACCAAATGTTTATTATATACTGTAAATAAAATATCAAATAGTACAGTAAATATACATTACATACTGTACATAAAATATCAAAAAGTACAGCAAATATGAGTTATATATACTGTAAATAAACTATCAAAAACTACAGTAATTATATTTAATATACTGTACATAAAATACCAAAAATTACACCAAATCTATATTATATACTGTAAATAAAATATCAAAAAGTACAGTAAATATACATTACATACTGTACATAAAATATCAAAAAGTACACCAAATATGTGTTATATATACTGTAAATAAACTATCAAAAACTACAGTAATTATATGTAATATACTGTAAATAAACTATCAAAAATTACAGTAATTATATTTAATATACTGTACATAAAATATCAAAAATTACACCAAATCTATATTATATACTGTAAATAAAATATCAAAAAGGACAGTAAATATACATTACATACTGTACATAAAATATCAAAAAGTACACCAAATATGTGTTATATATACTGTAAATAAACCATCAAAAACTACAGTAATTATATGTAATATACTGTACATAAACTATCAAAAATTACAGTAATTATATTTAATATACTGTACATAAAATATCAAAAAGTACAGTAAATATACATTACATACTGTACATAAAATATCAAAAAGTACACCAAATATGTGTTATATATACTGTAAATAAACTATCAAAAACTACAGTAATTATATGTAATATACTGTAAATAAACTATCAAAAATTACAGTAATTATAATTAATATACTGTACATAAAATACCAAAAATTACACCAAATCTATATTATATACTGTAAATAAAATATCAAAAAGTACAGTAAATATACATTACATACTGTACATAAAATATCAAAAAGTACACCAAATATGTGTTATATATACTGTAAATAAACTATCAAAAACTACAGTAATTATATGTAATATACTGTAAATAAACTCTCAAAAATTACAATAATTATATTTAATATACTGTATATAAAATATCAAAAAGTACAGTAAATATACATTACGTACTGTACATAAAATATCAAAAAGTACACCAAATATGTGTTATATATACTGTAAATAAACCATCAAAAACTACAGTAATTATATGTAATATACTGTACATAAACTATCAAAAACTACAGTAATTATATTTAATATACTGTACATAAAATATCAAAAATTACACCAAATCTATATTATATACTGTAAATAAAATATCAAAAAGTACAGTAAATATACATTACGTACTGTACATAAAATATCAAAAAGTACACCAAATATGTGTTATATATACTGTAAATAAACCATCAAAAACTACAGTAATTATATGTAATATACTGTACATAAACTATCAAAAACTACAGTAATCATATTTAATATACTGTACATAAAATATCAAAAATTACACCAAATCTATATTATATACTGTAAATAAAATATCAAAAAGTACAGTAAATATACAATACATACTGTATATAAAATATCAAAAAGTACACCAAATATGTCATATATACTGTAAGTAAACTATCAAAAACTACAGTAATTATACTTAATATACTGTAAATAAACTATCTAAAATTACACCAAATGTTTATTATATACTGTAAATAAAATATCAAATAGTACAGTAAATATACATTACATACTGTACATAAAATATCAAAAAGTACAGCAAATATGAGTTATATATACTGTAAATAAACTATCAAAAACTACAGTAATTATATTTAATATACTGTACATAAAATACCAAAAATTACACCAAATCTATATTATATACTGTAAATAAAATATCAAAAAGTACAGTAAATATACATTACATACTGTACATAAAATATCAAAAAGTACACCAAATATGTGTTATATATACTGTAAATAAACTATCAAAAACTACAGTAATTATATGTAATATACTGTAAATAAACTATCAAAAATTACAGTAATTATATTTAATATACTGTACATAAAATATCAAAAATTACACCAAATCTATATTATATACTGTAAATAAAATATCAAAAAGTACAGTAAATATACATTACATACTGTACATAAAATATCAAAAAGTACACCAAATATGTGTTATATATACTGTAAATAAACCATCAAAAACTACAGTAATTATATGTAATATACTGTACATAAACTATCAAAAATTACAGTAATTATATTTAATATACTGTACATAAAATATCAAAAAGTACAGTAAATATACATTACATACTGTACATAAAATATCAAAAAGTACACCAAATATGTGTTATATATACTGTAAATAAACTATCAAAAACTACAGTAATTATATGTAATATACTGTAAATAAACTATCAAAAATTACAGTAATTATATTTAATATACTGTACATAAAATATCAAAAATTACACCAAATCTATATTATATACTGTAAATAAAATATCAAAAAGTACAGTAAATATACATTACGTACTGTACATAAAATATCAAAAAGTACACCAAATATGTGTTATATATACTGTAAATAAACTATCAAAAACTACAGTAATTATATGTAATATACTGTAAATAAACTATCAAAAATTACAGTAATTATATTTAATATACTGTACATAAAATATCAAAAATTACACCAAATCTATATTATATACTGTAAATAAAATATCAAAAAGTACAGTAAATATACATTACGTACTGTACATAAAATATCAAAAAGTACACCAAATATGTGTTATATATACTGTAAATAAACCATCAAAAACTACAGTAATTATATGTAATATACTGTACATAAACTATCAAAAACTACAGTAATTATATTTAATATACTGTACATAAAATATCAAAAATTACACCAAATCTATATTATATACTGTAAATAAAATATCAAAAAGTACAGTAAATATACATTACGTACTGTACATAAAATATCAAAAAGTACACCAAATATGTGTTATATATACTGTAAATAAACCATCAAAAACTACAGTAATTATATGTAATATACTGTACATAAACTATCAAAAACTACAGTAATTATATTTAATATACTGTACATAAAATATCAAAAATTACACCAAATCTATATTATATACTGTAAATAAAATATCAAAAAGTACAGTAAATATACAATACATACTGTACATAAAATATCAAAAAGTACACCAAATATGTCATATATACTGTAAGTAAACTATCAAAAACTACAGTAATTATACTTAATATACTGTAAATAAACTATCTAAAATTACACCAAATGTTTATTATATACTGTAAATAAAATATCAAATAGTACAGTAAATATACATTACATACTGTACATAAAATATCAAAAAGTACAGCAAATATGAGTTATATATACTGTAAATAAACTATCAAAAACTACAGTAATTATATTTAATATACTGTACATAAAATACCAAAAATTACACCAAATCTATATTATATACTGTAAATAAAATATCAAAAAGTACAGTAAATATACATTACATACTGTACATAAAATATCAAAAAGTACACCAAATATGTGTTATATATACTGTAAATAAACTATCAAAAACTACAGTAATTATATGTAATATACTGTAAATAAACTATCAAAAATTACAGTAATTATATTTAATATACTGTACATAAAATATCAAAAATTACACCAAATCTATATTATATACTGTAAATAAAATATCAAAAAGGACAGTAAATATACATTACATACTGTACATAAAATATCAAAAAGTACACCAAATATGTGTTATATATACTGTAAATAAACCATCAAAAACTACAGTAATTATATGTAATATACTGTACATAAACTATCAAAAATTACAGTAATTATATTTAATATACTGTACATAAAATATCAAAAAGTACAGTAAATATACATTACATACTGTACATAAAATATCAAAAAGTACACCAAATATGTGTTATATATACTGTAAATAAACTATCAAAAACTACAGTAATTATATGTAATATACTGTAAATAAACTATCAAAAATTACAGTAATTATAATTAATATACTGTACATAAAATACCAAAAATTACACCAAATCTATATTATATACTGTAAATAAAATATCAAAAAGTACAGTAAATATACATTACATACTGTACATAAAATATCAAAAAGTACACCAAATATGTGTTATATATACTGTAAATAAACTATCAAAAACTACAGTAATTATATGTAATATACTGTAAATAAACTCTCAAAAATTACAATAATTATATTTAATATACTGTATATAAAATATCAAAAAGTACAGTAAATATACATTACGTACTGTACATAAAATATCAAAAAGTACACCAAATATGTGTTATATATACTGTAAATAAACCATCAAAAACTACAGTAATTATATGTAATATACTGTACATAAACTATCAAAAACTACAGTAATTATATTTAATATACTGTACATAAAATATCAAAAATTACACCAAATCTATATTATATACTGTAAATAAAATATCAAAAAGTACAGTAAATATACATTACGTACTGTACATAAAATATCAAAAAGTACACCAAATATGTGTTATATATACTGTAAATAAACCATCAAAAACTACAGTAATTATATGTAATATACTGTACATAAACTATCAAAAACTACAGTAATCATATTTAATATACTGTACATAAAATATCAAAAATTACACCAAATCTATATTATATACTGTAAATAAAATATCAAAAAGTACAGTAAATATACAATACATACTGTATATAAAATATCAAAAAGTACACCAAATATGTCATATATACTGTAAGTAAACTATCAAAAACTACAGTAATTATACTTAATATACTGTAAATAAACTATCTAAAATTACACCAAATGTTTATTATATACTGTAAATAAAATATCAAATAGTACAGTAAATATACATTACATACTGTACATAAAATATCAAAAAGTACAGCAAATATGAGTTATATATACTGTAAATAAACTATCAAAAACTACAGTAATTATATTTAATATACTGTACATAAAATACCAAAAATTACACCAAATCTATATTATATACTGTAAATAAAATATCAAAAAGTACAGTAAATATACATTACATACTGTACATAAAATATCAAAAAGTACACCAAATATGTGTTATATATACTGTAAATAAACTATCAAAAACTACAGTAATTATATGTAATATACTGTAAATAAACTATCAAAAATTACAGTAATTATATTTAATATACTGTACATAAAATATCAAAAATTACACCAAATCTATATTATATACTGTAAATAAAATATCAAAAAGTACAGTAAATATACATTACATACTGTACATAAAATATCAAAAAGTACACCAAATATGTGTTATATATACTGTAAATAAACCATCAAAAACTACAGTAATTATATGTAATATACTGTACATAAACTATCAAAAATTACAGTAATTATATTTAATATACTGTACATAAAATATCAAAAAGTACAGTAAATATACATTACATACTGTACATAAAATATCAAAAAGTACACCAAATATGTGTTATATATACTGTAAATAAACTATCAAAAACTACAGTAATTATATGTAATATACTGTAAATAAACTATCAAAAATTACAGTAATTATATTTAATATACTGTACATAAAATATCAAAAATTACACCAAATCTATATTATATACTGTAAATAAAATATCAAAAAGTACAGTAAATATACATTACGTACTGTACATAAAATATCAAAAAGTACACCAAATATGTGTTATATATACTGTAAATAAACCATCAAAAACTACAGTAATTATATGTAATATACTGTACATAAACTATCAAAAACTACAGTAATTATATTTAATATACTGTACATAAAATATCAAAAATTACACCAAATCTATATTATATACTGTAAATAAAATATCAAAAAGTACAGTAAATATACAATACATACTGTACATAAAATATCAAAAAGTACACCAAATATGTCATATATACTGTAAGTAAACTATCAAAAACTACAGTAATTATACTTAATATACTGTAAATAAACTATCTAAAATTACACCAAATGTTTATTATATACTGTAAATAAAATATCAAATAGTACAGTAAATATACATTACATACTGTACATAAAATATCAAAAAGTACAGCAAATATGAGTTATATATACTGTAAATAAACTATCAAAAACTACAGTAATTATATTTAATATACTGTACATAAAATACCAAAAATTACACCAAATCTATATTATATACTGTAAATAAAATATCAAAAAGTACAGTAAATATACATTACATACTGTACATAAAATACCAAAAAGTACACCAAATATGTGTTATATATACTGTAAATAAACTATCAAAAACTACAGTAATTATATGTAATATACTGTAAATAAACTATCAAAAATTACAGTAATTATATTTAATATACTGTACATAAAATATCAAAAATTACACCAAATCTATATTATATACTGTAAATAAAATATCAAAAAGTACAGTAAATATACATTACGTACTGTACATAAAATATCAAAAAGTACACCAAATATGTGTTATATATACTGTAAATAAACCATCAAAAACTACAGTAATTATATGTAATATACTGTACATAAACTATCAAAAACTACAGTAATTATATTTAATATACTGTACATAAAATATCAAAAATTACACCAAATCTATATTATATAGTGTAAATAAAATATCAAAAAGGACAGTAAATATACAATACATACTGTACATAAAATATCAAAAAGTACACCAAATATGTCATATATACTGTAAGTAAACTATCAAAAACTACAGTAATTATACTTAATATACTGTAAATAAACTATCTAAAATTACACCAAATGTTTATTATATACTGTAAATAAAATATCAAAAAGTACAGTAAATATACATTACATACTGTACATAAAATATCAAAAAGTACAGCAAATATGAGTTATATATACTGTAAATAAACTATCAAAAACTACAGTAATTATATTTAATATACTGTACATAAAATACCAAAAATTACACCAAATCTATATTATATACTGTAAATAAAATATCAAAAAGTACAGTAAATATACATTACATACTGTACATAAAATATCAAAAAGTACACCAAATATGTGTTATATATTCTGTAAATAAACTATCAAAAACTACAGTAATTATATGTAATATACTGTAAATAAACTATGAAAAATTACAGTAATTATAATTAATATACTGTACATAAAATATCAAAAATTACACCAAATCTATATTATATAGTGTAAATAAAATATCAAAAAGGACAGTAAATATACATTACATACTGTACATAAAATATCAAAAAGTACACCAAATATGTGTTATATATACTGTAAATAAACTATCAAAAACTACAGTAATTATATTTAATATACTGTACATAAAATACCAAAAATTACACCAAATCTATATTATATACTGTAAATAAAATATCAAAAAGTACAGTAAATATACATTACATACTGTACATAAAATATCAAAAAGTACACCAAATATGTGTTATATATACTGTAAATAAACTATCAAAAACTACAGTAATTATATGTAATATACTGTAAATAAACTATCAAAAATTACAGTAATTATATTTAATATACTGTACATAAAATATCAAAAATTACACCAAATCTATATTATATACTGTAAATAAAATATCAAAAAGTACAGTAAATATACATTACATACTGTACATAAAATATCAAAAAGTACACCAAATATGTGTTATATATACTGTAAATAAACCATCAAAAACTACAGTAATTATATGTAATATACTGTACATAAACTATCAAAAATTACAGTAATTATATTTAATATACTGTACATAAAATATCAAAAAGTACAGTAAATATACATTACATACTGTACATAAAATATCAAAAAGTACACCAAATATGTGTTATATATACTGTAAATAAACTATCAAAAACTACAGTAATTATATGTAATATACTGTAAATAAACTATCAAAAACTACAGTAATTATATTTAATATACTGTACATAAAATATCAAAAATTACACCAAATCTATATTATATACTGTAAATAAAATATCAAAAAGTACAGTAAATATACATTACGTACTGTACATAAAATATCAAAAAGTACACCAAATATGTGTTATATATACTGTAAATAAACCATCAAAAACTACAGTAATTATATGTAATATACTGTACATAAACTATCAAAAACTACAGTAATTATATTTAATATACTGTACATAAAATATCAAAAATTACACCAAATCTATATTATATACTGTAAATAAAATATCAAAAAGTACAGTAAATATACAATACATACTGTACATAAAATATCAAAAAGTACACCAAATATGTCATATATACTGTAAGTAAACTATCAAAAACTACAGTAATTATACTTAATATACTGTAAATAAACTATCTAAAATTACACCAAATGTTTATTATATACTGTAAATAAAATATCAAATAGTACAGTAAATATACATTACATACTGTACATAAAATATCAAAAAGTACAGCAAATATGAGTTATATATACTGTAAATAAACTATCAAAAACTACAGTAATTATATTTAATATACTGTACATAAAATACCAAAAATTACACCAAATCTATATTATATACTGTAAATAAAATATCAAAAAGTACAGTAAATATACATTACATACTGTACATAAAATATCAAAAAGTACACCAAATATGTGTTATATATACTGTAAATAAACTATCAAAAACTACAGTAATTATATGTAATATACTGTAAATAAACTATCAAAAATTACAGTAATTATATTTAATATACTGTACATAAAATATCAAAAATTACACCAAATCTATATTATATACTGTACATAAAATATCAAAAAGTACAGTAAATATACATTACATACTGTACATAAAATATCAAAAAGTACACCAAATATGTGTTATATATACTGTAAATAAACCATCAAAAACTACAGTAATTATATGTAATATACTGTACATAAATTATCAAAAATTACAGTAATTATATTTAATATACTGTACATAAAATATCAAAAAGTACAGTAAATATACATTACATACTGTACATAAAATATCAAAAAGTACACCAAATATGTGTTATATATACTGTAAATAAACTATCAAAAACTACAGTAATTATATGTAATATACTGTAAATAAACTATCAAAAATTACAGTAATTATATTTAATATACTGTACATAAAATATCAAAAATTACACCAAATCTATATTATATACTGTAAATAAAATATCAAAAAGTACAGTAAATATACATTACATACTGTACATAAAATATCAAAAAGTACACCAAATATGTGTTATATATACTGTAAATAAACCATCAAAAACTACAGTAATTATATGTAATATACTGTACATAAACTATCAAAAATTACAGTAATTATATTTAATATACTGTACATAAAATATCAAAAAGTACAGTAAATATACATTACATACTGTACATAAAATATCAAAAAGTACACCAAATATGTGTTATATATACTGTAAATAAACTATCAAAAACTACAGTAATTATATGTAATATACTGTAAATAAACTATCAAAAATTACAGTAATTATATTTAATATACTGTACATAAAATATCAAAAATTACACCAAATCTATATTATATACTGTAAATAAAATATCAAAAAGTACAGTAAATATACATTACGTACTGTACATAAAATATCAAAAAGTACACCAAATATGTGTTATATATACTGTAAATAAACCATCAAAAACTACAGTAATTATATGTAATATACTGTACATAAACTATCAAAAACTACAGTAATTATATTTAATATACTGTACATAAAATATCAAAAATTACACCAAATCTATATTATATACTGTAAATAAAATATCAAAAAGTACAGTAAATATACAATACATACTGTACATAAAATATCAAAAAGTACACCAAATATGTCATATATACTGTAAGTAAACTATCAAAAACTACAGTAATTATACTTAATATACTGTAAATAAACTATCTAAAATTACACCAAATGTTTATTATATACTGTAAATAAAATATCAAATAGTACAGTAAATATACATTACATACTGTACATAAAATATCAAAAAGTACAGCAAATATGAGTTATATATACTGTAAATAAACTATCAAAAACTACAGTAATTATATTTAATATACTGTACATAAAATACCAAAAATTACACCAAATCTATATTATATACTGTAAATAAAATATCAAAAAGTACAGTAAATATACATTACATACTGTACATAAAATATCAAAAAGTACACCAAATATGTGTTATATATACTGTAAATAAACTATCAAAAACTACAGTAATTATATGTAATATACTGTAAATAAACTATCAAAAATTACAGTAATTATATTTAATATACTGTACATAAAATATCAAAAATTACACCAAATCTATATTATATACTGTACATAAAATATCAAAAAGTACAGTAAATATACATTACATACTGTACATAAAATATCAAAAAGTACACCAAATATGTGTTATATATACTGTAAATAAACCATCAAAAACTACAGTAATTATATGTAATATACTGTACATAAATTATCAAAAATTACAGTAATTATATTTAATATACTGTACATAAAATATCAAAAAGTACAGTAAATATACATTACATACTGTACATAAAATATCAAAAAGTACACCAAATATGTGTTATATATACTGTAAATAAACTATCAAAAACTACAGTAATTATATGTAATATACTGTAAATAAACTATCAAAAATTACAGTAATTATATTTAATATACTGTACATAAAATATCAAAAATTACACCAAATCTATATTATATACTGTAAATAAAATATCAAAAAGTACAGTAAATATACATTACATACTGTACATAAAATATCAAAAAGTACACCAAATATGTGTTATATATACTGTAAATAAACCATCAAAAACTACAGTAATTATATGTAATATACTGTACATAAACTATCAAAAATTACAGTAATTATATTTAATATACTGTACATAAAATATCAAAAAGTACAGTAAATATACATTACATACTGTACATAAAATATCAAAAAGTACACCAAATATGTGTTATATATACTGTAAATAAACTATCAAAAACTACAGTAATTATATGTAATATACTGTAAATAAACTATCAAAAATTACAGTAATTATATTTAATATACTGTACATAAAATATCAAAAATTACACCAAATCTATATTATATACTGTAAATAAAATATCAAAAAGTACAGTAAATATACATTACGTACTGTACATAAAATATCAAAAAGTACACCAAATATGTGTTATATATACTGTAAATAAACCATCAAAAACTACAGTAATTATATGTAATATACTGTACATAAACTATCAAAAACTACAGTAATTATATTTAATATACTGTACATAAAATATCAAAAATTACACCAAATCTATATTATATACTGTAAATAAAATATCAAAAAGTACAGTAAATATACAATACATACTGTACATAAAATATCAAAAAGTACACCAAATATGTCATATATACTGTAAGTAAACTATCAAAAACTACAGTAATTATACTTAATATACTGTAAATAAACTATCTAAAATTACACCAAATGTTTATTATATACTGTAAATAAAATATCAAATAGTACAGTAAATATACATTACATACTGTACATAAAATATCAAAAAGTACAGCAAATATGAGTTATATATACTGTAAATAAACTATCAAAAACTACAGTAATTATATTTAATATACTGTACATAAAATACCAAAAATTACACCAAATCTATATTATATACTGTAAATAAAATATCAAAAAGTACAGTAAATATACATTACATACTGTACATAAAATATCAAAAAGTACACCAAATATGTGTTATATATACTGTAAATAAACTATCAAAAACTACAGTAATTATATGTAATATACTGTAAATAAACTATCAAAAATTACAGTAATTATATTTAATATACTGTACATAAAATATCAAAAATTACACCAAATCTATATTATATACTGTACATAAAATATCAAAAAGTACAGTAAATATACATTACATACTGTACATAAAATATCAAAAAGTACACCAAATATGTGTTATATATACTGTAAATAAACCATCAAAAACTACAGTAATTATATGTAATATACTGTACATAAATTATCAAAAATTACAGTAATTATATTTAATATACTGTACATAAAATATCAAAAAGTACAGTAAATATACATTACATACTGTACATAAAATATCAAAAAGTACACCAAATATGTGTTATATATACTGTAAATAAACTATCAAAAACTACAGTAATTATATGTAATATACTGTAAATAAACTATCAAAAATTACAGTAATTATATTTAATATACTGTACATAAAATATCAAAAATTACACCAAATCTATATTATATACTGTAAATAAAATATCAAAAAGTACAGTAAATATACATTACATACTGTGCATAAAATATCAAAAAGTACACCAAATATGTGTTATATATACTGTAAATAAACCATCAAAAACTACAGTAATTATATGTAATATACTGTACATAAACTATCAAAAATTACAGTAATTATATTTAATATACTGTACATAAAATATCAAAAAGTACAGTAAATATACATTACATACTGTACATAAAATATCAAAAAGTACACCAAATATGTGTTATATATACTGTAAATAAACTATCAAAAACTACAGTAATTATATGTAATATACTGTAAATAAACTATCAAAAATTACAGTAATTATAATTAATATACTGTACATAAAATACCAAAAATTACACCAAATCTATATTATATACTGTAAATAAAATATCAAAAAGTACAGTAAATATACATTACATACTGTACATAAAATATCAAAAAGTACACCAAATATGTATTATATATACTGTAAATAAACTATCAAAAGCTACAGTAATTATATGTAATATACTGTAAATAAACTCTCAAAAATTACAATAATTATATTTAATATACTGTATATAAAATATCAAAAAGTACAGTAAATATACATTACATACTGTACATAAAATATCAAGAAGTACACCAAATATGTGTTATATATACTGTAAATAAACTATCAAAAACTACAGTAGTTATATGTAATATACTGTAAATAAACTATCAAAAATTACAGTAATTATATTTAATATACTGTACATAAAATATCAAAAAGTACAGTAAATATACATTACGTACTGTACATAAAATATCAAAAATACACCAAATATGTGTTATATATACTGTAAATAAACTATCAAAAACTACAGTAATTATATGTAATATACTGTAAATAAACTATCAAAAATTACTGTAATTATATTTAATATACTGTAGATAAAATATCAAAAATTACACCAAATCTATATTATATACTGTAAATAAAATATCAAAAAGTACAGTAAATATACATTACGTACTGTACATAAAATATCAAAAAGTACACCAAATATGTGTTATATATACTGTAAATAAACTATCAAAAACTACAGTAATTATATGTAATATACTGTACATAAACTATCAAAAACTACAGTAATTATATTTAATATACTGTACATAAAATATCAAAAATTACACCAAATCTATATTATATACTGTAAATAAAATATCAAAAAGTACAGTAAATATACAATACATACTGTACATAAAATATCAAAAAGTACACCAAATATGTGTCATATATACTGTAAATAAACTATCAAAAACTACCGTAATTATACTTAATATACTGTAAATAAACTATCAAAAATTACACCAAATGTTTATTATATACTGTAAATAAAATATCAAATAGTACAGTAAATATACATTACATACTGTACATAAAATATCAAAAAGTACAGCAAATATGAGTTATACTGTAAATAAACTATCGAAAACTACAGTAATTATATTTAATATACTGTACATAAAATACCAAAAATTACACCAAATCTATATTATATACTGTAAATAAAATATCAAAAAGTACAGTAAATATACATTACATACTGTACATAAAATATCAAAAAGTACACCAAATATGTGTTATATATACTGTAAATAAACTATCAAAAACTACAGTAATTATATGTAATATACTGTAAATAAACTATCAAAAATTACAGTAATTATATTTAATATACTGTACATAAAATATCAAAAAGTACAGTAAATATACATTACATACTGTACATAAAATATCAAAAAGTACACCAAATATGTGTTATATATACTGTAAATAAACTATCAAAAACTACAGTAATTATATGTAATATACTGTACATAAACTATCAAAAACTACAGTAATTATATTTAATATACTGTACATAAAATATCAAAAATTACACCAAATCTATATTATATACTGTAAATAAAATATCAAAAAGTACAGTAAATATACAATACATACTGTACATAAAATATCAAAAAGTACACCAAATATGTGTCATATATACTGTAAATAAACTATCAAAAACTACAGTAATTATACTTAATATACTGTAAATAAACTATCAAAAATTACACCAAATGTTTATTATATACTGTAAATAAAATATCAAATAGTACAGTAAATATACATTACACACTGTACATAAAATATCAAAAAGTACAGCAAATATGAGTTATATATACTGTAAATAAACTATCAAAAACTACAGTAATTATATTTAATATACTGTACATAAAATACCAAAAATTACACCAAATCTATATTATATACTGTAAATAAAATATCAAAAAGTACAGTAAATATACATTACATACTGTACATAAAATATCAAAAAGTACACCAAATATGTGTTATATATACTGTAAATAAACTATCAAAAACTACAGTAATTATATGTAATATACTGTAAATAAACTATGAAAAATTACAGTAATTATAATTAATATACTGTACATAAAATATCAAAAATTACACCAAATCTATATTATATACTGTAAATAAAATATCAAAAAGGACAGTAAATATACATTACATACTGTACATAAAATATCAAAAAGTACACCAAATATGTGTTATATATACTGTAAATAAACCATCAAAAACTACAGTAATTATATGTAATATACTGTACATAAACTATCAAAAATTACAGTAATTATATTTAATATACTGTACATAAAATATCAAAAAGTACAGTAAATATACATTACATACTGTACATAAAATATCAAAAAGTACACCAAATATGTGTTATATATACTGTAAATAAACTATCAAAAACTACAGTAATTATATGTAATATACTGTAAATAAACTATCAAAAATTACAGTAATTATAATTAATATACTGTACATAAAATACCAAAAATTACACCAAATCTATATTATATACTGTAAATAAAATATCAAAAAGTACAGTAAATATACATTACATACTGTACATAAAATATCAAAAAGTACACCAAATATGTGTTATATATACTGTAAATAAACTATCAAAAACTACAGTAATTATATGTAATATACTGTAAATAAACTCTCAAAAATTACAATAATTATATTTAATATACTGTATATAAAATATCAAAAAGTACAGTAAATATACATTACATACTGTACATAAAATATCAAGAAGTACACCAAATATGTGTTATATATACTGTAAATAAACTATCAAAAACTACAGTAGTTATATGTAATATACTGTAAATAAACTATCAAAAATTACAGTAATTATATTTAATATACTGTACATAATATATCAAAAAGTACAGTAAATATACATTACGTACTGTACATAAAATATCAAAAATACACCAAATATGTGTTATATATACTGTAAATAAACTATCAAAAACTACAGTAATTATATGTAATATACTGTAAATAAACTATCAAAAATTACAGTAATTATATTTAATATACTGTAGATAAAATATCAAAAATTACACCAAATCTATATTATATACTGTAAATAAAATATCAAAAAGTACAGTAAATATACATTACGTACTGTACATAAAATATCAAAAAGTACACCAAATATGTGTTATATATACTGTAAATAAACTATCAAAAACTACAGTAATTATATGTAATATACTGTACATAAACTATCAAAAACTACAGTAATTATATTTAATATACTGTACATAAAATATCAAAAATTACACCAAATCTATATTATATACTGTAAATAAAATATCAAAAAGTACAGTAAATATACAATACATACTGTACATAAAATATCAAAAAGTACACCAAATATGTGTCATATATACTGTAAATAAACTATCAAAAACTACCGTAATTATACTTAATATACTGTAAATAAACTATCAAAAATTACACCAAATGTTTATTATATACTGTAAATAAAATATCAAATAGTACAGTAAATATACATTACATACTGTACATAAAATATCAAAAAGTACAGCAAATATGAGTTATACTGTAAATAAACTATCGAAAACTACAGTAATTATATTTAATATACTGTACATAAAATACCAAAAATTACACCAAATCTATATTATATACTGTAAATAAAATATCAAAAAGTACAGTAAATATACATTACATACTGTACATAAAATATCAAAAAGTACACCAAATATGTGTTATATATACTGTAAATAAACTATCAAAAACTACAGTAATTATATGTAATATACTGTAAATAAACTATCAAAAATTACAGTAATTATATTTAATATACTGTACATAAAATATCAAAAAGTACAGTAAATATACATTACATACTGTACATAAAATATCAAAAAGTACACCAAATATGTGTTATATATACTGTAAATAAACTATCAAAAACTACAGTAATTATATGTAATATACTGTACATAAACTATCAAAAACTACAGTAATTATATTTAATATACTGTACATAAAATACCAAAAATTACACCAAATCTATATTATATACTGTAAATAAAATATCAAAAAGTACAGTAAATATACATTACATACTGTACATAAAATATCAAAAAGTACACCAAATATGTGTTATATATACTGTAAATAAACTATCAAAAACTACAGTAATTATATGTAATATACTGTAAATAAACTATGAAAAATTACAGTAATTATAATTAATATACTGTACATAAAATATCAAAAATTACACCAAATCTATATTATATACTGTAAATAAAATATCAAAAAGTACAGTAAATATACATTACATACTGTACATAAAATATCAAAAAGTACACCAAATATGTGTTATATATACTGTAAATAAACTATCAAAAACTACAGTAATTATATGTAATATACTGTAAATAAACTATCAAAAATTACAGTAATTATATTTAATATACTGTACATAAAATATCAAAAAGTACAGTAAATATACATTACATACTGTACATAAAATATCAAAAAGTACACCAAATATGTGTTATATATACTGTAAATAAACTATCAAAAACTACAGTAATTATATGTAATATACTGTACATAAACTATCAAAAACTACAGTAATTATATTTAATATACTGTACATAAAATATCAAAAATTACACCAAATCTATATTATATACTGTAAATAAAATATCAAAAAGTACAGTAAATATACAATACATACTGTACATAAAATATCAAAAAGTACACCAAATATGTGTCATATATACTGTAAATAAACTATCAAAAACTACAGTAATTATACTTAATATACTGTAAATAAACTATCAAAAATTACACCAAATGTTTATTATATACTGTAAATAAAATATCAAATAGTACAGTAAATATACATTACACACTGTACATAAAATATCAAAAAGTACAGCAAATATGAGTTATATATACTGTAAATAAACTATCAAAAACTACAGTAATTATATTTAATATACTGTACATAAAATACCAAAAATTACACCAAATCTATATTATATACTGTAAATAAAATATCAAAAAGTACAGTAAATATACATTACATACTGTACATAAAATATCAAAAAGTACACCAAATATGTGTTATATATACTGTAAATAAACTATCAAAAACTACAGTAATTATATGTAATATACTGTAAATAAACTATGAAAAATTACAGTAATTATAATTAATATACTGTACATAAAATATCAAAAATTACATCAAATCTATATTATATACTGTAAATAAAATATCAAAAAGGACAGTAAATATACATTACATACTGTACATAAAATATCAAAAAGTACACCAAATATGTGTTATATATACTGTAAATAAACTATCAAAAACTACAGTAATTATATGTAATATACTGTAAATAAACTATCAAAAATTACAGTAATTATATTTAATATACTGTACATAAAATATCAAAAAGTACAGTAAATATACATTACATACTGTACATAAAATATCAAAAAGTACACCAAATATGTGTTATATATACTGTAAATAAACTATCAAAAACTACAGTAATTTTATGTAATATACTGTAAATAAACTATCAAAAATTACAGTAATTATATTTAATATACTGTACATAAAATATCAAAAATTACACCAAATCTATATTATATACTGTAAATAAAATATCAAAAAGTACAGTAAATATACATTACATACTGTACATAAAATATCAAAAAGTACACCAAATATGTGTTATATATACTGTAAATAAACCATCAAAAACTACAGTAATTATATGTAATATACTGTACATAAACTATCAAAAATTACAGTAATTATATTTAATATACTGTACATAAAATATCAAAAAGTACAGTAAATATACATTACATACTGTACATAAAATATCAAAAAGTACACCAAATATGTGTTATATATACTGTAAATAAACTATCAAAAACTACAGTAATTATATGTAATATACTGTAAATAAACTATCAAAAATTACAGTAATTATAATTAATATACTGTACATAAAATACCAAAAATTACACCAAATCTATATTATATACTGTAAATAAAATATCAAAAAGTACAGTAAATATACATTACATACTGTACATAAAATATCAAAAAGTACACCAAATATGTGTTATATATACTGTAAATAAACTATCAAAAACTACAGTAATTATATGTAATATACTGTACATAAACTATCAAAAACTACAGTAATTATATTTAATATACTGTACATAAAATATCAAAAATTACACCAAATCTATATTATATACTGTAAATAAAATATCAAAAAGTACAGTAAATATACAATACATACTGTACATAAAATATCAAAAAGTACACCAAATATGTGTCATATATACTGTAAATAAACTATCAAAAACTACCGTAATTATACTTAATATACTGTAAATAAACTATCAAAAATTACACCAAATGTTTATTATATACTGTAAATAAAATATCAAATAGTACAGTAAATATACATTACATACTGTACATAAAATATCAAAAAGTACAGCAAATATGAGTTATACTGTAAATAAACTATCGAAAACTACAGTAATTATATTTAATATACTGTACATAAAATACCAAAAATTACACCAAATCTATATTATATACTGTAAATAAAATATCAAAAAGTACAGTAAATATACATTACATACTGTACATAAAATATCAAAAAGTACACCAAATATGTGTTATATATACTGTAAATAAACTATCAAAAACTACAGTAATTATATGTAATATACTGTAAATAAACTATCAAAAATTACAGTAATTATATTTAATATACTGTACATAAAATATCAAAAAGTACAGTAAATATACATTACATACTGTACATAAAATATCAAAAAGTACACCAAATATGTGTTATATATACTGTAAATAAACTATCAAAAACTACAGTAATTATATGTAATATACTGTACATAAACTATCAAAAACTACAGTAATTATATTTAATATACTGTACATAAAATATCAAAAATTACACCAAATCTATATTATATACTGTAAATAAAATATCCAAAAGTACAGTAAATATACAATACATACTGTACATAAAATATCAAAAAGTACACCAAATATGTGTCATATATACTGTAAATAAACTATCAAAAACTACAGTAATTATACTTAATATACTGTAAATAAACTATCAAAAATTACACCAAATGTTTATTATATACTGTAAATAAAATATCAAATAGTACAGTAAATATACATTACACACTGTACATAAAATATCAAAAAGTACAGCAAATATGAGTTATATATACTGTAAATAAACTATCAAAAACTACAGTAATTATATTTAATATACTGTACATAAAATACCAAAAATTACACCAAATCTATATTATATACTGTAAATAAAATATCAAAAAGTACAGTAAATATACATTACATACTGTACATAAAATATCAAAAAGTACACCAAATATGTGTTATATATACTGTAAATAAACTATCAAAAACTACAGTAATTATATGTAATATACTGTAAATAAACTATGAAAAATTACAGTAATTATAATTAATATACTGTACATAAAATATCAAAAATTACACCACATCTATATTATATACTGTAAATAAAATATCAAAAAGGACAGTAAATATACATTACATACTGTACATAAAATATCAAAAAGTACACCAAATATGTGTTATATATACTGTAAATAAACCATCAAAAACTACAGTAATTATATGTAATATACTGTACATAAACTATCAAAAATTACAGTAATTATATTTAATATACTGTACATAAAATATCAAAAAGTACAGTAAATATACATTACATACTGTACATAAAATATCAAAAAGTACACCAAATATGTGTTATATATACTGTAAATAAACTATCAAAAACTACAGTAATTATATGTAATATACTGTAAATAAACTATCAAAAATTACAGTAATTATAATTAATATACTGTACATAAAATACCAAAAATTACACCAAATCTATATTATATACTGTAAATAAAATATCAAAAAGTACAGTAAATATACATTACATACTGTACATAAAATATCAAAAAGTACACCAAATATGTGTTATATATACTGTAAATAAACTATCAAAAACTACAGTAATTATATGTAATATACTGTAAATAAACTCTCAAAAATTACAATAATTATATTTAATATACTGTACATAAAATATCAAAAAGTACAGTAAATATACATTACATACTGTACATAAAATATCAAAAAGTACACCAAATATGTGTTATATATACTGTAAATAAACTATCAAAAACTACAGTAATTATATGTAATATACTGTAAATAAACTATGAAAAATTACAGTAATTATATTTAATATACTGTACATAAAATATCAAAAAGTACAGTAAATATACATTACGTACTGTACATAAAATATCAAAAATACACCAAATATGTGTTATATATACTGTAAATAAACTATCAAAAACTACAGTAATTATATGTAATATACTGTAAATAAACTATCAAAAATTACAGTAATTATATTTAATATACTGTAGATAAAATATCAAAAATTACACCAAATCTATATTATATACTGTAAATAAAATATCAAAAAGTACAGTAAATATACATTACGTACTGTACATAAAATATCAAAAAGTACACCAAATATGTGTTATATATACTGTAAATAAACTATCAAAAACTACAGTAATTATATGTAATATACTGTACATAAACTATCAAAAACTACAGTAATTATATTTAATATACTGTACATAAAATATCAAAAATTACACCAAATCTATATTATATACTGTAAATAAAATATCAAAAAGTACAGTAAATATACAATACATACTGTACATAAAATATCAAAAAGTACACCAAATATGTGTCATATATACTGTAAATAAACTATCAAAAACTACCGTAATTATACTTAATATACTGTAAATAAACTATCAAAAATTACACCAAATGTTTATTATATACTGTAAATAAAATATCAAATAGTACAGTAAATATACATTACATACTGTACATAAAATATCAAAAAGTACAGCAAATATGAGTTATACTGTAAATAAACTATTGAAAACTACAGTAATTATATTTAATATACTGTACATAAAATACCAAAAATTACACCAAATCTATATTATATACTGTAAATAAAATATCAAAAAGTACAGTAAATATACATTACATACTGTACATAAAATATCAAAAAGTACACCAAATATGTGTTATATATACTGTAAATAAACTATCAAAAACTACAGTAATTATATGTAATATACTGTAAATAAACTATCAAAAATTACAGTAATTATAATTAATATACTGTACATAAAATATCAAAAATTACACCAAATCTATATTATATACTGTAAATAAAATATCAAAAAGGACAGTGAATATACATTACATACTGTACATAAAATATCAAACAGTACACCAAATATGTGTTATATATACTGTAAATAAACTATCAAAAACTACAGTAATTATATGTAATATACTGTAAATAAACTATCAAAAATTACAGTAATTATATTTAATATACTGTACATAAAATATCAAAAATTACACCAAATCTATATTATATACTGTAAATAAAATATCAAAAAGTACAGTAAATATACATTACGTACTGTTCATAAAATATCAAAAACTACACCGAATATGTGTTATATATACTGTAAATAAACTATCAAAAACTACAGTAATTATATGTAAAATACTGTACATAAACTATCAAAAACTACAGTAATTATATTTAATATACTGTACATAAAATATCAAAAATTACACCAAATCTATATTATATACTGTAAATAAAATATCAAAAAGTACAGTAAATATACAATACATACTGTACATAAAATATCAAAAAGTACACCAAATATGTCATATATACTGTAAGTAAACTATCAAAAACTACAGTAATTATACTTAATATACTGTAAATAAACTATCTAAAATTACACCAAATGTTTATTATATACTGTAAATAAAATATCAAATAGTACAGTAAATATACATTACATACTGTACATAAAATATCAAAAAGTACAGCAAATATGAGTTATATATACTGTAAATAAACTATCAAAAACTACAGTAATTATATTTAATATACTGTACATAAAATACCAAAAATTACACCAAATCTATATTATATACTGTAAATAAAATATCAAAAAGTACAGTAAATATACATTACATACTGTACATAAAATATCAAAAAGTACACCAAATATGTGTTATATATACTGTAAATAAACTATCAAAAACTACAGTAATTATATGTAATATACTGTAAATAAACTATGAAAAATTACAGTAATTATAATTAATATACTGTACATAAAATATCAAAAATTACACCAAATCTATATTATATACTGTAAATAAAATATCAAAAAGGACAGTAAATATACATTACATACTGTACATAAAATATCAAAAAGTACACCAAATATGTGTTATATATACTGTAAATAAACTATCAAAAACTACAGTAATTATATGTAATATACTGTAAATAAACTATCAAAAATTACAGTAATTATATTTAATATACTGTACATAAAATATCAAAAAGTACAGTAAATATACATTACATACTGTACATAAAATATCAAAAAGTACACCAAATATGTGTTATATATACTGTAAATAAACTATCAAAAACTACAGTAATTTTATGTAATATACTGTAAATAAACTATCAAAAATTACAGTAATTATATTTAATATACTGTACATAAAATATCAAAAATTACCCCAAATCTATATTATATACTGTAAATAAAATATCAAAAAGTACAGTAAATATACATTACATACTGTACATAAAATATCAAAAAGTACACCAAATATGTGTTATATATACTGTAAATAAACCATCAAAAACTACAGTAATTATATGTAATATACTGTACATAAACTATCAAAAATTACAGTAATTATATTTAATATACTGTACATAAAATATCAAAAAGTACAGTAAATATACATTACATACTGTACATAAAATATCAAAAAGTACACCAAATATGTGTTATATATACTGTAAATAAACTATCAAAAACTACAGTAATTATATGTAATATACTGTAAATAAACTATCAAAAATTACAGTAATTATAATTAATATACTGTACATAAAATACCAAAAATTACACCAAATCTATATTATATACTGTAAATAAAATATCAAAAAGTACAGTAAATATACATTACATACTGTACATAAAATATCAAAAAGTACACCAAATATGTGTTATATATACTGTAAATAAACTATCAAAAACTACAGTAATTATATGTAATATACTGTAAATAAACTCTCAAAAATTACAATAATTATATTTAATATACTGTACATAAAATATCAAAAAGTACAGTAAATATACATTACATACTGTACATAAAATATCAAAAAGTACACCAAATATGTGTTATATATACTGTAAATAAACTATCAAAAACTACAGTAATTATATGTAATATACTGTAAATAAACTATGAAAAATTACAGTAATTATATTTAATATACTGTACATAAAATATCAAAAAGTACAGTAAATATACATTACGTACTGTACATAAAATATCAAAAATACACCAAATATGTGTTATATATACTGTAAATAAACTATCAAAAACTACAGTAATTATATGTAATATACTGTAAATAAACTATCAAAAATTACAGTAATTATATTTAATATACTGTAGATAAAATATCAAAAATTACACCAAATCTATATTATATACTGTAAATAAAATATCAAAAAGTACAGTAAATATACATTACGTACTGTACATAAAATATCAAAAAGTACACCAAATATGTGTTATATATACTGTAAATAAACTATCAAAAACTACAGTAATTATATGTAATATACTGTACATAAACTATCAAAAACTACAGTAATTATATTTAATATACTGTACATAAAATACCAAAAATTACACCAAATCTATATTATATACTGTAAATAAAATATCAAAAAGTACAGTAAATATACATTACATACTGTACATAAAATATCAAAAAGTACACCAAATATGTGTTATATATACTGTAAATAAACTATCAAAAACTACAGTAATTATATGTAATATACTGTAAATAAACTATGAAAAATTACAGTAATTATAATTAATATACTGTACATAAAATATCAAAAATTACACCAAATCTATATTATATACTGTAAATAAAATATCAAAAAGGACAGTAAATATACATTACATACTGTACATAAAATATCAAAAAGTACACCAAATATGTGTTATATATACTGTAAATAAACTATCAAAAACTACAGTAATTATATGTAATATACTGTAAATAAACTATCAAAAATTACAGTAATTATATTTAATATACTGTACATAAAATATCAAAAAGTACAGTAAATATACATTACATACTGTACATAAAATATCAAAAAGTACACCAAATATGTGTTATATATACTGTAAATAAACTATCAAAAACTACAGTAATTTTATGTAATATACTGTAAATAAACTATCAAAAATTACAGTAATTATATTTAATATACTGTACATAAAATATCAAAAATTACACCAAATCTATATTATATACTGTAAATAAAATATCAAAAAGGACAGTAAATATACATTACATACTGTACATAAAATATCAAACAGTACACCAAATATGTGTTATATATACTGTAAATAAACCATCAAAAACTACAGTAATTATATGTAATATACTGTAAATAAACTATCAAAAATTACAGTAATTATATTTAATATACTGTACATAAAATATCAAAAAGTACAGTAAATATACATTACGTACTGTACATAAAATATCAAAAAGTACGCCAAATATGTGTTATATATACTGTAAATAAACTATCAAAAACTACAGTAATTATATGTAATATACTGTAAATAAACTATCAAAAATTACAGTAATTATATTTAATATACTGTACATAAAATACCAAAAATTACACCAAATCTATATTATATACTGTAAATAAAATATCAAAAAGTACAGTAAATATACATTACATACTGTACATAAAATATCAAAAAGTACACCAAATATGTGTTATATATACTGTAAATAAACTATCAAAAACTACAGTAATTATATGTAATATACTGTAAATAAACTCTCAAAAATTACAATAATTATATTTAATATACTGTACATAAAATATCAAAAAGTACAGTAAATATACATTACATACTGTACATAAAATATCAAAAAGTACACCAAATATGTGTTATATATACTGTAAATAAACTATCAAAAACTACAGTAATTATATGTAATATACTGTAAATAAACTATGAAAAATTACAGTAATTATATTTAATATACTGTACATAAAATATCAAAAAGTACAGTAAATATACATTACGTACTGTACATAAAATATCAAAAATACACCAAATATGTGTTATATATACTGTAAATAAACTATCAAAAACTACAGTAATTATATGTAATATACTGTAAATAAACTATCAAAAATTACAGTAATTATATTTAATATACTGTAGATAAAATATCAAAAATTACACCAAATCTATATTATATACTGTAAATAAAATATCAAAAAGTACAGTAAATATACATTACGTACTGTACATAAAATATCAAAAAGTACACCAAATATGTGTTATATATACTGTAAATAAACTATCAAAAACTACAGTAATTATATGTAATATACTGTACATAAACTATCAAAAACTACAGTAATTATATTTAATATACTGTACATAAAATACCAAAAATTACACCAAATCTATATTATATACTGTAAATAAAATATCAAAAAGTACAGTAAATATACATTACATACTGTACATAAAATATCAAAAAGTACACCAAATATGTGTTATATATACTGTAAATAAACTATCAAAAACTACAGTAATTATATGTAATATACTGTAAATAAACTATCAAAAATTACAGTAATTATAATTAATATACTGTACATAAAATATCAAAAATTACACCAAATCTATATTATATACTGTAAATAAAATATCAAAAAGGACAGTAAATATACATTACATACTGTACATAAAATATCAAACAGTACACCAAATATGTGTTATATATACTGTAAATAAACTATCAAAAACTACAGTAATTATATGTAATATACTGTAAATAAACTATCAAAAATTACAGTAATTATATTTAATATACTGTACATAAAATATCAAAAATTACACCAAATCTATATTATATACTGTAAATAAAATATCAAAAAGTACAGTAAATATACATTACGTACTGTTCATAAAATATCAAAAACTACACCGAATATGTGTTATATATACTGTAAATAAACTATCAAAAACTACAGTAATTATATGTAAAATACTGTACATAAACTATCAAAAACTACAGTAATTATATTTAATATACTGTACATAAAATATCAAAAATTACACCAAATCTATATTATATACTGTAAATAAAATATCAAAAAGTACAGTAAATATACAATACATACTGTACATAAAATATCAAAAAGTACACCAAATATGTCATATATACTGTAAGTAAACTATCAAAAACTACAGTAATTATACTTAATATACTGTAAATAAACTATCTAAAATTACACCAAATGTTTATTATATACTGTAAATAAAATATCAAATAGTACAGTAAATATACATTACATACTGTACATAAAATATCAAAAAGTACAGCAAATATGAGTTATATATACTGTAAATAAACTATCAAAAACTACAGTAATTATATTTAATATACTGTACATAAAATACCAAAAATTACACCAAATCTATATTATATACTGTAAATAAAATATCAAAAGTACAGTAAATATACATTACGTACTGTACATAAAATATCAAAAAGTACACCAAATATGTGTTATATATACTGTAAATAAACTATCAAAAACTACAGTAATTATATGTAATATACTGTACATAAACTATCAAAAACTACAGTAATTATATTTAATATACTGTACATAAAATATCAAAAATTACACCAAATCTATATTATATACTGTAAATAAAATATCAAAAAGTACAGTAAATATACAATACATACTGTACATAGAATATCAAAAAGTACACCAAATATGTGTCATATATACTGTAAGTAAACTATCAAAAACTACAGTAATTATACTTAATATACTGTAAATAAAGTATCAAAAATTACACCAAATGTTTATTATATACTGTAAATAAAATATCAAATAGTACAGTAAATATACATTACATACTGTACATAAAATATCAAAAAGTACAGCAAATATGAGTTATATATACTGTAAATAAACTATCAAAAACTACAGTAATTATATGTAATATACTGTACATAAAATACCAAAAATTACACCAAATCTATATTATATACTGTAAATAAAATATCAAAAAGTACAGTAAATATACATTACATACTGTACATAAAATATCAAAAAGTACACCAAATATGTGTTATATATACTGTAAATAAACTATCAAAAACTACAGTAATTATATGTAATATACTGTAAATAAACTATCAAAAATTACAGTAATTATAATTAATATACTGTACATAAAATATCAAAAATTACACCAAATCTATATTATATACTGTAAATAAAATATCAAAAAGGACAGTAAATATACATTACATACTGTACATAAAATATCAAACAGTACACCAAATATGTGTTATATATACTGTAAATAAACTATCAAAAACTACAGTAATTATATGTAATATACTGTAAATAAACTATCAAAAATTACAGTAATTATATTTAATATACTGTACATAAAATATCAAAAAGTACAGTAAATATACATTACGTACTGTACATAAAATATCAAAAAGTACGCCAAATATGTGTTATATATACTGTAAATAAACTATCAAAAACTACAGTAATTATATGTAATATACTGTAAATAAACTATCAAAAATTACAGTAATTATATTTAATACACTGTACATAAAATATCAAAAATTACACCAAATCTATATTATATACTGTAAATAAAATATCAAAAAGGACAGTAAATATACATTACGTACTGTACATAAAATATCAAAAAGTACACCAAATATGTGTTATATATACTGTAAATAAACTATCAAAAACGACAGTAATTATATGTAATATACTGTACATAAACTATCAAAAATTACAGTAATTATATTTAATATACTGTACATAAAATATCAAAAAGTACAGTAAATATACATTACATACTGTACATAAAATATCAAAAAGTACACCAAATATGTGTTATATATACTGTAAATAAACTATCAAAAACTACAGTAATTATATGTAATATACTGTAAATAAACTATCAAAAATTACAGTAATTATATTTAATATACTGTACATAAAATATCAAAAATTACACCAAATCTATATTATGTACAGTAAATAAAATATCAAATAGTACAGTAAATATACATTACATACTGTACATAAAATATCAAAAAGTACAGCAAATATGAGTTATATATACTGTAAATAAACTATCAAAAACTACAGTAATTATATTTAATATACTGTACATAAAATACCAAAAATTACACCAAATCTATATTATATACTGTAAATAAAATATCAAAAGTACAGTAAATATACATTATGTACTGTACATAAAATATCAAAAAGTACACCAAATATGTGTTATATATACTGTAAATAAACTATCAAAAACTACAGTAATTATATGTAATATACTGTACATAAACTATCAAAAACTACAGTAATTATATTTAATATACTGTACATAAAATATCAAAAATTACACCAAATCTATATTATATACTGTAAATAAAATATCAAAAAGTACAGTAAATATACAATACATACTGTACATAAAATATCAAAAAGTACACCAAATATGTCATATATACTGTAAGTAAACTATCAAAAACTACAGTAATTATACTTAATATACTGTAAATAAACTATCAAAAATTACACCAAATGTTTATTATATACTGTAAATAAAATATCAAATAGTACAGTAAATATACATTACATACTGTACATAAAATATCAAAAAGTACAGCAAATATGAGTTATATATACTGTAAATAAACTATCAAAAACTACAGTAATTATATTTAATATACTGTACATAAAATACCAAAAATTACACCAAATCTATATTATATACTGTAAATAAAATATCAAAAAGTACAGTAAATATACATTACATACTGTACATAAAATATCAAAAAGTACACCAAATATGTGTTATATATACTGTAAATAAACTATCAAAAACTACAGTAATTATATGTAATATACTGTAAATAAACTATCAAAAATTACAGTAATTATAATTAATATACTGTACATAAAATATCAAAAATTACACCAAATCTATATTATATACTGTAAATAAAATATCAAAAAGGACAGTAAATATACATTACATACTGTACATAAAATATCAAACAGTACACCAAATATGTGTTATATATACTGTAAATAAACTATCAAAAACTACAGTAATTATATGTAATATACTGTAAATAAACTATCAAAAATTACAGTAATTATATTTAATATACTGTACATAAAATATCAAAAATTACACCAAATCTATATTATATACTGTAAATAAAATATCAAAAAGTACAGTAAATATACATTACGTACTGTTCATAAAATATCAAAAACTACACCAAATATGTGTTATATATACTGTAAATAAACTATCAAAAACTACAGTAATTATATGTAAAATACTGTACATAAACTATCAAAAACTACAGTAATTATATTTAATATACTGTACATAAAATATCAAAAATTACACCAAATCTATATTATATACTGTAAAGAAAATATCAAAAAGTACAGTAAATATACAATACATACTGTACATAAAATATCAAAAAGTACACCAAATATGTGTCATATATACTGTAAATAAACTATCAAAAACTACAGTAATTATACTTAATATACTGTAAATAAACTATCAAAAATTACACCAAATGTTTATTATATACTGTAAATAATATATCAAATAGTACAGTAAATATACATTACATACTGTACATAAAATATCAAAAAGTACAGCAAATATGAGTTATATATACTGTAAATAAACTATCAAAAACTACAGTAATTATATTTAATATACTGTACATAAAATACCAAAAATTACACCAAATCTATATTATATACTGTAAATAAAATATCAAAAAGTACAGTAAATATACATTACATACTGTACATAAAATATCAAAAAGTACACCAAATATGTGTTATATATACTATAAATAAACTATCAAAAACTACAGTAATTATATGTAATATACTGTAAATAAACTATCAAAAATTACAGTAATTATAATTAATATACTGTACATAAAATATCAAAAATTACACCAAATCTATATTATATACTGTAAATAAAATATCAAAAAGGACAGTAAATATACATTACATACTGTACATAAAATATCAAAAAGTACAGCAAATATGAGTTATATATACTGTAAATAAACTATCAAAACTACAGTAATTATATTTAATATACTGTACATAAAATACCAAAAATTACACCAAATCTATATTATATACTGTAAATAAAATATCAAAAAGTACAGTAAATATACATTACATACTGTCCATAAAATATCAAAAAGTACACCAAATATGTGTTATATATACTGTAAATAAACTATCAAAAACTACAGTAATTATATGTAATATACTGTAAATAAACTATCAAAAATTACAGTAATTATATTTAATATACTGTACATAAAATATCAAAAAGTTCAGTAAATATACATTATATACTGTACATAAAATATCAAAAAGTACACCAAATATGTGTTATATATACTGTAAATAAACTATCAAAAACTACAGTAATTATATGTAATATACTGTAAATAAACTATCAAAAATTACAGTAATTATAATTAATATACTGTACATAAAATACCAAAAATTACACCAAATCTATATTATATACTGTAAATAAAATATCAAAAAGTACAGTAAATATACATTACATACTGTACATAAAATATCAAAAAGTACACCAAATATGTGTTATATATACTGTAAATAAACTATCAAAAACTACAGTAATTATATGTAATATACTGTAAATAAACTCTCAAAAATTACAATAATTATATTTAATATACTGTACATAAAATATCAAAAAGTACAGTAAATATACATTACATACTGTACATAAAATATCAAAAAGTACACCAAATATGTGTTATATATACTGTAAATAAACTATCAAAAACTACAGTAATTATATGTAATATACTGTAAATAAACTATCAAAAATTACAGTAATTATATTTAATATACTGTACATAAAATATCAAAAAGTACAGTAAATATACATTACGTACTGTACATAAAATATCAAAAAGTACACCAAATATGTGTTATATATACTGTAAATAAACTATCAAAAACTACAGTAATTATATGTAATATACTGTAAATAAACTATCAAAAATTACAGTAATTGTATTTAATATACTGTAGATAAAATATCAAAAATTACACCAAATCTATATTATATACTGTAAATAAAATATCAAAAAGTACAGTAAATATACATTACGTACTGTACATAAAATATCAAAAAGTACACCAAATATGTGTTATATATACTGTAAATAAACTATCAAAAACTACAGTAATTATATGTAATATACTGTACATAAACTATCAAAAACTACAGTAATTATATTTAATATACTGTACATAAAATATCAAAAATTACACCAAATGTATATTATATACTGTAAATAAAATATCAAAAAGTACAGTAAATATACAATACATACTGTACATAAAATATCAAAAAGTACACCAAATATGTGTCATATATACTGTAAATAAACTATCAAAAACTACAGTAATTATACTTAATATACTGTAAATAAACTATCTAAAATTACACCAAATGTTTATTATATACTGTAAATAAAATATCAAATAGTACAGTAAATATACATTACATACTGTACATAAAATATCAAAAAGTACAGCAAATATGAGTTTTATATACTGTAAATAAACTATCAAAAACTACAGTAATTATATGTAATATACTGTAAATAAACTATCGAAAATTACAGTAATTATAATTAATATACTGTACATAAAATATCAAAAATTACACCAAATCTATATTATATACTGTAAATAAAATATCAAAAAGGACAGTAAATATACATTACATACTGTACATAAAATATCAAAAAGTACACCAAATATGTGTTATATATACTGTAAATAAACTATCAAAAACTACAGTAATTATATGTAATATACTGTAAATAAACTATCAAAAATTACAGTAATTATATTTAATATACTGTACATAAAATATCAAAAAGTACAGTAAATATACATTACATACTGTACATAAAATATCAAAAAGTACACCAAATATGTGTTATATGTACTGTAAATAAACTATCAAAAACTACAGTAATTATATGTAATATACTGTAAATAAACTATCAAAAATTACAGTAATTATATTTAATATACTGTACATAAAATATCAAAAATTACACCAAATCTATATTATATACTGTAAATAAAATATCAAAAAGTACAGTAAATATACATTACATACTGTACATAAAATATCAAAAAGTACACCAAATATGTGTTATATATACTGTAAATAAACCATCAAAAACTACAGTAATTATATGTAATATACTGTACATAAACTATCAAAAATTACAGTAATTATATTTAATATACTGTACATAAAATATCAAAAAGTACAGTAAATATACATAACATACTGTACATAAAATATCAAAAAGTACACCAAATATGTGTTATATATACTGTAAATAAACCATCAAAAACTACAGTAATTATATGTAATATACTGTAAATAAACTATCAAAAATTACAGTAATTATAATTAATATACTGTACATAAAATATCAAAAATTACACCAAATCTATATTATATACTGTAAATAAAATATCAAAAAGGACAGTAAATATACATTACATACTGTACATAAAATATCAAACAGTACACCAAATATGTGTTATATATACTGTAAATAAACTATCAAAAACTACAGTAATTATATGTAATATACTGTAAATAAACTATCAAAAATTACAGTAATTATATTTAATATACTGTACATAAAATATCAAAAATTACACCAAATCTATATTATATACTGTAAATAAAATATCAAAAAGTACAGTAAATATACATTACGTACTGTTCATAAAATATCAAAAACTACACCGAATATGTGTTATATATACTGTAAATAAACTATCAAAAACTACAGTAATTATATGTAAAATACTGTACATAAACTATCAAAAACTACAGTAATTATATTTAATATACTGTACATAAAATATCAAAAATTACACCAAATCTATATTATATACTGTAAATAAAATATCAAAAAGTACAGTAAATATACAATACATACTGTACATAAAATATCAAAAAGTACACCAAATATGTCATATATACTGTAAGTAAACTATCAAAAACTACAGTAATTATACTTAATATACTGTAAATAAACTATCTAAAATTACACCAAATGTTTATTATATACTGTAAATAAAATATCAAATAGTACAGTAAATATACATTACATACTGTACATAAAATATCAAAAAGTACAGCAAATATGAGTTATATATACTGTAAATAAACTATCAAAAACTACAGTAATTATATTTAATATACTGTACATAAAATACCAAAAATTACACCAAATCTATATTATATACTGTAAATAAAATATCAAAAGTACAGTAAATATACATTACGTACTGTACATAAAATATCAAAAAGTACACCAAATATGTGTTATATATACTGTAAATAAACTATCAAAAACTACAGTAATTATATGTAATATACTGTACATAAACTATCAAAAACTACAGTAATTATATTTAATATACTGTACATAAAATATCAAAAATTACACCAAATCTATATTATATACTGTAAATAAAATATCAAAAAGTACAGTAAATATACAATACATACTGTACATAGAATATCAAAAAGTACACCAAATATGTGTCATATATACTGTAAGTAAACTATCAAAAACTACAGTAATTATACTTAATATACTGTAAATAAAGTATCAAAAATTACACCAAATGTTTATTATATACTGTAAATAAAATATCAAATAGTACAGTAAATATACATTACATACTGTACATAAAATATCAAAAAGTACAGCAAATATGAGTTATATATACTGTAAATAAACTATCAAAAACTACAGTAATTATATTTAATATACTGTACATAAAATACCAAAAATTACACCAAATCTATATTATATACTGTAAATAAAATATCAAAAAGTACAGTAAATATACATTACATACTGTACATAAAATATCAAAAAGTACACCAAATATGTGTTATATATACTGTAAATAAACTATCAAAAACTACAGTAATTATATGTAATATACTGTAAATAAACTATCAAAAATTACAGTAATTATAATTAATATACTGTACATAAAATATCAAAAATTACACCAAATCTATATTATATACTGTAAATAAAATATCAAAAAGGACAGTAAATATACATTACATACTGTACATAAAATATCAAACAGTACACCAAATATGTGTTATATATACTGTAAATAAACTATCAAAAACTACAGTAATTATATGTAATATACTGTAAATAAACTATCAAAAATTACAGTAATTATATTTAATATACTGTACATAAAATATCAAAAAGTACAGTAAATATACATTACGTACTGTACATAAAATATCAAAAAGTACGCCAAATATGTGTTATATATACTGTAAATAAACTATCAAAAACTACAGTAATTATATGTAATATACTGTAAATAAACTATCAAAAATTACAGTAATTATATTTAATACACTGTACATAAAATATCAAAAATTACACCAAATCTATATTATATACTGTAAATAAAATATCAAAAAGGACAGTAAATATACATTACGTACTGTACATAAAATATCAAAAAGTACACCAAATATGTGTTATATATACTGTAAATAAACTATCAAAAACGACAGTAATTATATGTAATATACTGTACATAAACTATCAAAAATTACAGTAATTATATTTAATATACTGTACATAAAATATCAAAAAGTACAGTAAATATACATTACATACTGTACATAAAATATCAAAAAGTACACCAAATATGTGTTATATATACTGTAAATAAACTATCAAAAACTACAGTAATTATATGTAATATACTGTAAATAAACTATCAAAAATTACAGTAATTATATTTAATATACTGTACATAAAATATCAAAAATTACACCAAATCTATATTATGTACAGTAAATAAAATATCAAATAGTACAGTAAATATACATTACATACTGTACATAAAATATCAAAAAGTACAGCAAATATGAGTTATATATACTGTAAATAAACTATCAAAAACTACAGTAATTATATTTAATATACTGTACATAAAATACCAAAAATTACACCAAATCTATATTATATACTGTAAATAAAATATCAAAAGTACAGTAAATATACATTATGTACTGTACATAAAATATCAAAAAGTACACCAAATATGTGTTATATATACTGTAAATAAACTATCAAAAACTACAGTAATTATATGTAATATACTGTACATAAACTATCAAAAACTACAGTAATTATATTTAATATACTGTACATAAAATATCAAAAATTACACCAAATCTATATTATATACTGTAAATAAAATATCAAAAAGTACAGTAAATATACAATACATACTGTACATAAAATATCAAAAAGTACACCAAATATGTCATATATACTGTAAGTAAACTATCAAAAACTACAGTAATTATACTTAATATACTGTAAATAAACTATCAAAAATTACACCAAATGTTTATTATATACTGTAAATAAAATATCAAATAGTACAGTAAATATACATTACATACTGTACATAAAATATCAAAAAGTACAGCAAATATGAGTTATATATACTGTAAATAAACTATCAAAAACTACAGTAATTATATTTAATATACTGTACATAAAATACCAAAAATTACACCAAATCTATATTATATACTGTAAATAAAATATCAAAAAGTACAGTAAATATACATTACATACTGTACATAAAATATCAAAAAGTACACCAAATATGTGTTATATATACTGTAAATAAACTATCAAAAACTACAGTAATTATATGTAATATACTGTAAATAAACTATCAAAAATTACAGTAATTATAATTAATATACTGTACATAAAATATCAAAAATTACACCAAATCTATATTATATACTGTAAATAAAATATCAAAAAGGACAGTAAATATACATTACATACTGTACATAAAATATCAAACAGTACACCAAATATGTGTTATATATACTGTAAATAAACTATCAAAAACTACAGTAATTATATGTAATATACTGTAAATAAACTATCAAAAATTACAGTAATTATATTTAATATACTGTACATAAAATATCAAAAATTACACCAAATCTATATTATATACTGTAAATAAAATATCAAAAAGTACAGTAAATATACATTACGTACTGTTCATAAAATATCAAAAACTACACCAAATATGTGTTATATATACTGTAAATAAACTATCAAAAACTACAGTAATTATATGTAAAATACTGTACATAAACTATCAAAAACTACAGTAATTATATTTAATATACTGTACATAAAATATCAAAAATTACACCAAATCTATATTATATACTGTAAAGAAAATATCAAAAAGTACAGTAAATATACAATACATACTGTACATAAAATATCAAAAAGTACACCAAATATGTGTCATATATACTGTAAATAAACTATCAAAAACTACAGTAATTATACTTAATATACTGTAAATAAACTATCAAAAATTACACCAAATGTTTATTATATACTGTAAATAATATATCAAATAGTACAGTAAATATACATTACATACTGTACATAAAATATCAAAAAGTACAGCAAATATGAGTTATATATACTGTAAATAAACTATCAAAAACTACAGTAATTATATTTAATATACTGTACATAAAATACCAAAAATTACACCAAATCTATATTATATACTGTAAATAAAATATCAAAAAGTACAGTAAATATACATTACATACTGTACATAAAATATCAAAAAGTACACCAAATATGTGTTATATATACTATAAATAAACTATCAAAAACTACAGTAATTATATGTAATATACTGTAAATAAACTATCAAAAATTACAGTAATTATAATTAATATACTGTACATAAAATATCAAAAATTACACCAAATCTATATTATATACTGTAAATAAAATATCAAAAAGGACAGTAAATATACATTACATACTGTACATAAAATATCAAAAAGTACAGCAAATATGAGTTATATATACTGTAAATAAACTATCAAAACTACAGTAATTATATTTAATATACTGTACATAAAATACCAAAAATTACACCAAATCTATATTATATACTGTAAATAAAATATCAAAAAGTACAGTAAATATACATTACATACTGTCCATAAAATATCAAAAAGTACACCAAATATGTGTTATATATACTGTAAATAAACTATCAAAAACTACAGTAATTATATGTAATATACTGTAAATAAACTATCAAAAATTACAGTAATTATATTTAATATACTGTACATAAAATATCAAAAAGTTCAGTAAATATACATTATATACTGTACATAAAATATCAAAAAGTACACCAAATATGTGTTATATATACTGTAAATAAACTATCAAAAACTACAGTAATTATATGTAATATACTGTAAATAAACTATCAAAAATTACAGTAATTATAATTAATATACTGTACATAAAATACCAAAAATTACACCAAATCTATATTATATACTGTAAATAAAATATCAAAAAGTACAGTAAATATACATTACATACTGTACATAAAATATCAAAAAGTACACCAAATATGTGTTATATATACTGTAAATAAACTATCAAAAACTACAGTAATTATATGTAATATACTGTAAATAAACTCTCAAAAATTACAATAATTATATTTAATATACTGTACATAAAATATCAAAAAGTACAGTAAATATACATTACATACTGTACATAAAATATCAAAAAGTACACCAAATATGTGTTATATATACTGTAAATAAACTATCAAAAACTACAGTAATTATATGTAATATACTGTAAATAAACTATCAAAAATTACAGTAATTATATTTAATATACTGTACATAAAATATCAAAAAGTACAGTAAATATACATTACGTACTGTACATAAAATATCAAAAAGTACACCAAATATGTGTTATATATACTGTAAATAAACTATCAAAAACTACAGTAATTATATGTAATATACTGTAAATAAACTATCAAAAATTACAGTAATTGTATTTAATATACTGTAGATAAAATATCAAAAATTACACCAAATCTATATTATATACTGTAAATAAAATATCAAAAAGTACAGTAAATATACATTACGTACTGTACATAAAATATCAAAAAGTACACCAAATATGTGTTATATATACTGTAAATAAACTATCAAAAACTACAGTAATTATATGTAATATACTGTACATAAACTATCAAAAACTACAGTAATTATATTTAATATACTGTACATAAAATATCAAAAATTACACCAAATGTATATTATATACTGTAAATAAAATATCAAAAAGTACAGTAAATATACAATACATACTGTACATAAAATATCAAAAAGTACACCAAATATGTGTCATATATACTGTAAATAAACTATCAAAAACTACAGTAATTATACTTAATATACTGTAAATAAACTATCTAAAATTACACCAAATGTTTATTATATACTGTAAATAAAATATCAAATAGTACAGTAAATATACATTACATACTGTACATAAAATATCAAAAAGTACAGCAAATATGAGTTTTATATACTGTAAATAAACTATCAAAAACTACAGTAATTATATGTAATATACTGTAAATAAACTATCGAAAATTACAGTAATTATAATTAATATACTGTACATAAAATATCAAAAATTACACCAAATCTATATTATATACTGTAAATAAAATATCAAAAAGGACAGTAAATATACATTACATACTGTACATAAAATATCAAACAGTACACCAAATATGTGTTATATATACTGTAAATAAACTATCAAAAACTACAGTAATTATATGTAATATACTGTAAATAAACTATCAAAAATTACAGTAATTATATTTAATATACTGTACATAAAATATCAAAAATTACACCAAATCTATATTATATACTGTAAATAAAATATCAAAAAGTACAGTAAATATACATTACGTACTGTTCATAAAATATCAAAAACTACACCAAATATGTGTTATATATACTGTAAATAAACTATCAAAAACTACAGTAATTATATGTAAAATACTGTACATAAACTATCAAAAACTACAGTAATTATATTTAATATACTGTACATAAAATATCAAAAATTACACCAAATCTATATTATATACTGTAAAGAAAATATCAAAAAGTACAGTAAATATACAATACATACTGTACATAAAATATCAAAAAGTACACCAAATATGTGTCATATATACTGTAAATAAACTATCAAAAACTACAGTAATTATACTTAATATACTGTAAATAAACTATCAAAAATTACACCAAATGTTTATTATATACTGTAAATAATATATCAAATAGTACAGTAAATATACATTACATACTGTACATAAAATATCAAAAAGTACAGCAAATATGAGTTATATATACTGTAAATAAACTATCAAAAACTACAGTAATTATATTTAATATACTGTACATAAAATACCAAAAATTACACCAAATCTATATTATATACTGTAAATAAAATATCAAAAAGTACAGTAAATATACATTACATACTGTACATAAAATATCAAAAAGTACACCAAATATGTGTTATATATACTATAAATAAACTATCAAAAACTACAGTAATTATATGTAATATACTGTAAATAAACTATCAAAAATTACAGTAATTATAATTAATATACTGTACATAAAATATCAAAAATTACACCAAATCTATATTATATACTGTAAATAAAATATCAAAAAGGACAGTAAATATACATTACATACTGTACATAAAATATCAAAAAGTACAGCAAATATGAGTTATATATACTGTAAATAAACTATCAAAACTACAGTAATTATATTTAATATACTGTACATAAAATACCAAAAATTACACCAAATCTATATTATATACTGTAAATAAAATATCAAAAAGTACAGTAAATATACATTACATACTGTCCATAAAATATCAAAAAGTACACCAAATATGTGTTATATATACTGTAAATAAACTATCAAAAACTACAGTAATTATATGTAATATACTGTAAATAAACTATCAAAAATTACAGTAATTATATTTAATATACTGTACATAAAATATCAAAAAGTTCAGTAAATATACATTATATACTGTACATAAAATATCAAAAAGTACACCAAATATGTGTTATATATACTGTAAATAAACTATCAAAAACTACAGTAATTATATGTAATATACTGTAAATAAACTATCAAAAATTACAGTAATTATAATTAATATACTGTACATAAAATACCAAAAATTACACCAAATCTATATTATATACTGTAAATAAAATATCAAAAAGTACAGTAAATATACATTACATACTGTACATAAAATATCAAAAAGTACACCAAATATGTGTTATATATACTGTAAATAAACTATCAAAAACTACAGTAATTATATGTAATATACTGTAAATAAACTCTCAAAAATTACAATAATTATATTTAATATACTGTACATAAAATATCAAAAAGTACAGTAAATATACATTACATACTGTACATAAAATATCAAAAAGTACACCAAATATGTGTTATATATACTGTAAATAAACTATCAAAAACTACAGTAATTATATGTAATATACTGTAAATAAACTATCAAAAATTACAGTAATTATATTTAATATACTGTACATAAAATATCAAAAAGTACAGTAAATATACATTACGTACTGTACATAAAATATCAAAAAGTACACCAAATATGTGTTATATATACTGTAAATAAACTATCAAAAACTACAGTAATTATATGTAATATACTGTAAATAAACTATCAAAAATTACAGTAATTGTATTTAATATACTGTAGATAAAATATCAAAAATTACACCAAATCTATATTATATACTGTAAATAAAATATCAAAAAGTACAGTAAATATACATTACGTACTGTACATAAAATATCAAAAAGTACACCAAATATGTGTTATATATACTGTAAATAAACTATCAAAAACTACAGTAATTATATGTAATATACTGTACATAAACTATCAAAAACTACAGTAATTATATTTAATATACTGTACATAAAATATCAAAAATTACACCAAATGTATATTATATACTGTAAATAAAATATCAAAAAGTACAGTAAATATACAATACATACTGTACATAAAATATCAAAAAGTACACCAAATATGTGTCATATATACTGTAAATAAACTATCAAAAACTACAGTAATTATACTTAATATACTGTAAATAAACTATCTAAAATTACACCAAATGTTTATTATATACTGTAAATAAAATATCAAATAGTACAGTAAATATACATTACATACTGTACATAAAATATCAAAAAGTACAGCAAATATGAGTTTTATATACTGTAAATAAACTATCAAAAACTACAGTAATTATATGTAATATACTGTAAATAAACTATCGAAAATTACAGTAATTATAATTAATATACTGTACATAAAATATCAAAAATTACACCAAATCTATATTATATACTGTAAATAAAATATCAAAAAGGACAGTAAATATACATTACATACTGTACATAAAATATCAAAAAGTACACCAAATATGTGTTATATATACTGTAAATAAACTATCAAAAACTACAGTAATTATATGTAATATACTGTAAATAAACTATCAAAAATTACAGTAATTATATTTAATATACTGTACATAAAATATCAAAAAGTACAGTAAATATACATTACATACTGTACATAAAATATCAAAAAGTACACCAAATATGTGTTATATGTACTGTAAATAAACTATCAAAAACTACAGTAATTATATGTAATATACTGTAAATAAACTATCAAAAATTACAGTAATTATATTTAATATACTGTACATAAAATATCAAAAATTACACCAAATCTATATTATATACTGTAAATAAAATATCAAAAAGTACAGTAAATATACATTACATACTGTACATAAAATATCAAAAAGTACACCAAATATGTGTTATATATACTGTAAATAAACCATCAAAAACTACAGTAATTATATGTAATATACTGTACATAAACTATCAAAAATTACAGTAATTATATTTAATATACTGTACATAAAATATCAAAAAGTACAGTAAATATACATAACATACTGTACATAAAATATCAAAAAGTACACCAAATATGTGTTATATATACTGTAAATAAACTATCAAAAACTACAGTAATTATATGTAATATACTGTAAATAAACTATCAAAAATTACAGTAATTATATTTAATATACTGTACATAAAATATCAAAAATTACACCAAATCTATATTATATACTGTAAATAAAATATCAAAAAGTACAGTAAATATACATTACGTACTGTACATAAAATATCAAAAAGTACACCAAATATGTGTTATATATACTGTAAATAAACCATCAAAAACTACAGTAATTATATGTAATATACTGTACATAAACTATCAAAAACTACAGTAATTATATTTAATATACTGTACATAAAATATCAAAAATTACACCAAATCTATATTATATACTGTAAATAAAATATCAAAAAGTACAGTAAATATACAATACATACTGTACATAAAATATCAAAAAGTACACCAAATATGTCATATATACTGTAAGTAAACTATCAAAAACTACAGTAATTATACTTAATATACTGTAAATAAACTATCTAAAATTACACCAAATGTTTATTATATACTGTAAATAAAATATCAAATAGTACAGTAAATATACATTACATACTGTACATAAAATATCAAAAAGTACAGCAAATATGAGTTATATATACTGTAAATAAACTATCAAAAACTACAGTAATTATATTTAATATACTGTACATAAAATACCAAAAATTACACCAAATCTATATTATATACTGTACATAAAATATCAAAAAGTACACCAAATATGTGTTATATATACTGTAAATAAACTATCAAAAACTACAGTAATTATATGTAATATATTGTAAATAAACTATGAAAAATTACAGTAATTATAATTAATATACTGTACATAAAATATCAAAAATTACACCAAATCTATATTATATACTGTAAATAAAATATCAAAAAGTACAGTAAATATACATTACATACTGTACATAAAATATCAAGAAGTACACCAAATATGTGTTATATATACTGTAAATAAACTATCAAAAACTACAGTAATTATACTTAATATACTGTAAATAAACTATCTAAAATTACACCAAATGTTTATTATATACTGTAAATAAAATATCAAATAGTACAGTAAATATACATTACATACTGTACATAAAATATCAAAAAGTACAGCAAATATGAGTTTTATATACTGTAAATAAACTATCAAAAACTACAGTAATTATATGTAATATACTGTAAATAAACTATCGAAAATTACAGTAATTATAATTAATATACTGTACATAAAATATCAAAAATTACACCAAATCTATATTATATACTGTAAATAAAATATCAAAAAGGACAGTAAATATACATTACATACTGTACATAAAATATCAAAAAGTACACCAAATATGTGTTATATATACTGTAAATAAACTATCAAAAACTACAGTAATTATATGTAATATACTGTAAATAAACTATCAAAAATTACAGTAATTATATTTAATATACTGTACATAAAATATCAAAAAGTACAGTAAATATACATTACATACTGTACATAAAATATCAAAAAGTACACCAAATATGTGTTATATGTACTGTAAATAAACTATCAAAAACTACAGTAATTATATGTAATATACTGTAAATAAACTATCAAAAATTACAGTAATTATATTTAATATACTGTACATAAAATATCAAAAATTACACCAAATCTATATTATATACTGTAAATAAAATATCAAAAAGTACAGTAAATATACATTACATACTGTACATAAAATATCAAAAAGTACACCAAATATGTGTTATATATACTGTAAATAAACCATCAAAAACTACAGTAATTATATGTAATATACTGTACATAAACTATCAAAAATTACAGTAATTATATTTAATATACTGTACATAAAATATCAAAAAGTACAGTAAATATACATAACATACTGTACATAAAATATCAAAAAGTACACCAAATATGTGTTATATATACTGTAAATAAACTATCAAAAACTACAGTAATTATATGTAATATACTGTAAATAAACTATCAAAAATTACAGTAATTATATTTAATATACTGTACATAAAATATCAAAAATTACACCAAATCTATATTATATACTGTAAATAAAATATCAAAAAGTACAGTAAATATACATTACGTACTGTACATAAAATATCAAAAAGTACACCAAATATGTGTTATATATACTGTAAATAAACCATCAAAAACTACAGTAATTATATGTAATATACTGTACATAAACTATCAAAAACTACAGTAATTATATTTAATATACTGTACATAAAATATCAAAAATTACACCAAATCTATATTATATACTGTAAATAAAATATCAAAAAGTACAGTAAATATACAATACATACTGTACATAAAATATCAAAAAGTACACCAAATATGTCATATATACTGTAAGTAAACTATCAAAAACTACAGTAATTATACTTAATATACTGTAAATAAACTATCTAAAATTACACCAAATGTTTATTATATACTGTAAATAAAATATCAAATAGTACAGTAAATATACATTACATACTGTACATAAAATATCAAAAAGTACAGCAAATATGAGTTATATATACTGTAAATAAACTATCAAAAACTACAGTAATTATATTTAATATACTGTACATAAAATACCAAAAATTACACCAAATCTATATTATATACTGTACATAAAATATCAAAAAGTACACCAAATATGTGTTATATATACTGTAAATAAACTATCAAAAACTACAGTAATTATATGTAATATATTGTAAATAAACTATGAAAAATTACAGTAATTATAATTAATATACTGTACATAAAATATCAAAAATTACACCAAATCTATATTATATACTGTAAATAAAATATCAAAAAGTACAGTAAATATACATTACATACTGTACATAAAATATCAAGAAGTACACCAAATATGTGTTATATATACTGTAAATAAACTATCAAAAACTACAGTAATTATATGTAATATACTGTAAATAAACTATCAAAAATTACAGTAATTATATTTAATATACTGTACATAAAATATCAAAAAGTACAGTAAATATACATTACATACTGTACATAAAATATCAAAAAGTACACCAAATATGTGTTATATATACTGTAAATAAACTATCAAAAACTACAGTAATTATATGTAATATACTGTAAATAAACTATCAAAAATTACAGTAATTATATTTAATATACTGTACATAAAATATCAAAAATTACACCAAATCTATATTATATACTGTAAATAAAATATCAAAAAGTACAGTAAATATACATTACATACTGTACATAAAATATCAAAAAGTACACCAAATATGTGTTATATATACTGTAAATAAACTATCAAAAACTACAGTAATTATATGTAATATACTGTACATAAACTATCAAAAATTACAGTAATTATATTTAATATACTGTACATAAAATATCAAAAAGTACAGTAAATATACATTACATACTGTACATAAAATATCAAAAAGTACACCAAATATGTGTTATAAATACTGTAAATAAACTATCAAAAACTACAGTAATTATATGTAATATACTGTAAATAAACTATCAAAAATTACAGTAATTATATTTAATATACTGTACATAAAATATCAAAAATTACACCAAATCTATATTATATACTGTAAATAAAATATCAAAAAGTACAGTAAATATACATTACGTACTGTACATAAAATATCAAAAAGTACACCAAATATGTGTTATATATACTGTAAATAAACCATCAAAAACTACAGTAATTATATGTAATATACTGTACATAAACTATCAAAAACTACAGTAATTATATTTAATATACTGTACATAAAATATCAAAAATTACACCAAATCTATATTATATACTGTAAATAAAATATCAAAAAGTACAGTAAATATACAATACATACTGTACATAAAATATCAAAAAGTACACCAAATATGTCATATATACTGTAAGTAAACTATCAAAAACTACAGTAATTATACTTAATATACTGTAAATAAACTATCTAAAATTACACCAAATGTTTATTATATACTGTAAATAAAATATCAAATAGTACAGTAAATATACATAACATACTGTACATAAAATATCAAAAAGTACAGCAAATATGAGTTATATATACTGTAAATAAACTATCAAAAACTATAGTAATTATATTTAATATACTGTACATAAAATACCAAAAATTACACCAAATCTATATTATATACTGTAAATAAAATATCAAAAAGTACAGTAAATATACATTACATACTGTACATAAAATATCAAAAAGTACACCAAATATGTGTTATATATACTGTAAATAAACTATCAAAAACTACAGTAATTATATGTAATATACTGTAAATAAACTATGAAAAATTACAGTAATTATAATTAATATACTGTACATAAAATATCAAAAATTACACCAAATCTATATTATATACTGTAAATAAAATATCAAAAAGGACAGTAAATATACATTACATACTGTACATAAAATATCAAAAAGTACACCAAATATGTGTTATATATACTGTAAATAAACTATCAAAAACTACAGTGATTATATGTAATATACTGTAAATAAACTATCAAAAATTACAGTAATTATATTTAATATACTGTACATAAAATATCAAAAAGTACAGTAAATATACATTACATACTGTACATAAAATATCAAAAAGTACACCAAATATGTGTTATATATACTGTAAATAAACTATCAAAAACTACAGTAATTATATGTAATATACTGTAAATAAACTATCAAAAATTACAGTAATTATATTTAATATACTGTACATAAAATATCAAAAAGTACAGTAAATATACATTACATACTGTACATAAAATATCAAAAAGTACACCAAATATGTGTTATATATACTGTAAATAAACTATCAAAAACTACAGTAATTATATGTAATATACTGTACATAAACTATCAAAAATTACAGTAATTATATTTAATATACTGTACATAAAATATCAAAAAGTACAGTAAATATACATTACATACTGTACATAAAATATCAAAAAGTACACCAAATATGTGTTATATATACTGTAAATAAACTATCAAAAACTACAGTAATTATATGTAATATACTGTAAATAAACTATCAAAAATTACAGTAATTATATTTAATATACTGTACATAAAATATCAAAAATTACACCAAATCTATATTATATACTGTAAATAAAATATCAAAAAGTACAGTAAATATACATTACGTACTGTACATAAAATATCAAAAAGTACACCAAATATGTGTTATATATACTGTAAATAAACTATCAAAAACTACAGTAATTATATGTAATATACTGTACATAAACTATCAAAAACTACAGTAATTATATTTAATATACTGTACATAAAATATCAAAAATTACACCAAATGTATATTATATACTGTAAATAAAATATCAAAAAGTACAGTAAATATACAATACATACTGTACATAAAATATCAAAAAGTACACCAAATATGTGTCATATATACTGTAAATAAACTATCAAAAACTACAGTAATTATACTTAATATACTGTAAATAAACTATCTAAAATTACACCAAATGTTTATTATATACTGTAAATAAAATATCAAATAGTACAGTAAATATACATTACATACTGTACATAAAATATCAAAAAGTACAGCAAATATGAGTTTTATATACTGTAAATAAACTATCAAAAACTACAGTAATTATATGTAATATACTGTAAATAAACTATCGAAAATTACAGTAATTATAATTAATATACTGTACATAAAATATCAAAAATTACACCAAATCTATATTATATACTGTAAATAAAATATCAAAAAGGACAGTAAATATACATTACATACTGTACATAAAATATCAAAAAGTACACCAAATATGTGTTATATATACTGTAAATAAACTATCAAAAACTACAGTAATTATATGTAATATACTGTAAATAAACTATCAAAAATTACAGTAATTATATTTAATATACTGTACATAAAATATCAAAAAGTACAGTAAATATACATTACATACTGTACATAAAATATCAAAAAGTACACCAAATATGTGTTATATGTACTGTAAATAAACTATCAAAAACTACTGTAATTATATGTAATATACTGTAAATAAACTATCAAAAATTACAGTAATTATATTTAATATACTGTACATAAAATATCAAAAATTACACCAAATCTATATTATATACTGTAAATAAAATATCAAAAAGTACAGTAAATATACATTACATACTGTACATAAAATATCAAAAAGTACACCAAATATGTGTTATATATACTGTAAATAAACCATCAAAAACTACAGTAATTATATGTAATATACTGTACATAAACTATCAAAAATTACAGTAATTATATTTAATATACTGTACATAAAATATCAAAAAGTACAGTAAATATACATAACATACTGTACATAAAATATCAAAAAGTACACCAAATATGTGTTATATATACTGTAAATAAACTATCAAAAACTACAGTAATTATATGTAATATACTGTAAATAAACTATCAAAAATTACAGTAATTATATTTAATATACTGTACATAAAATATCAAAAATTACACCAAATCTATATTATATACTGTAAATAAAATATCAAAAAGTACAGTAAATATACATTACGTACTGTACATAAAATATCAAAAAGTACACCAAATATGTGTTATATATACTGTAAATAAACCATCAAAAACTACAGTAATTATATGTAATATACTGTACATAAACTATCAAAAACTACAGTAATTATATTTAATATACTGTACATAAAATATCAAAAATTACACCAAATCTATATTATATACTGTAAATAAAATATCAAAAAGTACAGTAAATATACAATACATACTGTACATAAAATATCAAAAAGTACACCAAATATGTCATATATACTGTAAGTAAACTATCAAAAACTACAGTAATTATACTTAATATACTGTAAATAAACTATCTAAAATTACACCAAATGTTTATTATATACTGTAAATAAAATATCAAATAGTACAGTAAATATACATTACATACTGTACATAAAATATCAAAAAGTACAGCAAATATGAGTTATATATACTGTAAATAAACTATCAAAAACTACAGTAATTATATTTAATATACTGTACATAAAATACCAAAAATTACACCAAATCTATATTATATACTGTACATAAAATATCAAAAAGTACACCAAATATGTGTTATATATACTGTAAATAAACTATCAAAAACTACAGTAATTATATGTAATATATTGTAAATAAACTATGAAAAATTACAGTAATTATAATTAATATACTGTACATAAAATATCAAAAATTACACCAAATCTATATTATATACTGTAAATAAAATATCAAAAAGTACAGTAAATATACATTACATACTGTACATAAAATATCAAGAAGTACACCAAATATGTGTTATATATACTGTAAATAAACTATCAAAAACTACAGTAATTATATGTAATATACTGTAAATAAACTATCAAAAATTACAGTAATTATATTTAATATACTGTACATAAAATATCAAAAAGTACAGTAAATATACATTACATACTGTACATAAAATATCAAAAAGTACACCAAATATGTGTTATATATACTGTAAATAAACTATCAAAAACTACAGTAATTATATGTAATATACTGTAAATAAACTATCAAAAATTACAGTAATTATATTTAATATACTGTACATAAAATATCAAAAATTACACCAAATCTATATTATATACTGTAAATAAAATATCAAAAAGTACAGTAAATATACATTACATACTGTACATAAAATATCAAAAAGTACACCAAATATGTGTTATATATACTGTAAATAAACTATCAAAAACTACAGTAATTATATGTAATATACTGTACATAAACTATCAAAAATTACAGTAATTATATTTAATATACTGTACATAAAATATCAAAAAGTACAGTAAATATACATTACATACTGTACATAAAATATCAAAAAGTACACCAAATATGTGTTATAAATACTGTAAATAAACTATCAAAAACTACAGTAATTATATGTAATATACTGTAAATAAACTATCAAAAATTACAGTAATTATATTTAATATACTGTACATAAAATATCAAAAATTACACCAAATCTATATTATATACTGTAAATAAAATATCAAAAAGTACAGTAAATATACATTACGTACTGTACATAAAATATCAAAAAGTACACCAAATATGTGTTATATATACTGTAAATAAACCATCAAAAACTACAGTAATTATATGTAATATACTGTACATAAACTATCAAAAACTACAGTAATTATATTTAATATACTGTACATAAAATATCAAAAATTACACCAAATCTATATTATATACTGTAAATAAAATATCAAAAAGTACAGTAAATATACAATACATACTGTACATAAAATATCAAAAAGTACACCAAATATGTCATATATACTGTAAGTAAACTATCAAAAACTACAGTAATTATACTTAATATACTGTAAATAAACTATCTAAAATTACACCAAATGTTTATTATATACTGTAAATAAAATATCAAATAGTACAGTAAATATACATAACATACTGTACATAAAATATCAAAAAGTACAGCAAATATGAGTTATATATACTGTAAATAAACTATCAAAAACTATAGTAATTATATTTAATATACTGTACATAAAATACCAAAAATTACACCAAATCTATATTATATACTGTAAATAAAATATCAAAAAGTACAGTAAATATACATTACATACTGTACATAAAATATCAAAAAGTACACCAAATATGTGTTATATATACTGTAAATAAACTATCAAAAACTACAGTAATTATATGTAATATACTGTAAATAAACTATGAAAAATTACAGTAATTATAATTAATATACTGTACATAAAATATCAAAAATTACACCAAATCTATATTATATACTGTAAATAAAATATCAAAAAGGACAGTAAATATACATTACATACTGTACATAAAATATCAAAAAGTACACCAAATATGTGTTATATATACTGTAAATAAACTATCAAAAACTACAGTGATTATATGTAATATACTGTAAATAAACTATCAAAAATTACAGTAATTATATTTAATATACTGTACATAAAATATCAAAAAGTACAGTAAATATACATTACATACTGTACATAAAATATCAAAAAGTACACCAAATATGTGTTATATATACTGTAAATAAACTATCAAAAACTACAGTAATTATATGTAATATACTGTAAATAAACTATCAAAAATTACAGTAATTATATTTAATATACTGTACATAAAATATCAAAAAGTACAGTAAATATACATTACATACTGTACATAAAATATCAAAAAGTACACCAAATATGTGTTATATATACTGTAAATAAACTATCAAAAACTACAGTAATTATATGTAATATACTGTACATAAACTATCAAAAATTACAGTAATTATATTTAATATACTGTACATAAAATATCAAAAAGTACAGTAAATATACATTACATACTGTACATAAAATATCAAAAAGTACACCAAATATGTGTTATATATACTGTAAATAAACTATCAAAAACTACAGTAATTATATGTAATATACTGTAAATAAACTATCAAAAATTACAGTAATTATATTTAATATACTGTACATAAAATATCAAAAATTACACCAAATCTATATTATATACTGTAAATAAAATATCAAAAAGTACAGTAAATATACATTACGTACTGTACATAAAATATCAAAAAGTACACCAAATATGTGTTATATATACTGTAAATAAACCATCAAAAACTACAGTAATTATATGTAATATACTGTACATAAACTATCAAAAACTACAGTAATTATATTTAATATACTGTACATAAAATATCAAAAATTACACCAAATCTATATTATATACTGTAAATAAAATATCAAAAAGTACAGTAAATATACAATACATACTGTACATAAAATATCAAAAAGTACACCAAATATGTCATATATACTGTAAGTAAACTATCAAAAACTACAGTAATTATACTTAATATACTGTAAATAAACTATCTAAAATTACACCAAATGTTTATTATATACTGTAAATAAAATATCAAATAGTACAGTAAATATACATTACATACTGTACATAAAATATCAAAAAGTACAGCAAATATGAGTTATATATACTGTAAATAAACTATCAAAAACTATAGTAATTATATTTAATATACTGTACATAAAATACCAAAAATTACACCAAATCTATATTATATACTGTAAATAAAATATCAAAAAGTACAGTAAATATACATTACATACTGTACATAAAATATCAAAAAGTACACCAAATATGTGTTATATATACTGTAAATAAACTATCAAAAACTACAGTAATTATATGTAATATACTGTAAATAAACTATGAAAAATTACAGTAATTATAATTAATATACTGTACATAAAATATCAAAAATTACACCAAATCTATATTATATACTGTAAATAAAATATCAAAAAGGACAGTAAATATACATTACATACTGTACATAAAATATCAAAAAGTACACCAAATATGTGTTATATATACTGTAAATAAACTATCAAAAACTACAGTGATTATATGTAATATACTGTACATAAAATATCAAAAATTACACCAAATCTATATTATATACTGTAAATAAAATATCAAAAAGTACAGTAAATATACAATACATACTGTACATAAAATATCAAAAAGTACACCAAATATGTGTTATATATACTGTAAATAAACTATCAAAAACTACAGTAATTATATGTAATATACTGTACATAAACTATCAAAAATTACAGTAATTATATTTAATATACTGTACATAAAATATCAAAAAGTACAGTAAATATACATTACATACTGTACATAAAATATCAAAAAGTACACCAAATATGTGTTATATATACTGTAAATAAACTATCAAAAACTACAGTAATTATATGTAATATACTGTACATAAACTATCAAAAATTACAGTAATTATATTTAATATACTGTACATAAAATATCAAAAAGTACAGTAAATATACATTACATACTGTACATAAAATATCAAAAAGTACACCAAATATGTGTTATACATACTGTAAATAAACTATCAAAAACTACAGTAATTATATGTAATATACTGTAAATAAACTATCAAAAACTACAGTAATTATATTTAATATACTGTACATAAAATATCAAAAATTACACCAAATCTATATTATATACTGTAAATAAAATATCAAAAAGTACAGTAAATATACATTACGTACTGTACATAAAATATCAAAAAGTACACCAAATATGTGTTATATATACTGTAAATAAACCATCAAAAACTACAGTAATTATATGTAATATACTGTACATAAACTATCAAAAACTACAGTAATTATATTTAATATACTGTACATAAAATATCAAAAATTACACCAAATCTATATTATATACTGTAAATAAAATATCAAAAAGTACAGTAAATATACAATACATACTGTACATAAAATATCAAAAAGTACACCAAATATGTCATATATACTGTAAGTAAACTATCAAAAACTACAGTAATTATACTTAATATACTGTAAATAAACTATCTAAAATTACACCAAATGTTTATTATATACTGTAAATAAAATATCAAATAGTACAGTAAATATACATTACATACTGTACATAAAATATCAAAAAGTACAGCAAATATGAGTTATATATACTGTAAATAAACTATCAAAAACTACAGTAATTATATTTAATATACTGTACATAAAATACCAAAAATTACACCAAATCTATATTATATACTGTAAATAAAATATCAAAAAGTACAGTAAATATACATTACATACTGTACATAAAATATCAAAAAGTACACCAAATATGTGTTATATATACTGTAAATAAACTATCAAAAACTACAGTAATTATATGTAATATACTGTAAATAAACTATGAAAAATTACAGTAATTATAATTAATATACTGTACATAAAATATCAAAAATTACACCAAATCTATATTATATACTGTAAATAAAATATCAAAAAGGACAGTAAATATACATTACATACTGTACATAAAATATCAAAAAGTACACCAAATATGTGTTATATATACTGTAAATAAACCATCAAAAACTACAGTAATTATATGTAATATACTGTACATAAACTATCAAAAATTACAGTAATGATATTTAATATACTGTACATAAAATATCAAAAAGTACAGTAAATATACATTACATACTGTACATAAAATATCAAAAAGTACACCAAATATGTGTTATATATACTGTAAATAAACTATCAAAAACTACAGTAATTATATGTAATATACTGTAAATAAACTATCAAAAATTACAGTAATTATATTTAATATACTGTACATAAAATATCAAAAAGTACACCAAATCTATATTATATACTGTAAATAAAATATCAAAAAGTACAGTAAATATACATTACGTACTGTACATAAAATATCAAAAAGTACACCAAATATGTGTTATATATACTGTAAATAAACCATCAAAAACTACAGTAATTATATGTAATATACTGTACATAAACTATCAAAAACTACAGTAATTATATTTAATATACTGTACATAAAATATCAAAAATTACACCAAATCTATATTATATACTGTAAATAAAATATCAAAAAGTACAGTAAATATACATTACGTACTGTACATAAAATATCAAAAAGTACACCAAATATGTGTTATATATACTGTAAATAAACCATCAAAAACTACAGTAATTATATGTAATATACTGTACATAAACTATCAAAAACTACAGTAATTATATTTAATATACTGTACATAAAATATCAAAAATTACACCAAATCTATATTATATACTGTAAATAAAATATCAAAAAGTACAGTAAATATACAATACATACTGTACATAAAATATCAAAAAGTACACCAAATATGTCATATATACTGTAAGTAAACTATCAAAAACTACAGTAATTATACTTAATATACTGTAAATAAACTATCTAAAATTACACCAAATGTTTATTATATACTGTAAATAAAATATCAAATAGTACAGTAAATATACATTACATACTGTACATAAAATATCAAAAAGTACAGCAAATATGAGTTATATATACTGTAAATAAACTATCAAAAACTACAGTAATTATATTTAATATACTGTACATAAAATACCAAAAATTACACCAAATCTATATTATATACTGTAAATAAAATATCAAAAAGTACAGTAAATATACATTACATACTGTACATAAAATATCAAAAAGTACACCAAATATGTGTTATATATACTGTAAATAAACTATCAAAAACTACAGTAATTATATGTAATATACTGTAAATAAACTATCAAAAATTACAGTAATTATATTTAATATACTGTACATAAAATATCAAAAATTACACCAAATCTATATTATATACTGTAAATAAAATATCAAAAAGTACAGTAAATATACATTACATACTGTACATAAAATATCAAAAAGTACACCAAATATGTGTTATATATACTGTAAATAAACTATCAAAAACTACAGTAATTATATTTAATATACTGTACATAAAATATCAAAAATTACACCAAATCTATATTATATACTGTAAATAAAATATCAAAAAGTACAGTAAATATACAATACATACTGTACATAAAATATCAAAAAGTACACCAAATATGTCATATATACTGTAAGTAAACTATCAAAAACTACAGTAATTATACTTAATATACTGTAAATAAACTATCTAAAATTACACCAAATGTTTATTATATACTGTAAATAAAATATCAAAAAGTACAGTAAATATACATTACATACTGTACATAAAATATCAAAAAGTACAGCAAATATGAGTTATATATACTGTAAATAAACTATCAAAAACTACAGTAATTATATTTAATATACTGTACATAAAATACCAAAAATTACACCAAATCTATATTATATACTGTAAATAAAATATCAAAAAGTACAGTAAATATACATTACATACTGTACATAAAATATCAAAAAGTACACCAAATATGTGTTATATATACTGTAAATAAACTATCAAAAACTACAGTAATTATATGTAATATACTGTAAATAAACTATCAAAAATTACAGTAATTATATTTAATATACTGTACATAAAATATCAAAAATTACACCAAATCTATATTATATACTGTAAATAAAATATCAAAAAGTACAGTAAATATACATTACATACTGTACATAAAATATCAAAAAGTACACCAAATATGTGTTATATATACTGTAAATAAACCATCAAAAACTACAGTAATTATATGTAATATACTGTACATAAACTATCAAAAATTACAGTAATGATATTTAATATACTGTACATAAAATATCAAAAAGTACAGTAAATATACATTACATACTGTACATAAAATATCAAAAAGTACACCAAATATGTGTTATATATACTGTAAATAAACTATCAAAAACTACAGTAATTATATGTAATATACTGTAAATAAACTATCAAAAATTACAGTAATTATATTTAATATACTGTACATAAAATATCAAAAATTACACCAAATCTATATTATATACTGTAAATAAAATATCAAAAAGTACAGTAAATATACATTACGTACTGTACATAAAATATCAAAAAGTACACCAAATATGTGTTATATATACTGTAAATAAACCATCAAAAACTACAGTAATTATATGTAATATACTGTACATAAACTATCAAAAACTACAGTAATTATATTTAATATACTGTACATAAAATATCAAAAATTACACCAAATCTATATTATATACTGTAAATAAAATATCAAAAAGTACAGTAAATATACATTACGTACTGTACATAAAATATCAAAAAGTACACCAAATATGTGTTATATATACTGTAAATAAACCATCAAAAACTACAGTAATTATATGTAATATACTGTACATAAACTATCAAAAACTACAGTAATTATATTTAATATACTGTACATAAAATATCAAAAATTACACCAAATCTATATTATATACTGTAAATAAAATATCAAAAAGTACAGTAAATATACAATACATACTGTACATAAAATATCAAAAAGTACACCAAATATGTCATATATACTGTAAGTAAACTATCAAAAACTACAGTAATTATACTTAATATACTGTAAATAAACTATCTAAAATTACACCAAATGTTTATTATATACTGTAAATAAAATATCAAATAGTACAGTAAATATACATTACATACTGTACATAAAATATCAAAAAGTACAGCAAATATGAGTTATATATACTGTAAATAAACTATCAAAAACTACAGTAATTATATTTAATATACTGTACATAAAATACCAAAAATTACACCAAATCTATATTATATACTGTAAATAAAATATCAAAAAGTACAGTAAATATACATTACATACTGTACATAAAATATCAAAAAGTACACCAAATATGTGTTATATATACTGTAAATAAACTATCAAAAACTACAGTAATTATATGTAATATACTGTAAATAAACTATCAAAAATTACAGTAATTATATTTAATATACTGTACATAAAATATCAAAAATTACACCAAATCTATATTATATACTGTAAATAAAATATCAAAAAGTACAGTAAATATACATTACATACTGTACATAAAATATCAAAAAGTACACCAAATATGTGTTATATATACTGTAAATAAACCATCAAAAACTACAGTAATTATATGTAATATACTGTACATAAACTATCAAAAATTACAGTAATTATATTTAATATACTGTACATAAAATATCAAAAATACAGTAAATATACATTACATACTGCACATAAAATATCAAAAAGTACACCAAATATGTGTTATATATACTGTAAATAAACTATCAAAAACTACAGTAATTATATGTAATATACTGTAAATAAACTATCAAAAATTACAGTAATTATATTTAATATACTGTACATAAAATATCAAAAATTACACCAAATCTATATTATATACTGTAAATAAAATATCAAAAAGTACAGTAAATATACATTACGTACTGTACATAAAATATCAAAAAGTACACCAAATATGTGTTATATATACTGTAAATAAACCATCAAAAACTACAGTAATTATATGTAATATACTGTACATAAACTATCAAAAACTACAGTAATTATATTTAATATACTGTACATAAAATATCAAAAATTACACCAAATCTATATTATATACTGTAAATAAAATATCAAAAAGTACAGTAAATATACAATACATACTGTACATAAAATATCAAAAAGTACACCAAATATGTCATATATACTGTAAGTAAACTATCAAAAACTACAGTAATTATACTTAATATACTGTAAATAAACTATCTAAAATTACACCAAATGTTTATTATATACTGTAAATAAAATATCAAATAGTACAGTAAATATACATTACATACTGTACATAAAATATCAAAAAGTACAGCAAATATGAGTTATATATACTGTAAATAAACTATCAAAAACTACAGTAATTATATTTAATATACTGTACATAAAATACCAAAAATTACACCAAATCTATATTATATACTGTAAATAAAATATCAAAAAGTACAGTAAATATACATTACATACTGTACATAAAATACCAAAAAGTACACCAAATATGTGTTATATATACTGTAAATAAACTATCAAAAACTACAGTAATTATATGTAATATACTGTAAATAAACTATCAAAAATTACAGTAATTATATTTAATATACTGTACATAAAATATCAAAAATTACACCAAATCTATATTATATACTGTAAATAAAATATCAAAAAGTACAGTAAATATACATTACGTACTGTACATAAAATATCAAAAAGTACACCAAATATGTGTTATATATACTGTAAATAAACCATCAAAAACTACAGTAATTATATGTAATATACTGTACATAAACTATCAAAAACTACAGTAATTATATTTAATATACTGTACATAAAATATCAAAAATTACACCAAATCTATATTATATACTGTAAATAAAATATCAAAAAGTACAGTAAATATACAATACATACTGTACATAAAATATCAAAAAGTACACCAAATATGTCATATATACTGTAAGTAAACTATCAAAAACTACAGTAATTATACTTAATATACTGTAAATAAACTATCTAAAATTACACCAAATGTTTATTATATACTGTAAATAAAATATCAAAAAGTACAGTAAATATACATTACATACTGTACATAAAATATCAAAAAGTACAGCAAATATGAGTTATATATACTGTAAATAAACTATCAAAAACTACAGTAATTATATTTAATATACTGTACATAAAATACCAAAAATTACACCAAATCTATATTATATACTGTAAATAAAATATCAAAAAGTACAGTAAATATACATTACATACTGTACATAAAATATCAAAAAGTACACCAAATATGTGTTATATATTCTGTAAATAAACTATCAAAAACTACAGTAATTATATGTAATATACTGTAAATAAACTATGAAAAATTACAGTAATTATAATTAATATACTGTACATAAAATATCAAAAATTACACCAAATCTATATTATATAGTGTAAATAAAATATCAAAAAGGACAGTAAATATACATTACATACTGTACATAAAATATCAAAAAGTACACCAAATATGTGTTATATATACTGTAAATAAACTATCAAAAACTACAGTAATTATATTTAATATACTGTACATAAAATACCAAAAATTACACCAAATCTATATTATATACTGTAAATAAAATATCAAAAAGTACAGTAAATATACATTACATACTGTACATAAAATATCAAAAAGTACACCAAATATGTGTTATATATACTGTAAATAAACTATCAAAAACTACAGTAATTATATGTAATATACTGTAAATAAACTATCAAAAATTACAGTAATTATATTTAATATACTGTACATAAAATATCAAAAATTACACCAAATCTATATTATATACTGTAAATAAAATATCAAAAAGTACAGTAAATATACATTACATACTGTACATAAAATATCAAAAAGTACACCAAATATGTGTTATATATACTGTAAATAAACCATCAAAAACTACAGTAATTATATGTAATATACTGTACATAAACTATCAAAAATTACAGTAATTATATTTAATATACTGTACATAAAATATCAAAAAGTACAGTAAATATACATTACATACTGTACATAAAATATCAAAAAGTACACCAAATATGTGTTATATATACTGTAAATAAACTATCAAAAACTACAGTAATTATATGTAATATACTGTAAATAAACTATCAAAAATTACAGTAATTATATTTAATATACTGTACATAAAATATCAAAAATTACACCAAATCTATATTATATACTGTAAATAAAATATCAAAAAGTACAGTAAATATACATTACGTACTGTACATAAAATATCAAAAAGTACACCAAATATGTGTTATATATACTGTAAATAAACCATCAAAAACTACAGTAATTATATGTAATATACTGTACATAAACTATCAAAAACTACAGTAATTATATTTAATATACTGTACATAAAATATCAAAAATTACACCAAATCTATATTATATACTGTAAATAAAATATCAAAAAGTACAGTAAATATACAATACATACTGTACATAAAATATCAAAAAGTACACCAAATATGTCATATATACTGTAAGTAAACTATCAAAAACTACAGTAATTATACTTAATATACTGTAAATAAACTATCTAAAATTACACCAAATGTTTATTATATACTGTAAATAAAATATCAAATAGTACAGTAAATATACATTACATACTGTACATAAAATATCAAAAAGTACAGCAAATATGAGTTATATATACTGTAAATAAACTATCAAAAACTACAGTAATTATATTTAATATACTGTACATAAAATACCAAAAATTACACCAAATCTATATTATATACTGTAAATAAAATATCAAAAAGTACAGTAAATATACATTACATACTGTACATAAAATATCAAAAAGTACACCAAATATGTGTTATATATACTGTAAATAAACTATCAAAAACTACAGTAATTATATGTAATATACTGTAAATAAACTATCAAAAATTACAGTAATTATATTTAATATACTGTACATAAAATATCAAAAATTACACCAAATCTATATTATATACTGTAAATAAAATATCAAAAAGTACAGTAAATATACATTACATACTGTACATAAAATATCAAAAAGTACACCAAATATGTGTTATATATACTGTAAATAAACCATCAAAAACTACAGTAATTATATGTAATATACTGTACATAAACTATCAAAAATTACAGTAATTATATTTAATATACTGTACATAAAATATCAAAAAGTACAGTAAATATACATTACATACTGTACATAAAATATCAAAAAGTACACCAAATATGTGTTATATATACTGTAAATAAACTATCAAAAACTACAGTAATTATATGTAATATACTGTAAATAAACTATCAAAAATTACAGTAATTATATTTAATATACTGTACATAAAATATCAAAAATTACACCAAATCTATATTATATACTGTAAATAAAATATCAAAAAGTACAGTAAATATACATTACATACTGTACATAAAATATCAAAAAGTACACCAAATATGTGTTATATATACTGTAAATAAACCATCAAAAACTACAGTAATTATATGTAATATACTGTACATAAACTATCAAAAATTACAGTAATTATATTTAATATACTGTACATAAAATATCAAAAAGTACAGTAAATATACATTACATACTGTACATAAAATATCAAAAAGTACACCAAATATGTGTTATATATACTGTAAATAAACTATCAAAAACTACAGTAATTATATGTAATATACTGTAAATAAACTATCAAAAATTACAGTAATTATAATTAATATACTGTACATAAAATACCAAAAATTACACCAAATCTATATTATATACTGTAAATAAAATATCAAAAAGTACAGTAAATATACATTACATACTGTACATAAAATATCAAAAAGTACACCAAATATGTGTTATATATACTGTAAATAAACTATCAAAAACTACAGTAATTATATGTAATATACTGTAAATAAACTCTCAAAAATTACAATAATTATATTTAATATACTGTATATAAAATATCAAAAAGTACAGTAAATATACATTACATACTGTACATAAAATATCAAGAAGTACACCAAATATGTGTTATATATACTGTAAATAAACTATCAAAAACTACAGTAGTTATATGTAATATACTGTAAATAAACTATCAAAAATTACAGTAATTATATTTAATATACTGTACATAAAATATCAAAAAGTACAGTAAATATACATTACGTACTGTACATAAAATATCAAAAATACACCAAATATGTGTTATATATACTGTAAATAAACTATCAAAAACTACAGTAATTATATGTAATATACTGTAAATAAACTATCAAAAATTACAGTAATTATATTTAATATACTGTAGATAAAATATCAAAAATTACACCAAATCTATATTATATACTGTAAATAAAATATCAAAAAGTACAGTAAATATACATTACGTACTGTACATAAAATATCAAAAAGTACACCAAATATGTGTTATATATACTGTAAATAAACTATCAAAAACTACAGTAATTATATGTAATATACTGTACATAAACTATCAAAAACTACAGTAATTATATTTAATATACTGTACATAAAATATCAAAAATTACACCAAATCTATATTATATACTGTAAATAAAATATCAAAAAGTACAGTAAATATACAATACATACTGTACATAAAATATCAAAAAGTACACCAAATATGTGTCATATATACTGTAAATAAACTATCAAAAACTACCGTAATTATACTTAATATACTGTAAATAAACTATCAAAAATTACACCAAATGTTTATTATATACTGTAAATAAAATATCAAATAGTACAGTAAATATACATTACATACTGTACATAAAATATCAAAAAGTACAGCAAATATGAGTTATACTGTAAATAAACTATCGAAAACTACAGTAATTATATTTAATATACTGTACATAAAATACCAAAAATTACACCAAATCTATATTATATACTGTAAATAAAATATCAAAAAGTACAGTAAATATACATTACATACTGTACATAAAATATCAAAAAGTACACCAAATATGTGTTATATATACTGTAAATAAACTATCAAAAACTACAGTAATTATATGTAATATACTGTAAATAAACTATCAAAAATTACAGTAATTATATTTAATATACTGTACATAAAATATCAAAAAGTACAGTAAATATACATTACATAATGTACATAAAATATCAAAAAGTACACCAAATATGTGTTATATATACTGTAAATAAACTATCAAAAACTACAGTAATTATATGTAATATACTGTACATAAACTATCAAAAACTACAGTAATTATATTTAATATACTGTACATAAAATATCAAAAATTACACCAAATCTATATTATATACTGTAAATAAAATATCAAAAAGTACAGTAAATATACAATACATACTGTACATAAAATATCAAAAAGTACACCAAATATGTGTCATATATACTGTAAATAAACTATCAAAAACTACAGTAATTATACTTAATATACTGTAAATAAACTATCAAAAATTACACCAAATGTTTATTATATACTGTAAATAAAATATCAAATAGTACAGTAAATATACATTACACACTGTACATAAAATATCAAAAAGTACAGCAAATATGAGTTATATATACTGTAAATAAACTATCAAAAACTACAGTAATTATATTTAATATACTGTACATAAAATACCAAAAATTACACCAAATCTATATTATATACTGTAAATAAAATATCAAAAAGTACAGTAAATATACATTACATACTGTACATAAAATATCAAAAAGTACACCAAATATGTGTTATATATACTGTAAATAAACTATCAAAAACTACAGTAATTATATGTAATATACTGTAAATAAACTATGAAAAATTACAGTAATTATAATTAATATACTGTACATAAAATATCAAAAATTACACCAAATCTATATTATATACTGTAAATAAAATATCAAAAAGGACAGTAAATATACATTACATACTGTACATAAAATATCAAAAAGTACACCAAATATGTGTTATATATACTGTAAATAAACCATCAAAAACTACAGTAATTATATGTAATATACTGTACATAAACTATCAAAAATTACAGTAATTATATTTAATATACTGTACATAAAATATCAAAAAGTACAGTAAATATACATTACATACTGTACATAAAATATCAAAAAGTACACCAAATATGTGTTATATATACTGTAAATAAACTATCAAAAACTACAGTAATTATATGTAATATACTGTAAATAAACTATCAAAAATTACAGTAATTATAATTAATATACTGTACATAAAATACCAAAAATTACACCAAATCTATATTATATACTGTAAATAAAATATCAAAAAGTACAGTAAATATACATTACATACTGTACATAAAATATCAAAAAGTACACCAAATATGTGTTATATATACTGTAAATAAACTATCAAAAACTACAGTAATTATATGTAATATACTGTAAATAAACTCTCAAAAATTACAATAATTATATTTAATATACTGTATATAAAATATCAAAAAGTACAGTAAATATACATTACGTACTGTACATAAAATATCAAAAAGTACACCAAATATGTGTTATATATACTGTAAATAAACCATCAAAAACTACAGTAATTATATGTAATATACTGTACATAAACTATCAAAAACTACAGTAATTATATTTAATATACTGTACATAAAATATCAAAAATTACACCAAATCTATATTATATACTGTAAATAAAATATCAAAAAGTACAGTAAATATACATTACGTACTGTACATAAAATATCAAAAAGTACACCAAATATGTGTTATATATACTGTAAATAAACCATCAAAAACTACAGTAATTATATGTAATATACTGTACATAAACTATCAAAAACTACAGTAATCATATTTAATATACTGTACATAAAATATCAAAAATTACACCAAATCTATATTATATACTGTAAATAAAATATCAAAAAGTACAGTAAATATACAATACATACTGTACATAAAATATCAAAAAGTACACCAAATATGTCATATATACTGTAAGTAAACTATCAAAAACTACAGTAATTATACTTAATATACTGTAAATAAACTATCTAAAATTACACCAAATGTTTATTATATACTGTAAATAAAATATCAAATAGTACAGTAAATATACATTACATACTGTACATAAAATATCAAAAAGTACAGCAAATATGAGTTATATATACTGTAAATAAACTATCAAAAACTACAGTAATTATATTTAATATACTGTACATAAAATACCAAAAATTACACCAAATCTATATTATATACTGTAAATAAAATATCAAAAAGTACAGTAAATATACATTACATACTGTACATAAAATATCAAAAAGTACACCAAATATGTGTTATATATACTGTAAATAAACTATCAAAAACTACAGTAATTATATGTAATATACTGTAAATAAACTATCAAAAATTACAGTAATTATATTTAATATACTGTACATAAAATATCAAAAATTACACCAAATCTATATTATATACTGTAAATAAAATACCAAAAAGTACAGTAAATATACATTACATACTGTACATAAAATATCAAAAAGTACACCAAATATGTGTTATATATACTGTAAATAAACCATCAAAAACTACAGTAATTATATGTAATATACTGTACATAAACTATCAAAAATTACAGTAATTATATTTAATATACTGTACATAAAATATCAAAAAGTACAGTAAATATACATTACATACTGTACATAAAATATCAAAAAGTACACCAAATATGTGTTATATATACTGTAAATAAACTATCAAAAACTACAGTAATTATATGTAATATACTGTAAATAAACTATCAAAAATTACAGTAATTATATTTAATATACTGTACATAAAATATCAAAAATTACACCAAATCTATATTATATACTGTAAATAAAATATCAAAAAGTACAGTAAATATACATTACGTACTGTACATAAAATATCAAAAAGTACACCAAATATGTGTTATATATACTGTAAATAAACCATCAAAAACTACAGTAATTATATGTAATATACTGTACATAAACTATCAAAAACTACAGTAATTATATTTAATATACTGTACATAAAATATCAAAAATTACACCAAATCTATATTATATACTGTAAATAAAATATCAAAAAGTACAGTAAATATACAATACATACTGTACATAAAATATCAAAAAGTACACCAAATATGTCATATATACTGTAAGTAAACTATCAAAAACTACAGTAATTATACTTAATATACTGTAAATAAACTATCTAAAATTACACCAAATGTTTATTATATACTGTAAATAAAATATCAAATAGTACAGTAAATATACATTACATACTGTACATAAAATATCAAAAAGTACAGCAAATATGAGTTATATATACTGTAAATAAACTATCAAAAACTACAGTAATTATATTTAATATACTGTACATAAAATACCAAAAATTACACCAAATCTATATTATATACTGTAAATAAAATATCAAAAAGTACAGTAAATATACATTACATACTGTACATAAAATACCAAAAAGTACACCAAATATGTGTTATATATACTGTAAATAAACTATCAAAAACTACAGTAATTATATGTAATATACTGTAAATAAACTATCAAAAATTACAGTAATTATATTTAATATACTGTACATAAAATAACAAAAATTACACCAAATCTATATTATATACTGTAAATAAAATATCAAATAGTACAGTAAATATACATTACGTACTGTACATAAAATATCAAAAAGTACACCAAATATGTGTTATATATACTGTAAATAAACCATCAAAAACTACAGTAATTATATGTAATATACTGTACATAAACTATCAAAAACTACAGTAATTATATTTAATATACTGTACATAAAATATCAAAAATTACACCAAATCTATATTATATACTGTAAATAAAATATCAAAAAGTACAGTAAATATACAATACATACTGTACATAAAATATCAAAAAGTACACCAAATATGTGTCATATATACTGTAAATAAACTATCAAAAACTACAGTAATTATACTTAATATACTGTAAATAAACTATCTAAAATTACACCAAATGTTTATTATATACTGTAAATAAAATATCAAATAGTACAGTAAATATACATTACACACTGTACATAAAATATCAAAAAGTACAGCAAATATGAGTTATATATACTGTAAATAAACTATCAAAAACTACAGTAATTATATTTAATATACTGTACATAAAATACCAAAAATTACACCAAATCTATATTATATACTGTAAATAAAATATCAAAAAGTACAGTAAATATACATTACATACTGTACATAAAATATCAAAAAGTACACCAAATATGTGTTATATATACTGTAAATAAACTATCAAAAACTACAGTAATTATATGTAATATACTGTAAATAAACTATGAAAAATTACAGTAATTATAATTAATATACTGTACATAAAATATCAAAAATTACACCAAATCTATATTATATACTGTAAATAAAATATCAAAAAGGACAGTAAATATACATTACATACTGTACATAAAATATCAAAAAGTACACCAAATATGTGTTATATATACTGTAAATAAACCATCAAAAACTACAGTAATTATATGTAATATACTGTACATAAACTATCAAAAATTACAGTAATTATATTTAATATACTGTACATAAAATATCAAAAAGTACAGTAAATATACATTACATACTGTACATAAAATATCAAAAAGTACACCAAATATGAGTTATATATACTGTAAATAAACTATCAAAAACTACAGTAATTATATGTAATATACTGTAAATAAACTATCAAAAATTACAGTAATTATAATTAATATACTGTACATAAAATACCAAAAATTACACCAAATCTATATTATATACTGTAAATAAAATATCAAAAAGTACAGTAAATATACATTACATACTGTACATAAAATATCAAAAAGTACACCAAATATGTGTTATATATACTGTAAATAAACTATCAAAAACTACAGTAATTATATGTAATATACTGTAAATAAACTCTCAAAAATTACAATAATTATATTTAATATACTGTATATAAAATATCAAAAAGTACAGTAAATATACATTACGTACTGTACATAAAATATCAAAAAGTACACCAAATATGTGTTATATATACTGTAAATAAACCATCAAAAACTACAGTAATTATATGTAATATACTGTACATAAACTATCAAAAACTACAGTAATTATATTTAATATACTGTACATAAAATATCAAAAATTACACCAAATCTATATTATATACTGTAAATAAAATATCAAAAAGTACAGTAAATATACATTACGTACTGTACATAAAATATCAAAAAGTACACCAAATATGTGTTATATATACTGTAAATAAACCATCAAAAACTACAGTAATTATATGTAATATACTGTACATAAACTATCAAAAACTACAGTAATCATATTTAATATACTGTACATAAAATATCAAAAATTACACCAAATCTATATTATATACTGTAAATAAAATATCAAAAAGTACAGTAAATATACAATACATACTGTACATAAAATATCAAAAAGTACACCAAATATGTCATATATACTGTAAGTAAACTATCAAAAACTACAGTAATTATACTTAATATACTGTAAATAAACTATCTAAAATTACACCAAATGTTTATTATATACTGTAAATAAAATATCAAATAGTACAGTAAATATACATTACATACTGTACATAAAATATCAAAAAGTACAGCAAATATGAGTTATATATACTGTAAATAAACTATCAAAAACTACAGTAATTATATTTAATATACTGTACATAAAATACCAAAAATTACACCAAATCTATATTATATACTGTAAATAAAATATCAAAAAGTACAGTAAATATACATTACATACTGTACATAAAATATCAAAAAGTACACCAAATATGTGTTATATATACTGTAAATAAACTATCAAAAACTACAGTAATTATATGTAATATACTGTAAATAAACTATCAAAAATTACAGTAATTATATTTAATATACTGTACATAAAATATCAAAAATTACACCAAATCTATATTATATACTGTAAATAAAATATCAAAAAGTACAGTAAATATACATTACATACTGTACATAAAATATCAAAAAGTACACCAAATATGTGTTATATATACTGTAAATAAACCATCAAAAACTACAGTAATTATATGTAATATACTGTACATAAACTATCAAAAATTACAGTAATTATATTTAATATACTGTACATAAAATATCAAAAAGTACAGTAAATATACATTACATACTGTACATAAAATATCAAAAAGTACACCAAATATGTGTTATATATACTGTAAATAAACTATCAAAAACTACAGTAATTATATGTAATATACTGTAAATAAACTATCAAAAATTACAGTAATTATATTTAATATACTGTACATAAAATATCAAAAATTACACCAAATCTATATTATATACTGTAAATAAAATATCAAAAAGTACAGTAAATATACATTACGTACTGTACATAAAATATCAAAAAGTACACCAAATATGTGTTATATATACTGTAAATAAACCATCAAAAACTACAGTAATTATATGTAATATACTGTACATAAACTATCAAAAACTACAGTAATTATATTTAATATACTGTACATAAAATATCAAAAATTACACCAAATCTATATTATATACTGTAAATAAAATATCAAAAAGTACAGTAAATATACAATACATACTGTACATAAAATATCAAAAAGTACACCAAATATGTCATATATACTGTAAGTAAACTATCAAAAACTACAGTAATTATACTTAATATACTGTAAATAAACTATCTAAAATTACACCAAATGTTTATTATATACTGTAAATAAAATATCAAATAGTACAGTAAATATACATTACATACTGTACATAAAATATCAAAAAGTACAGCAAATATGAGTTATATATACTGTAAATAAACTATCAAAAACTACAGTAATTATATTTAATATACTGTACATAAAATACCAAAAATTACACCAAATCTATATTATATACTGTAAATAAAATATCAAAAGTACAGTAAATATACATTACGTACTGTACATAAAATATCAAAAAGTACACCAAATATGTGTTATATATACTGTAAATAAACTATCAAAAACTACAGTAATTATATGTAATATACTGTACATAAACTATCAAAAACTACAGTAATTATATTTAATATACTGTACATAAAATATCAAAAATTACACCAAATCTATATTATATACTGTAAATAAAATATCAAAAAGTACAGTAAATATACAATACATACTGTACATAAAATATCAAAAAGTACACCAAATATGTGTCATATATACTGTAAGTAAACTATCAAAAACTACAGTAATTATACTTAATATACTGTAAATAAACTATCTAAAATTACACCAAATGTTTATTATATACTGTAAATAAAATATCAAATAGTACAGTAAATATACATTACATACTGTACATAAAATATCAAAAAGTACAGCAAATATGAGTTATGTATACTGTAAATAAACTATCAAAAACTACAGTAATTATATTTAATATACTGTACATAAAATACCAAAAATTACACCAAATCTATATTATATACTGTAAATAAAATATCAAAAAGTACAGTAAATATACATTACATACTGTACATAAAATATCAAGAAGTACACCAAATATGTGTTATATATACTGTAAATAAACTATCAAAAACTACAGTAATTATATGTAATATACTGTAAATAAACTATCAAAAATTACAGTAATTATATTTAATATACTGTACATAAAATATCAAAAAGTACAGTAAATATACATTACATACTGTACATAAAATATCAAAAAGTACACCAAATATGTGTTATATATACTGTAAATAAACCATCAAAAACTACAGTAATTATATGTAATATACTGTACATAAACTATCAAAAATTACAGTAATGATATTTAATATACTGTACATAAAATATCAAAAAGTACAGTAAATATACATTACATACTGTACATAAAATATCAAAAAGTACACCAAATATGTGTTATATATACTGTAAATAAACTATCAAAAACTACAGTAATTATATGTAATATACTGTAAATAAACTATCAAAAATTACAGTAATTATATTTAATATACTGTACATAAAATATCAAAAATTACACCAAATCTATATTATATACTGTAAATAAAATATCAAAAAGTACAGTAAATATACATTACGTACTGTACATAAAATATCAAAAAGTACACCAAATATGTGTTATATATACTGTAAATAAACCATCAAAAACTACAGTAATTATATGTAATATACTGTACATAAACTATCAAAAACTACAGTAATTATATTTAATATACTGTACATAAAATATCAAAAATTACACCAAATCTATATTATATACTGTAAATAAAATATCAAAAAGTACAGTAAATATACATTACGTACTGTACATAAAATATCAAAAAGTACACCAAATATGTGTTATATATACTGTAAATAAACCATCAAAAACTACAGTAATTATATGTAATATACTGTACATAAACTATCAAAAACTACAGTAATTATATTTAATATACTGTACATAAAATATCAAAAATTACACCAAATCTATATTATATACTGTAAATAAAATATCAAAAAGTACAGTAAATATACAATACATACTGTACATAAAATATCAAAAAGTACACCAAATATGTCATATATACTGTAAGTAAACTATCAAAAACTACAGTAATTATACTTAATATACTGTAAATAAACTATCTAAAATTACACCAAATGTTTATTATATACTGTAAATAAAATATCAAATAGTACAGTAAATATACATTACATACTGTACATAAAATATCAAAAAGTACAGCAAATATGAGTTATATATACTGTAAATAAACTATCAAAAACTACAGTAATTATATTTAATATACTGTACATAAAATACCAAAAATTACACCAAATCTATATTATATACTGTAAATAAAATATCAAAAAGTACAGTAAATATACATTACATACTGTACATAAAATATCAAAAAGTACACCAAATATGTGTTATATATACTGTAAATAAACTATCAAAAACTACAGTAATTATATGTAATATACTGTAAATAAACTATCAAAAATTACAGTAATTATATTTAATATACTGTACATAAAATATCAAAAATTACACCAAATCTATATTATATACTGTAAATAAAATATCAAAAAGTACAGTAAATATACATTACATACTGTACATAAAATATCAAAAAGTACACCAAATATGTGTTATATATACTGTAAATAAACCATCAAAAACTACAGTAATTATATGTAATATACTGTACATAAACTATCAAAAATTACAGTAATTATATTTAATATACTGTACATAAAATATCAAAAATACAGTAAATATACATTACATACTGCACATAAAATATCAAAAAGTACACCAAATATGTGTTATATATACTGTAAATAAACTATCAAAAACTACAGTAATTATATGTAATATACTGTAAATAAACTATCAAAAATTACAGTAATTATATTTAATATACTGTACATAAAATATCAAAAATTACACCAAATCTATATTATATACTGTAAATAAAATATCAAAAAGTACAGTAAATATACATTACGTACTGTACATAAAATATCAAAAAGTACACCAAATATGTGTTATATATACTGTAAATAAACCATCAAAAACTACAGTAATTATATGTAATATACTGTACATAAACTATCAAAAACTACAGTAATTATATTTAATATACTGTACATAAAATATCAAAAATTACACCAAATCTATATTATATACTGTAAATAAAATATCAAAAAGTACAGTAAATATACAATACATACTGTACATAAAATATCAAAAAGTACACCAAATATGTCATATATACTGTAAGTAAACTATCAAAAACTACAGTAATTATACTTAATATACTGTAAATAAACTATCTAAAATTACACCAAATGTTTATTATATACTGTAAATAAAATATCAAATAGTACAGTAAATATACATTACATACTGTACATAAAATATCAAAAAGTACAGCAAATATGAGTTATATATACTGTAAATAAACTATCAAAAACTACAGTAATTATATTTAATATACTGTACATAAAATATCAAAAATTACACCAAATCTATATTATATACTGTAAATAAAATATCAAAAAGTACAGTAAATATACATTACATACTGTACATAAAATACCAAAAAGTACACCAAATATGTGTTATATATACTGTAAATAAACTATCAAAAACTACAGTAATTATATGTAATATACTGTAAATAAACTATCAAAAATTACAGTAATTATATTTAATATACTGTACATAAAATATCAAAAATTACACCAAATCTATATTATATACTGTAAATAAAATATCAAAAAGTACAGTAAATATACATTACATACTGTACATAAAATATCAAAAAGTACACCAAATATGTGTTATATATACTGTAAATAAACCATCAAAAACTACAGTAATTATATGTAATATACTGTACATAAACTATCAAAAATTACAGTAATTATATTTAATATACTGTACATAAAATATCAAAAAGTACAGTAAATATACATTACATACTGTACATAAAATATCAAAAAGTACACCAAATATGTGTTATATATACTGTAAATAAACTATCAAAAACTACAGTAATTATATGTAATATACTGTAAATAAACTATCAAAAATTACAGTAATTATATTTAATATACTGTACATAAAATATCAAAAATTACACCAAATCTATATTATATACTGTAAATAAAATATCAAAAAGTACAGTAAATATACATTACATACTGTACATAAAATATCAAAAAGTACACCAAATATGTGTTATATATACTGTAAATAAACCATCAAAAACTACAGTAATTATATGTAATATACTGTACATAAACTATCAAAAATTACAGTAATTATATTTAATATACTGTACATAAAATATCAAAAAGTACAGTAAATATACATTACATACTGTACATAAAATATCAAAAAGTACACCAAATATGTGTTATATATACTGTAAATAAACTATCAAAAACTACAGTAATTATATGTAATATACTGTAAATAAACTATCAAAAATTACAGTAATTATAATTAATATACTGTACATAAAATACCAAAAATTACACCAAATCTATATTATATACTGTAAATAAAATATCAAAAAGTACAGTAAATATACATTACATACTGTACATAAAATATCAAAAAGTACACCAAATATGTGTTATATATACTGTAAATAAACTATCAAAAACTACAGTAATTATATGTAATATACTGTAAATAAACTCTCAAAAATTACAATAATTATATTTAATATACTGTATATAAAATATCAAAAAGTACAGTAAATATACATTACATACTGTACATAAAATATCAAGAAGTACACCAAATATGTGTTATATATACTGTAAATAAACTATCAAAAACTACAGTAGTTATATGTAATATACTGTAAATAAACTATCAAAAATTACAGTAATTATATTTAATATACTGTACATAAAATATCAAAAAGTACAGTAAATATACATTACGTACTGTACATAAAATATCAAAAATACACCAAATATGTGTTATATATACTGTAAATAAACTATCAAAAACTACAGTAATTATATGTAATATACTGTAAATAAACTATCAAAAATTACAGTAATTATATTTAATATACTGTAGATAAAATATCAAAAATTACACCAAATCTATATTATATACTGTAAATAAAATATCAAAAAGTACAGTAAATATACATTACGTACTGTACATAAAATATCAAAAAGTACACCAAATATGTGTTATATATACTGTAAATAAACTATCAAAAACTACAGTAATTATATGTAATATACTGTACATAAACTATCAAAAACTACAGTAATTATATTTAATATACTGTACATAAAATATCAAAAATTACACCAAATCTATATTATATACTGTAAATAAAATATCAAAAAGTACAGTAAATATACAATACATACTGTACATAAAATATCAAAAAGTACACCAAATATGTGTCATATATACTGTAAATAAACTATCAAAAACTACCGTAATTATACTTAATATACTGTAAATAAACTATCAAAAATTACACCAAATGTTTATTATATACTGTAAATAAAATATCAAATAGTACAGTAAATATACATTACATACTGTACATAAAATATCAAAAAGTACAGCAAATATGAGTTATACTGTAAATAAACTATCGAAAACTACAGTAATTATATTTAATATACTGTACATAAAATACCAAAAATTACACCAAATCTATATTATATACTGTAAATAAAATATCAAAAAGTACAGTAAATATACATTACATACTGTACATAAAATATCAAATAGTACACCAAATATGTGTTATATATACTGTAAATAAACTATCAAAAACTACAGTAATTATATGTAATATACTGTAAATAAACTATCAAAAATTACAGTAATTATATTTAATATACTGTACATAAAATATCAAAAAGTACAGTAAATATACATTACATAATGTACATAAAATATCAAAAAGTACACCAAATATGTGTTATATATACTGTAAATAAACTATCAAAAACTACAGTAATTATATGTAATATACTGTACATAAACTATCAAAAACTACAGTAATTATATTTAATATACTGTACATAAAATATCAAAAATTACACCAAATCTATATTATATACTGTAAATAAAATATCAAAAAGTACAGTAAATATACAATACATACTGTACATAAAATATCAAAAAGTACACCAAATATGTGTCATATATACTGTAAATAAACTATCAAAAACTACAGTAATTATACTTAATATACTGTAAATAAACTATCAAAAATTACACCAAATGTTTATTATATACTGTAAATAAAATATCAAATAGTACAGTAAATATACATTACACACTGTACATAAAATATCAAAAAGTACAGCAAATATGAGTTATATATACTGTAAATAAACTATCAAAAACTACAGTAATTATATTTAATATACTGTACATAAAATACCAAAAATTACACCAAATCTATATTATATACTGTAAATAAAATATCAAAAAGTACAGTAAATATACATTACATACTGTACATAAAATATCAAAAAGTACACCAAATATGTGTTATATATACTGTAAATAAACTATCAAAAACTACAGTAATTATATGTAATATACTGTAAATAAACTATGAAAAATTACAGTAATTATAATTAATATACTGTACATAAAATATCAAAAATTACACCAAATCTATATTATATACTGTAAATAAAATATCAAAAAGGACAGTAAATATACATTACATACTGTACATAAAATATCAAAAAGTACACCAAATATGTGTTATATATACTGTAAATAAACCATCAAAAACTACAGTAATTATATGTAATATACTGTACATAAACTATCAAAAATTACAGTAATTATATTTAATATACTGTACATAAAATATCAAAAAGTACAGTAAATATACATTACATACTGTACATAAAATATCAAAAAGTACACCAAATATGTGTTATATATACTGTAAATAAACTATCAAAAACTACAGTAATTATATGTAATATACTGTAAATAAACTATCAAAAATTACAGTAATTATAATTAATATACTGTACATAAAATACCAAAAATTACACCAAATCTATATTATATACTGTAAATAAAATATCAAAAAGTACAGTAAATATACATTACATACTGTACATAAAATATCAAAAAGTACACCAAATATGTGTTATATATACTGTAAATAAACTATCAAAAACTACAGTAATTATATGTAATATACTGTAAATAAACTCTCAAAAATTACAATAATTATATTTAATATACTGTATATAAAATATCAAAAAGTACAGTAAATATACATTACGTACTGTACATAAAATATCAAAAAGTACACCAAATATGTGTTATATATACTGTAAATAAACCATCAAAAACTACAGTAATTATATGTAATATACTGTACATAAACTATCAAAAACTACAGTAATTATATTTAATATACTGTACATAAAATATCAAAAATTACACCAAATCTATATTATATACTGTAAATAAAATATCAAAAAGTACAGTAAATATACATTACGTACTGTACATAAAATATCAAAAAGTACACCAAATATGTGTTATATATACTGTAAATAAACCATCAAAAACTACAGTAATTATATGTAATATACTGTACATAAACTATCAAAAACTACAGTAATCATATTTAATATACTGTACATAAAATATCAAAAATTACACCAAATCTATATTATATACTGTAAATAAAATATCAAAAAGTACAGTAAATATACAATACATACTGTACATAAAATATCAAAAAGTACACCAAATATGTCATATATACTGTAAGTAAACTATCAAAAACTACAGTAATTATACTTAATATACTGTAAATAAACTATCTAAAATTACACCAAATGTTTATTATATACTGTAAATAAAATATCAAAAAGTACAGTAAATATACATTACATACTGTACATAAAATATCAAAAAGTACACCAAATATGTGTTATATATACTGTAAATAAACCATCAAAAACTACAGTAATTATATGTAATATACTGTACATAAACTATCAAAAATTACAGTAATTATATTTAATATACTGTACATAAAATATCAAAAAGTACAGTAAATATACATTACATACTGTACATAAAATATCAAAAAGTACACCAAATATGTGTTATATATACTGTAAATAAACTATCAAAAACTACAGTAATTATATGTAATATACTGTAAATAAACTATCAAAAATTACAGTAATTATAATTAATATACTGTACATAAAATACCAAAAATTACACCAAATCTATATTATATACTGTAAATAAAATATCAAAAAGTACAGTAAATATACATTACATACTGTACATAAAATATCAAAAAGTACACCAAATATGTGTTATATATACTGTAAATAAACTATCAAAAACTACAGTAATTATATGTAATATACTGTAAATAAACTCTCAAAAATTACAATAATTATATTTAATATACTGTATATAAAATATCAAAAAGTACAGTAAATATACATTACGTACTGTACATAAAATATCAAAAAGTACACCAAATATGTGTTATATATACTGTAAATAAACCATCAAAAACTACAGTAATTATATGTAATATACTGTACATAAACTATCAAAAACTACAGTAATTATATTTAATATACTGTACATAAAATATCAAAAATTACACCAAATCTATATTATATACTGTAAATAAAATATCAAAAAGTACAGTAAATATACATTACGTACTGTACATAAAATATCAAAAAGTACACCAAATATGTGTTATATATACTGTAAATAAACCATCAAAAACTACAGTAATTATATGTAATATACTGTACATAAACTATCAAAAACTACAGTAATCATATTTAATATACTGTACATAAAATATCAAAAATTACACCAAATCTATATTATATACTGTAAATAAAATATCAAAAAGTACAGTAAATATACAATACATACTGTACATAAAATATCAAAAAGTACACCAAATATGTCATATATACTGTAAGTAAACTATCAAAAACTACAGTAATTATACTTAATATACTGTAAATAAACTATCTAAAATTACACCAAATGTTTATTATATACTGTAAATAAAATATCAAAAAGTACAGTAAATATACATTACATACTGTACATAAAATATCAAAAAGTACAGCAAATATGAGTTATATATACTGTAAATAAACTATCAAAAACTACAGTAATTATATTTAATATACTGTACATAAAATACCAAAAATTACACCAAATCTATATTATATACTGTAAATAAAATATCAAAAAGTACAGTAAATATACATTACATACTGTACATAAAATATCAAAAAGTACACCAAATATGTGTTATATATTCTGTAAATAAACTATCAAAAACTACAGTAATTATATGTAATATACTGTAAATAAACTATGAAAAATTACAGTAATTATAATTAATATACTGTACATAAAATATCAAAAATTACACCAAATCTATATTATATAGTGTAAATAAAATATCAAAAAGGACAGTAAATATACATTACATACTGTACATAAAATATCAAAAAGTACACCAAATATGTGTTATATATACTGTAAATAAACTATCAAAAACTACAGTAATTATATTTAATATACTGTACATAAAATACCAAAAATTACACCAAATCTATATTATATACTGTAAATAAAATATCAAAAAGTACAGTAAATATACATTACATACTGTACATAAAATATCAAAAAGTACACCAAATATGTGTTATATATACTGTAAATAAACTATCAAAAACTACAGTAATTATATGTAATATACTGTAAATAAACTATCAAAAATTACAGTAATTATATTTAATATACTGTACATAAAATATCAAAAATTACACCAAATCTATATTATATACTGTAAATAAAATATCAAAAAGTACAGTAAATATACATTACATACTGTACATAAAATATCAAAAAGTACACCAAATATGTGTTATATATACTGTAAATAAACCATCAAAAACTACAGTAATTATATGTAATATACTGTACATAAACTATCAAAAATTACAGTAATTATATTTAATATACTGTACATAAAATATCAAAAAGTACAGTAAATATACATTACATACTGTACATAAAATATCAAAAAGTACACCAAATATGTGTTATATATACTGTAAATAAACTATCAAAAACTACAGTAATTATATGTAATATACTGTAAATAAACTATCAAAAATTACAGTAATTATATTTAATATACTGTACATAAAATATCAAAAATTACACCAAATCTATATTATATACTGTAAATAAAATATCAAAAAGTACAGTAAATATACATTACATACTGTACATAAAATATCAAAAAGTACACCAAATATGTGTTATATATACTGTAAATAAACCATCAAAAACTACAGTAATTATATGTAATATACTGTACATAAACTATCAAAAATTACAGTAATTATATTTAATATACTGTACATAAAATATCAAAAAGTACAGTAAATATACATTACATACTGTACATAAAATATCAAAAAGTACACCAAATATGTGTTATATATACTGTAAATAAACTATCAAAAACTACAGTAATTATATGTAATATACTGTAAATAAACTATCAAAAATTACAGTAATTATATTTAATATACTGTACATAAAATATCAAAAATTACACCAAATCTATATTATATACTGTAAATAAAATATCAAAAAGTACAGTAAATATACATTACGTACTGTACATAAAATATCAAAAAGTACACCAAATATGTGTTATATATACTGTAAATAAACCATCAAAAACTACAGTAATTATATGTAATATACTGTACATAAACTATCAAAAACTACAGTAATTATATTTAATATACTGTACATAAAATATCAAAAATTACACCAAATCTATATTATATACTGTAAATAAAATATCAAAAAGTACAGTAAATATACAATACATACTGTACATAAAATATCAAAAAGTACACCAAATATGTCATATATACTGTAAGTAAACTATCAAAAACTACAGTAATTATACTTAATATACTGTAAATAAACTATCTAAAATTACACCAAATGTTTATTATATACTGTAAATAAAATATCAAATAGTACAGTAAATATACATTACATACTGTACATAAAATATCAAAAAGTACAGCAAATATGAGTTATATATACTGTAAATAAACTATCAAAAACTACAGTAATTATATTTAATATACTGTACATAAAATACCAAAAATTACACCAAATCTATATTATATACTGTAAATAAAATATCAAAAAGTACAGTAAATATACATTACATACTGTACATAAAATACCAAAAAGTACACCAAATATGTGTTATATATACTGTAAATAAACTATCAAAAACTACAGTAATTATATGTAATATACTGTAAATAAACTATCAAAAATTACAGTAATTATATTTAATATACTGTACATAAAATATCAAAAATTACACCAAATCTATATTATATACTGTAAATAAAATATCAAAAAGTACAGTAAATATACATTACATACTGTACATAAAATATCAAAAAGTACACCAAATATGTGTTATATATACTGTAAATAAACCATCAAAAACTACAGTAATTATATGTAATATACTGTACATAAACTATCAAAAATTACAGTAATTATATTTAATATACTGTACATAAAATATCAAAAAGTACAGTAAATATACATTACATACTGTACATAAAATATCAAAAAGTACACCAAATATGTGTTATATATACTGTAAATAAACTATCAAAAACTACAGTAATTATATGTAATATACTGTAAATAAACTATCAAAAATTACAGTAATTATATTTAATATACTGTACATAAAATATCAAAAATTACACCAAATCTATATTATATACTGTAAATAAAATATCAAAAAGTACAGTAAATATACATTACATACTGTACATAAAATATCAAAAAGTACACCAAATATGTGTTATATATACTGTAAATAAACCATCAAAAACTACAGTAATTATATGTAATATACTGTACATAAACTATCAAAAATTACAGTAATTATATTTAATATACTGTACATAAAATATCAAAAAGTACAGTAAATATACATTACATACTGTACATAAAATATCAAAAAGTACACCAAATATGTGTTATATATACTGTAAATAAACTATCAAAAACTACAGTAATTATATGTAATATACTGTAAATAAACTATCAAAAATTACAGTAATTATAATTAATATACTGTACATAAAATACCAAAAATTACACCAAATCTATATTATATACTGTAAATAAAATATCAAAAAGTACAGTAAATATACATTACATACTGTACATAAAATATCAAAAAGTACACCAAATATGTGTTATATATACTGTAAATAAACTATCAAAAACTACAGTAATTATATGTAATATACTGTAAATAAACTCTCAAAAATTACAATAATTATATTTAATATACTGTATATAAAATATCAAAAAGTACAGTAAATATACATTACATACTGTACATAAAATATCAAGAAGTACACCAAATATGTGTTATATATACTGTAAATAAACTATCAAAAACTACAGTAGTTATATGTAATATACTGTAAATAAACTATCAAAAATTACAGTAATTATATTTAATATACTGTACATAAAATATCAAAAAGTACAGTAAATATACATTACGTACTGTACATAAAATATCAAAAATACACCAAATATGTGTTATATATACTGTAAATAAACTATCAAAAACTACAGTAATTATATGTAATATACTGTAAATAAACTATCAAAAATTACAGTAATTATATTTAATATACTGTAGATAAAATATCAAAAATTACACCAAATCTATATTATATACTGTAAATAAAATATCAAAAAGTACAGTAAATATACATTACGTACTGTACATAAAATATCAAAAAGTACACCAAATATGTGTTATATATACTGTAAATAAACTATCAAAAACTACAGTAATTATATGTAATATACTGTACATAAACTATCAAAAACTACAGTAATTATATTTAATATACTGTACATAAAATATCAAAAATTACACCAAATCTATATTATATACTGTAAATAAAATATCAAAAAGTACAGTAAATATACAATACATACTGTACATAAAATATCAAAAAGTACACCAAATATGTGTCATATATACTGTAAATAAACTATCAAAAACTACCGTAATTATACTTAATATACTGTAAATAAACTATCAAAAATTACACCAAATGTTTATTATATACTGTAAATAAAATATCAAATAGTACAGTAAATATACATTACATACTGTACATAAAATATCAAAAAGTACAGCAAATATGAGTTATACTGTAAATAAACTATCGAAAACTACAGTAATTATATTTAATATACTGTACATAAAATACCAAAAATTACACCAAATCTATATTATATACTGTAAATAAAATATCAAAAAGTACAGTAAATATACATTACATACTGTACATAAAATATCAAATAGTACACCAAATATGTGTTATATATACTGTAAATAAACTATCAAAAACTACAGTAATTATATGTAATATACTGTAAATAAACTATCAAAAATTACAGTAATTATATTTAATATACTGTACATAAAATATCAAAAAGTACAGTAAATATACATTACATAATGTACATAAAATATCAAAAAGTACACCAAATATGTGTTATATATACTGTAAATAAACTATCAAAAACTACAGTAATTATATGTAATATACTGTACATAAACTATCAAAAACTACAGTAATTATATTTAATATACTGTACATAAAATATCAAAAATTACACCAAATCTATATTATATACTGTAAATAAAATATCAAAAAGTACAGTAAATATACAATACATACTGTACATAAAATATCAAAAAGTACACCAAATATGTGTCATATATACTGTAAATAAACTATCAAAAACTACAGTAATTATACTTAATATACTGTAAATAAACTATCAAAAATTACACCAAATGTTTATTATATACTGTAAATAAAATATCAAATAGTACAGTAAATATACATTACACACTGTACATAAAATATCAAAAAGTACAGCAAATATGAGTTATATATACTGTAAATAAACTATCAAAAACTACAGTAATTATATTTAATATACTGTACATAAAATACCAAAAATTACACCAAATCTATATTATATACTGTAAATAAAATATCAAAAAGTACAGTAAATATACATTACATACTGTACATAAAATATCAAAAAGTACACCAAATATGTGTTATATATACTGTAAATAAACTATCAAAAACTACAGTAATTATATGTAATATACTGTAAATAAACTATGAAAAATTACAGTAATTATAATTAATATACTGTACATAAAATATCAAAAATTACACCAAATCTATATTATATACTGTAAATAAAATATCAAAAAGGACAGTAAATATACATTACATACTGTACATAAAATATCAAAAAGTACACCAAATATGTGTTATATATACTGTAAATAAACCATCAAAAACTACAGTAATTATATGTAATATACTGTACATAAACTATCAAAAATTACAGTAATTATATTTAATATACTGTACATAAAATATCAAAAAGTACAGTAAATATACATTACATACTGTACATAAAATATCAAAAAGTACACCAAATATGTGTTATATATACTGTAAATAAACTATCAAAAACTACAGTAATTATATGTAATATACTGTAAATAAACTATCAAAAATTACAGTAATTATAATTAATATACTGTACATAAAATACCAAAAATTACACCAAATCTATATTATATACTGTAAATAAAATATCAAAAAGTACAGTAAATATACATTACATACTGTACATAAAATATCAAAAAGTACACCAAATATGTGTTATATATACTGTAAATAAACTATCAAAAACTACAGTAATTATATGTAATATACTGTAAATAAACTCTCAAAAATTACAATAATTATATTTAATATACTGTATATAAAATATCAAAAAGTACAGTAAATATACATTACGTACTGTACATAAAATATCAAAAAGTACACCAAATATGTGTTATATATACTGTAAATAAACCATCAAAAACTACAGTAATTATATGTAATATACTGTACATAAACTATCAAAAACTACAGTAATTATATTTAATATACTGTACATAAAATATCAAAAATTACACCAAATCTATATTATATACTGTAAATAAAATATCAAAAAGTACAGTAAATATACATTACGTACTGTACATAAAATATCAAAAAGTACACCAAATATGTGTTATATATACTGTAAATAAACCATCAAAAACTACAGTAATTATATGTAATATACTGTACATAAACTATCAAAAACTACAGTAATCATATTTAATATACTGTACATAAAATATCAAAAATTACACCAAATCTATATTATATACTGTAAATAAAATATCAAAAAGTACAGTAAATATACAATACATACTGTACATAAAATATCAAAAAGTACACCAAATATGTCATATATACTGTAAGTAAACTATCAAAAACTACAGTAATTATACTTAATATACTGTAAATAAACTATCTAAAATTACACCAAATGTTTATTATATACTGTAAATAAAATATCAAATAGTACAGTAAATATACATTACATACTGTACATAAAATATCAAAAAGTACAGCAAATATGAGTTATATATACTGTAAATAAACTATCAAAAACTACAGTAATTATATTTAATATACTGTACATAAAATACCAAAAATTACACCAAATCTATATTATATACTGTAAATAAAATATCAAAAAGTACAGTAAATATACATTACATACTGTACATAAAATATCAAAAAGTACACCAAATATGTGTTATATATACTGTAAATAAACTATCAAAAACTACAGTAATTATATGTAATATACTGTAAATAAACTATCAAAAATTACAGTAATTATATTTAATATACTGTACATAAAATATCAAAAATTACACCAAATCTATATTATATACTGTAAATAAAATATCAAAAAGTACAGTAAATATACATTACATACTGTACATAAAATATCAAAAAGTACACCAAATATGTGTTATATATACTGTAAATAAACCATCAAAAACTACAGTAATTATATGTAATATACTGTACATAAACTATCAAAAATTACAGTAATTATATTTAATATACTGTACATAAAATATCAAAAAGTACAGTAAATATACATTACATACTGTACATAAAATATCAAAAAGTACACCAAATATGTGTTATATATACTGTAAATAAACTATCAAAAACTACAGTAATTATATGTAATATACTGTAAATAAACTATCAAAAATTACAGTAATTATATTTAATATACTGTACATAAAATATCAAAAATTACACCAAATCTATATTATATACTGTAAATAAAATATCAAAAAGTACAGTAAATATACATTACGTACTGTACATAAAATATCAAAAAGTACACCAAATATGTGTTATATATACTGTAAATAAACCATCAAAAACTACAGTAATTATATGTAATATACTGTACATAAACTATCAAAAACTACAGTAATTATATTTAATATACTGTACATAAAATATCAAAAATTACACCAAATCTATATTATATACTGTAAATAAAATATCAAAAAGTACAGTAAATATACAATACATACTGTACATAAAATATCAAAAAGTACACCAAATATGTCATATATACTGTAAGTAAACTATCAAAAACTACAGTAATTATACTTAATATACTGTAAATAAACTATCTAAAATTACACCAAATGTTTATTATATACTGTAAATAAAATATCAAATAGTACAGTAAATATACATTACATACTGTACATAAAATATCAAAAAGTACAGCAAATATGAGTTATATATACTGTAAATAAACTATCAAAAACTACAGTAATTATATTTAATATACTGTACATAAAATACCAAAAATTACACCAAATCTATATTATATACTGTAAATAAAATATCAAAAGTACAGTAAATATACATTACGTACTGTACATAAAATATCAAAAAGTACACCAAATATGTGTTATATATACTGTAAATAAACTATCAAAAACTACAGTAATTATATGTAATATACTGTACATAAACTATCAAAAACTACAGTAATTATATTTAATATACTGTACATAAAATATCAAAAATTACACCAAATCTATATTATATACTGTAAATAAAATATCAAAAAGTACAGTAAATATACAATACATACTGTACATAAAATATCAAAAAGTACACCAAATATGTGTCATATATACTGTAAGTAAACTATCAAAAACTACAGTAATTATACTTAATATACTGTAAATAAACTATCTAAAATTACACCAAATGTTTATTATATACTGTAAATAAAATATCAAATAGTACAGTAAATATACATTACATACTGTACATAAAATATCAAAAAGTACAGCAAATATGAGTTATGTATACTGTAAATAAACTATCAAAAACTACAGTAATTATATTTAATATACTGTACATAAAATACCAAAAATTACACCAAATCTATATTATATACTGTAAATAAAATATCAAAAAGTACAGTAAATATACATTACATACTGTACATAAAATATCAAGAAGTACACCAAATATGTGTTATATATACTGTAAATAAACTATCAAAAACTACAGTAATTATATGTAATATACTGTAAATAAACTATCAAAAATTACAGTAATTATATTTAATATACTGTACATAAAATATCAAAAAGTACAGTAAATATACATTACATACTGTACATAAAATATCAAAAAGTACACCAAATATGTGTTATATATACTGTAAATAAACCATCAAAAACTACAGTAATTATATGTAATATACTGTACATAAACTATCAAAAATTACAGTAATGATATTTAATATACTGTACATAAAATATCAAAAAGTACAGTAAATATACATTACATACTGTACATAAAATATCAAAAAGTACACCAAATATGTGTTATATATACTGTAAATAAACTATCAAAAACTACAGTAATTATATGTAATATACTGTAAATAAACTATCAAAAATTACAGTAATTATATTTAATATACTGTACATAAAATATCAAAAATTACACCAAATCTATATTATATACTGTAAATAAAATATCAAAAAGTACAGTAAATATACATTACGTACTGTACATAAAATATCAAAAAGTACACCAAATATGTGTTATATATACTGTAAATAAACCATCAAAAACTACAGTAATTATATGTAATATACTGTACATAAACTATCAAAAACTACAGTAATTATATTTAATATACTGTACATAAAATATCAAAAATTACACCAAATCTATATTATATACTGTAAATAAAATATCAAAAAGTACAGTAAATATACATTACGTACTGTACATAAAATATCAAAAAGTACACCAAATATGTGTTATATATACTGTAAATAAACCATCAAAAACTACAGTAATTATATGTAATATACTGTACATAAACTATCAAAAACTACAGTAATTATATTTAATATACTGTACATAAAATATCAAAAATTACACCAAATCTATATTATATACTGTAAATAAAATATCAAAAAGTACAGTAAATATACAATACATACTGTACATAAAATATCAAAAAGTACACCAAATATGTCATATATACTGTAAGTAAACTATCAAAAACTACAGTAATTATACTTAATATACTGTAAATAAACTATCTAAAATTACACCAAATGTTTATTATATACTGTAAATAAAATATCAAATAGTACAGTAAATATACATTACATACTGTACATAAAATATCAAAAAGTACAGCAAATATGAGTTATATATACTGTAAATAAACTATCAAAAACTACAGTAATTATATTTAATATACTGTACATAAAATACCAAAAATTACACCAAATCTATATTATATACTGTAAATAAAATATCAAAAAGTACAGTAAATATACATTACATACTGTACATAAAATATCAAAAAGTACACCAAATATGTGTTATATATACTGTAAATAAACTATCAAAAACTACAGTAATTATATGTAATATACTGTAAATAAACTATCAAAAATTACAGTAATTATATTTAATATACTGTACATAAAATATCAAAAATTACACCAAATCTATATTATATACTGTAAATAAAATATCAAAAAGTACAGTAAATATACATTACATACTGTACATAAAATATCAAAAAGTACACCAAATATGTGTTATATATACTGTAAATAAACCATCAAAAACTACAGTAATTATATGTAATATACTGTACATAAACTATCAAAAATTACAGTAATTATATTTAATATACTGTACATAAAATATCAAAAATACAGTAAATATACATTACATACTGCACATAAAATATCAAAAAGTACACCAAATATGTGTTATATATACTGTAAATAAACTATCAAAAACTACAGTAATTATATGTAATATACTGTAAATAAACTATCAAAAATTACAGTAATTATATTTAATATACTGTACATAAAATATCAAAAATTACACCAAATCTATATTATATACTGTAAATAAAATATCAAAAAGTACAGTAAATATACATTACGTACTGTACATAAAATATCAAAAAGTACACCAAATATGTGTTATATATACTGTAAATAAACCATCAAAAACTACAGTAATTATATGTAATATACTGTACATAAACTATCAAAAACTACAGTAATTATATTTAATATACTGTACATAAAATATCAAAAATTACACCAAATCTATATTATATACTGTAAATAAAATATCAAAAAGTACAGTAAATATACAATACATACTGTACATAAAATATCAAAAAGTACACCAAATATGTCATATATACTGTAAGTAAACTATCAAAAACTACAGTAATTATACTTAATATACTGTAAATAAACTATCTAAAATTACACCAAATGTTTATTATATACTGTAAATAAAATATCAAATAGTACAGTAAATATACATTACATACTGTACATAAAATATCAAAAAGTACAGCAAATATGAGTTATATATACTGTAAATAAACTATCAAAAACTACAGTAATTATATTTAATATACTGTACATAAAATACCAAAAATTACACCAAATCTATATTATATACTGTAAATAAAATATCAAAAAGTACAGTAAATATACATTACATACTGTACATAAAATACCAAAAAGTACACCAAATATGTGTTATATATACTGTAAATAAACTATCAAAAACTACAGTAATTATATGTAATATACTGTAAATAAACTATCAAAAATTACAGTAATTATATTTAATATACTGTACATAAAATATCAAAAATTACACCAAATCTATATTATATACTGTAAATAAAATATCAAAAAGTACAGTAAATATACATTACGTACTGTACGTAAAATATCAAAAAGTACACCAAATATGTGTTATATATACTGTAAATAAACCATCAAAAACTACAGTAATTATATGTAATATACTGTACATAAACTATCAAAAACTACAGTAATTATATTTAATATACTGTACATAAAATATCAAAAATTACACCAAATCTATATTATATACTGTAAATAAAATATCAAAAAGTACAGTAAATATACAATACATACTGTACATAAAATATCAAAAAGTACACCAAATATGTCATATATACTGTAAGTAAACTATCAAAAACTACAGTAATTATACTTAATATACTGTAAATAAACTATCTAAAATTACACCAAATGTTTATTATATACTGTAAATAAAATATCAAAAAGTACAGTAAATATACATTACATACTGTACATAAAATATCAAAAAGTACAGCAAATATGAGTTATATATACTGTAAATAAACTATCAAAAACTACAGTAATTATATTTAATATACTGTACATAAAATACCAAAAATTACACCAAATCTATATTATATACTGTAAATAAAATATCAAAAAGTACAGTAAATATACATTACATACTGTACATAAAATATCAAAAAGTACACCAAATATGTGTTATATATTCTGTAAATAAACTATCAAAAACTACAGTAATTATATGTAATATACTGTAAATAAACTATGAAAAATTACAGTAATTATAATTAATATACTGTACATAAAATATCAAAAATTACACCAAATCTATATTATATAGTGTAAATAAAATATCAAAAAGGACAGTAAATATACATTACATACTGTACATAAAATATCAAAAAGTACACCAAATATGTGTTATATATACTGTAAATAAACTATCAAAAACTACAGTAATTATATTTAATATACTGTACATAAAATACCAAAAATTACACCAAATCTATATTATATACTGTAAATAAAATATCAAAAAGTACAGTAAATATACATTACATACTGTACATAAAATATCAAAAAGTACACCAAATATGTGTTATATATACTGTAAATAAACTATCAAAAACTACAGTAATTATATGTAATATACTGTAAATAAACTATCAAAAATTACAGTAATTATATTTAATATACTGTACATAAAATATCAAAAATTACACCAAATCTATATTATATACTGTAAATAAAATATCAAAAAGTACAGTAAATATACATTACATACTGTACATAAAATATCAAAAAGTACACCAAATATGTGTTATATATACTGTAAATAAACCATCAAAAACTACAGTAATTATATGTAATATACTGTACATAAACTATCAAAAATTACAGTAATTATATTTAATATACTGTACATAAAATATCAAAAAGTACAGTAAATATACATTACATACTGTACATAAAATATCAAAAAGTACACCAAATATGTGTTATATATACTGTAAATAAACTATCAAAAACTACAGTAATTATATGTAATATACTGTAAATAAACTATCAAAAATTACAGTAATTATATTTAATATACTGTACATAAAATATCAAAAATTACACCAAATCTATATTATATACTGTAAATAAAATATCAAAAAGTACAGTAAATATACATTACGTACTGTACATAAAATATCAAAAAGTACACCAAATATGTGTTATATATACTGTAAATAAACCATCAAAAACTACAGTAATTATATGTAATATACTGTACATAAACTATCAAAAACTACAGTAATTATATTTAATATACTGTACATAAAATATCAAAAATTACACCAAATCTATATTATATACTGTAAATAAAATATCAAAAAGTACAGTAAATATACAATACATACTGTACATAAAATATCAAAAAGTACACCAAATATGTCATATATACTGTAAGTAAACTATCAAAAACTACAGTAATTATACTTAATATACTGTAAATAAACTATCTAAAATTACACCAAATGTTTATTATATACTGTAAATAAAATATCAAATAGTACAGTAAATATACATTACATACTGTACATAAAATATCAAAAAGTACAGCAAATATGAGTTATATATACTGTAAATAAACTATCAAAAACTACAGTAATTATATTTAATATACTGTACATAAAATACCAAAAATTACACCAAATCTATATTATATACTGTAAATAAAATATCAAAAAGTACAGTAAATATACATTACATACTGTACATAAAATATCAAAAAGTACACCAAATATGTGTTATATATACTGTAAATAAACTATCAAAAACTACAGTAATTATATGTAATATACTGTAAATAAACTATCAAAAATTACAGTAATTATATTTAATATACTGTACATAAAATATCAAAAATTACACCAAATCTATATTATATACTGTAAATAAAATATCAAAAAGTACAGTAAATATACATTACATACTGTACATAAAATATCAAAAAGTACACCAAATATGTGTTATATATACTGTAAATAAACCATCAAAAACTACAGTAATTATATGTAATATACTGTACATAAACTATCAAAAATTACAGTAATTATATTTAATATACTGTACATAAAATATCAAAAAGTACAGTAAATATACATTACATACTGTACATAAAATATCAAAAAGTACACCAAATATGTGTTATATATACTGTAAATAAACTATCAAAAACTACAGTAATTATATGTAATATACTGTAAATAAACTATCAAAAATTACAGTAATTATATTTAATATACTGTACATAAAATATCAAAAATTACACCAAATCTATATTATATACTGTAAATAAAATATCAAAAAGTACAGTAAATATACATTACATACTGTACATAAAATATCAAAAAGTACACCAAATATGTGTTATATATACTGTAAATAAACCATCAAAAACTACAGTAATTATATGTAATATACTGTACATAAACTATCAAAAATTACAGTAATTATATTTAATATACTGTACATAAAATATCAAAAAGTACAGTAAATATACATTACATACTGTACATAAAATATCAAAAAGTACACCAAATATGTGTTATATATACTGTAAATAAACTATCAAAAACTACAGTAATTATATGTAATATACTGTAAATAAACTATCAAAAATTACAGTAATTATAATTAATATACTGTACATAAAATACCAAAAATTACACCAAATCTATATTATATACTGTAAATAAAATATCAAAAAGTACAGTAAATATACATTACATACTGTACATAAAATATCAAAAAGTACACCAAATATGTGTTATATATACTGTAAATAAACTATCAAAAACTACAGTAATTATATGTAATATACTGTAAATAAACTCTCAAAAATTACAATAATTATATTTAATATACTGTATATAAAATATCAAAAAGTACAGTAAATATACATTACATACTGTACATAAAATATCAAGAAGTACACCAAATATGTGTTATATATACTGTAAATAAACTATCAAAAACTACAGTAGTTATATGTAATATACTGTAAATAAACTATCAAAAATTACAGTAATTATATTTAATATACTGTACATAAAATATCAAAAAGTACAGTAAATATACATTACGTACTGTACATAAAATATCAAAAATACACCAAATATGTGTTATATATACTGTAAATAAACTATCAAAAACTACAGTAATTATATGTAATATACTGTAAATAAACTATCAAAAATTACAGTAATTATATTTAATATACTGTAGATAAAATATCAAAAATTACACCAAATCTATATTATATACTGTAAATAAAATATCAAAAAGTACAGTAAATATACATTACGTACTGTACATAAAATATCAAAAAGTACACCAAATATGTGTTATATATACTGTAAATAAACTATCAAAAACTACAGTAATTATATGTAATATACTGTACATAAACTATCAAAAACTACAGTAATTATATTTAATATACTGTACATAAAATATCAAAAATTACACCAAATCTATATTATATACTGTAAATAAAATATCAAAAAGTACAGTAAATATACAATACATACTGTACATAAAATATCAAAAAGTACACCAAATATGTGTCATATATACTGTAAATAAACTATCAAAAACTACCGTAATTATACTTAATATACTGTAAATAAACTATCAAAAATTACACCAAATGTTTATTATATACTGTAAATAAAATATCAAATAGTACAGTAAATATACATTACATACTGTACATAAAATATCAAAAAGTACAGCAAATATGAGTTATACTGTAAATAAACTATCGAAAACTACAGTAATTATATTTAATATACTGTACATAAAATACCAAAAATTACACCAAATCTATATTATATACTGTAAATAAAATATCAAAAAGTACAGTAAATATACATTACATACTGTACATAAAATATCAAATAGTACACCAAATATGTGTTATATATACTGTAAATAAACTATCAAAAACTACAGTAATTATATGTAATATACTGTAAATAAACTATCAAAAATTACAGTAATTATATTTAATATACTGTACATAAAATATCAAAAAGTACAGTAAATATACATTACATAATGTACATAAAATATCAAAAAGTACACCAAATATGTGTTATATATACTGTAAATAAACTATCAAAAACTACAGTAATTATATGTAATATACTGTACATAAACTATCAAAAACTACAGTAATTATATTTAATATACTGTACATAAAATATCAAAAATTACACCAAATCTATATTATATACTGTAAATAAAATATCAAAAAGTACAGTAAATATACAATACATACTGTACATAAAATATCAAAAAGTACACCAAATATGTGTCATATATACTGTAAATAAACTATCAAAAACTACAGTAATTATACTTAATATACTGTAAATAAACTATCAAAAATTACACCAAATGTTTATTATATACTGTAAATAAAATATCAAATAGTACAGTAAATATACATTACACACTGTACATAAAATATCAAAAAGTACAGCAAATATGAGTTATATATACTGTAAATAAACTATCAAAAACTACAGTAATTATATTTAATATACTGTACATAAAATACCAAAAATTACACCAAATCTATATTATATACTGTAAATAAAATATCAAAAAGTACAGTAAATATACATTACATACTGTACATAAAATATCAAAAAGTACACCAAATATGTGTTATATATACTGTAAATAAACTATCAAAAACTACAGTAATTATATGTAATATACTGTAAATAAACTATGAAAAATTACAGTAATTATAATTAATATACTGTACATAAAATATCAAAAATTACACCAAATCTATATTATATACTGTAAATAAAATATCAAAAAGGACAGTAAATATACATTACATACTGTACATAAAATATCAAAAAGTACACCAAATATGTGTTATATATACTGTAAATAAACCATCAAAAACTACAGTAATTATATGTAATATACTGTACATAAACTATCAAAAATTACAGTAATTATATTTAATATACTGTACATAAAATATCAAAAAGTACAGTAAATATACATTACATACTGTACATAAAATATCAAAAAGTACACCAAATATGTGTTATATATACTGTAAATAAACTATCAAAAACTACAGTAATTATATGTAATATACTGTAAATAAACTATCAAAAATTACAGTAATTATAATTAATATACTGTACATAAAATACCAAAAATTACACCAAATCTATATTATATACTGTAAATAAAATATCAAAAAGTACAGTAAATATACATTACATACTGTACATAAAATATCAAAAAGTACACCAAATATGTGTTATATATACTGTAAATAAACTATCAAAAACTACAGTAATTATATGTAATATACTGTAAATAAACTCTCAAAAATTACAATAATTATATTTAATATACTGTATATAAAATATCAAAAAGTACAGTAAATATACATTACGTACTGTACATAAAATATCAAAAAGTACACCAAATATGTGTTATATATACTGTAAATAAACCATCAAAAACTACAGTAATTATATGTAATATACTGTACATAAACTATCAAAAACTACAGTAATTATATTTAATATACTGTACATAAAATATCAAAAATTACACCAAATCTATATTATATACTGTAAATAAAATATCAAAAAGTACAGTAAATATACATTACGTACTGTACATAAAATATCAAAAAGTACACCAAATATGTGTTATATATACTGTAAATAAACCATCAAAAACTACAGTAATTATATGTAATATACTGTACATAAACTATCAAAAACTACAGTAATCATATTTAATATACTGTACATAAAATATCAAAAATTACACCAAATCTATATTATATACTGTAAATAAAATATCAAAAAGTACAGTAAATATACAATACATACTGTACATAAAATATCAAAAAGTACACCAAATATGTCATATATACTGTAAGTAAACTATCAAAAACTACAGTAATTATACTTAATATACTGTAAATAAACTATCTAAAATTACACCAAATGTTTATTATATACTGTAAATAAAATATCAAATAGTACAGTAAATATACATTACATACTGTACATAAAATATCAAAAAGTACAGCAAATATGAGTTATATATACTGTAAATAAACTATCAAAAACTACAGTAATTATATTTAATATACTGTACATAAAATACCAAAAATTACACCAAATCTATATTATATACTGTAAATAAAATATCAAAAAGTACAGTAAATATACATTACATACTGTACATAAAATATCAAAAAGTACACCAAATATGTGTTATATATACTGTAAATAAACTATCAAAAACTACAGTAATTATATGTAATATACTGTAAATAAACTATCAAAAATTACAGTAATTATATTTAATATACTGTACATAAAATATCAAAAATTACACCAAATCTATATTATATACTGTAAATAAAATATCAAAAAGTACAGTAAATATACATTACATACTGTACATAAAATATCAAAAAGTACACCAAATATGTGTTATATATACTGTAAATAAACCATCAAAAACTACAGTAATTATATGTAATATACTGTACATAAACTATCAAAAATTACAGTAATTATATTTAATATACTGTACATAAAATATCAAAAAGTACAGTAAATATACATTACATACTGTACATAAAATATCAAAAAGTACACCAAATATGTGTTATATATACTGTAAATAAACTATCAAAAACTACAGTAATTATATGTAATATACTGTAAATAAACTATCAAAAATTACAGTAATTATATTTAATATACTGTACATAAAATATCAAAAATTACACCAAATCTATATTATATACTGTAAATAAAATATCAAAAAGTACAGTAAATATACATTACGTACTGTACATAAAATATCAAAAAGTACACCAAATATGTGTTATATATACTGTAAATAAACCATCAAAAACTACAGTAATTATATGTAATATACTGTACATAAACTATCAAAAACTACAGTAATTATATTTAATATACTGTACATAAAATATCAAAAATTACACCAAATCTATATTATATACTGTAAATAAAATATCAAAAAGTACAGTAAATATACAATACATACTGTACATAAAATATCAAAAAGTACACCAAATATGTCATATATACTGTAAGTAAACTATCAAAAACTACAGTAATTATACTTAATATACTGTAAATAAACTATCTAAAATTACACCAAATGTTTATTATATACTGTAAATAAAATATCAAATAGTACAGTAAATATACATTACATACTGTACATAAAATATCAAAAAGTACAGCAAATATGAGTTATATATACTGTAAATAAACTATCAAAAACTACAGTAATTATATTTAATATACTGTACATAAAATACCAAAAATTACACCAAATCTATATTATATACTGTAAATAAAATATCAAAAAGTACAGTAAATATACATTACATACTGTACATAAAATACCAAAAAGTACACCAAATATGTGTTATATATACTGTAAATAAACTATCAAAAACTACAGTAATTATATGTAATATACTGTAAATAAACTATCAAAAATTACAGTAATTATATTTAATATACTGTACATAAAATAACAAAAATTACACCAAATCTATATTATATACTGTAAATAAAATATCAAATAGTACAGTAAATATACATTACGTACTGTACATAAAATATCAAAAAGTACACCAAATATGTGTTATATATACTGTAAATAAACCATCAAAAACTACAGTAATTATATGTAATATACTGTACATAAACTATCAAAAACTACAGTAATTATATTTAATATACTGTACATAAAATATCAAAAATTACACCAAATCTATATTATATACTGTAAATAAAATATCAAAAAGTACAGTAAATATACAATACATACTGTACATAAAATATCAAAAAGTACACCAAATATGTGTCATATATACTGTAAATAAACTATCAAAAACTACAGTAATTATACTTAATATACTGTAAATAAACTATCTAAAATTACACCAAATGTTTATTATATACTGTAAATAAAATATCAAATAGTACAGTAAATATACATTACACACTGTACATAAAATATCAAAAAGTACAGCAAATATGAGTTATATATACTGTAAATAAACTATCAAAAACTACAGTAATTATATTTAATATACTGTACATAAAATACCAAAAATTACACCAAATCTATATTATATACTGTAAATAAAATATCAAAAAGTACAGTAAATATACATTACATACTGTACATAAAATATCAAAAAGTACACCAAATATGTGTTATATATACTGTAAATAAACTATCAAAAACTACAGTAATTATATGTAATATACTGTAAATAAACTATGAAAAATTACAGTAATTATAATTAATATACTGTACATAAAATATCAAAAATTACACCAAATCTATATTATATACTGTAAATAAAATATCAAAAAGGACAGTAAATATACATTACATACTGTACATAAAATATCAAAAAGTACACCAAATATGTGTTATATATACTGTAAATAAACCATCAAAAACTACAGTAATTATATGTAATATACTGTACATAAACTATCAAAAATTACAGTAATTATATTTAATATACTGTACATAAAATATCAAAAAGTACAGTAAATATACATTACATACTGTACATAAAATATCAAAAAGTACACCAAATATGTGTTATATATACTGTAAATAAACTATCAAAAACTACAGTAATTATATGTAATATACTGTAAATAAACTATCAAAAATTACAGTAATTATAATTAATATACTGTACATAAAATACCAAAAATTACACCAAATCTATATTATATACTGTAAATAAAATATCAAAAAGTACAGTAAATATACATTACATACTGTACATAAAATATCAAAAAGTACACCAAATATGTGTTATATATACTGTAAATAAACTATCAAAAACTACAGTAATTATATGTAATATACTGTAAATAAACTCTCAAAAATTACAATAATTATATTTAATATACTGTATATAAAATATCAAAAAGTACAGTAAATATACATTACGTACTGTACATAAAATATCAAAAAGTACACCAAATATGTGTTATATATACTGTAAATAAACCATCAAAAACTACAGTAATTATATGTAATATACTGTACATAAACTATCAAAAACTACAGTAATTATATTTAATATACTGTACATAAAATATCAAAAATTACACCAAATCTATATTATATACTGTAAATAAAATATCAAAAAGTACAGTAAATATACATTACGTACTGTACATAAAATATCAAAAAGTACACCAAATATGTGTTATATATACTGTAAATAAACCATCAAAAACTACAGTAATTATATGTAATATACTGTACATAAACTATCAAAAACTACAGTAATCATATTTAATATACTGTACATAAAATATCAAAAATTACACCAAATCTATATTATATACTGTAAATAAAATATCAAAAAGTACAGTAAATATACAATACATACTGTACATAAAATATCAAAAAGTACACCAAATATGTCATATATACTGTAAGTAAACTATCAAAAACTACAGTAATTATACTTAATATACTGTAAATAAACTATCTAAAATTACACCAAATGTTTATTATATACTGTAAATAAAATATCAAATAGTACAGTAAATATACATTACATACTGTACATAAAATATCAAAAAGTACAGCAAATATGAGTTATATATACTGTAAATAAACTATCAAAAACTACAGTAATTATATTTAATATACTGTACATAAAATACCAAAAATTACACCAAATCTATATTATATACTGTAAATAAAATATCAAAAAGTACAGTAAATATACATTACATACTGTACATAAAATATCAAAAAGTACACCAAATATGTGTTATATATACTGTAAATAAACTATCAAAAACTACAGTAATTATATGTAATATACTGTAAATAAACTATCAAAAATTACAGTAATTATATTTAATATACTGTACATAAAATATCAAAAATTACACCAAATCTATATTATATACTGTAAATAAAATATCAAAAAGTACAGTAAATATACATTACATACTGTACATAAAATATCAAAAAGTACACCAAATATGTGTTATATATACTGTAAATAAACCATCAAAAACTACAGTAATTATATGTAATATACTGTACATAAACTATCAAAAATTACAGTAATTATATTTAATATACTGTACATAAAATATCAAAAAGTACAGTAAATATACATTACATACTGTACATAAAATATCAAAAAGTACACCAAATATGTGTTATATATACTGTAAATAAACTATCAAAAACTACAGTAATTATATGTAATATACTGTAAATAAACTATCAAAAATTACAGTAATTATATTTAATATACTGTACATAAAATATCAAAAATTACACCAAATCTATATTATATACTGTAAATAAAATATCAAAAAGTACAGTAAATATACATTACGTACTGTACATAAAATATCAAAAAGTACACCAAATATGTGTTATATATACTGTAAATAAACCATCAAAAACTACAGTAATTATATGTAATATACTGTACATAAACTATCAAAAACTACAGTAATTATATTTAATATACTGTACATAAAATATCAAAAATTACACCAAATCTATATTATATACTGTAAATAAAATATCAAAAAGTACAGTAAATATACAATACATACTGTACATAAAATATCAAAAAGTACACCAAATATGTCATATATACTGTAAGTAAACTATCAAAAACTACAGTAATTATACTTAATATACTGTAAATAAACTATCTAAAATTACACCAAATGTTTATTATATACTGTAAATAAAATATCAAATAGTACAGTAAATATACATTACATACTGTACATAAAATATCAAAAAGTACAGCAAATATGAGTTATATATACTGTAAATAAACTATCAAAAACTACAGTAATTATATTTAATATACTGTACATAAAATACCAAAAATTACACCAAATCTATATTATATACTGTAAATAAAATATCAAAAAGTACAGTAAATATACATTACATACTGTACATAAAATACCAAAAAGTACACCAAATATGTGTTATATATACTGTAAATAAACTATCAAAAACTACAGTAATTATATGTAATATACTGTAAATAAACTATCAAAAATTACAGTAATTATATTTAATATACTGTACATAAAATATCAAAAATTACACCAAATCTATATTATATACTGTAAATAAAATATCAAAAAGTACAGTAAATATACATTACGTACTGTACATAAAATATCAAAAAGTACACCAAATATGTGTTATATATACTGTAAATAAACCATCAAAAACTACAGTAATTATATGTAATATACTGTACATAAACTATCAAAAACTACAGTAATTATATTTAATATACTGTACATAAAATATCAAAAATTACACCAAATCTATATTATATACTGTAAATAAAATATCAAAAAGTACAGTAAATATACAATACATACTGTACATAAAATATCAAAAAGTACACCAAATATGTCATATATACTGTAAGTAAACTATCAAAAACTACAGTAATTATACTTAATATACTGTAAATAAACTATCTAAAATTACACCAAATGTTTATTATATACTGTAAATAAAATATCAAAAAGTACAGTAAATATACATTACATACTGTACATAAAATATCAAAAAGTACAGCAAATATGAGTTATATATACTGTAAATAAACTATCAAAAACTACAGTAATTATATTTAATATACTGTACATAAAATACCAAAAATTACACCAAATCTATATTATATACTGTAAATAAAATATCAAAAAGTACAGTAAATATACATTACATACTGTACATAAAATACCAAAAAGTACACCAAATATGTGTTATATATTCTGTAAATAAACTATCAAAAACTACAGTAATTATATGTAATATACTGTAAATAAACTATGAAAAATTACAGTAATTATAATTAATATACTGTACATAAAATATCAAAAATTACACCAAATCTATATTATATAGTGTAAATAAAATATCAAAAAGGACAGTAAATATACATTACATACTGTACATAAAATATCAAAAAGTACACCAAATATGTGTTATATATACTGTAAATAAACTATCAAAAACTACAGTAATTATATTTAATATACTGTACATAAAATACCAAAAATTACACCAAATCTATATTATATACTGTAAATAAAATATCAAAAAGTACAGTAAATATACATTACATACTGTACATAAAATATCAAAAAGTACACCAAATATGTGTTATATATACTGTAAATAAACTATCAAAAACTACAGTAATTATATGTAATATACTGTAAATAAACTATCAAAAATTACAGTAATTATATTTAATATACTGTACATAAAATATCAAAAATTACACCAAATCTATATTATATACTGTAAATAAAATATCAAAAAGTACAGTAAATATACATTACATACTGTACATAAAATATCAAAAAGTACACCAAATATGTGTTATATATACTGTAAATAAACCATCAAAAACTACAGTAATTATATGTAATATACTGTACATAAACTATCAAAAATTACAGTAATTATATTTAATATACTGTACATAAAATATCAAAAAGTACAGTAAATATACATTACATACTGTACATAAAATATCAAAAAGTACACCAAATATGTGTTATATATACTGTAAATAAACTATCAAAAACTACAGTAATTATATGTAATATACTGTAAATAAACTATCAAAAACTACAGTAATTATATTTAATATACTGTACATAAAATACCAAAAATTACACCAAATCTATATTATATACTGTAAATAAAATATCAAAAAGTACAGTAAATATACATTACATACTGTACATAAAATATCAAGAAGTACACCAAATATGTGTTATATATACTGTAAATAAACTATCAAAAACTACAGTAATTATATGTAATATACTGTAAATAAACTATCAAAAATTACAGTAATTATATTTAATATACTGTACATAAAATATCAAAAAGTACAGTAAATATACATTACATACTGTACATAAAATATCAAAAAGTACACCAAATATGTGTTATATATACTGTAAATAAACTATCAAAAACTACAGTAATTATATGTAATATACTGTAAATAAACTATCAAAAATTACAGTAATTATATTTAATATACTGTACATAAAATATCAAAAAGTACAGTAAATATACATTACATACTGTACATAAAATATCAAAAAGTACACCAAATATGTGTTATATATACTGTAAATAAACTATCAAAAACTACAGTAATTATATGTAATATACTGTACATAAACTATCAAAAATTACAGTAATTATATTTAATATACTGTACATAAAATATCAAATAGTACAGTAAATATACATTACATACTGTACATAAAATATCAAAAAGTACAGCAAATATGAGTTATATATACTGTAAATAAACTATCAAAAACTACAGTAATTATATTTAATATACTGTACATAAAATACCAAAAATTACACCAAATCTATATTATATACTGTAAATAAAATATCAAAAAGTACAGTAAATATACATTACATACTGTACATAAAATATCAAAAAGTACACCAAATATGTGTTATATATACTGTAAATAAACTATCAAAAACTACAGTAATTATATGTAATATACTGTAAATAAACTATCAAAAATTACAGTAATTATAATTAATATACTGTACATAAAATACCAAAAATTACACCAAATCTATATTATATACTGTAAATAAAATATCAAAAAGTACAGTAAATATACATTACATACTGTACATAAAATATCAAAAAGTACACCAAATATGTGTTATATATACTGTAAATAAACTATCAAAAACTACAGTAATTATATGTAATATACTGTAAATAAACTCTCAAAAATTACAATAATTATATTTAATATACTGTACATAAAATATCAAAAAGTACAGTAAATATACATTACATACTGTACATAAAATATCAAAAAGTACACCAAATATGTGTTATATATACTGTAAATAAACTATCAAAAACTACAGTAATTATATGTAATATACTGTAAATAAACTATCAAAAATTACAGTAATTATATTTAATATACTGTACATAAAATATCAAAAAGTACAGTAAATATACATTACGTACTGTACATAAAATATCAAAAAGTACACCAAATATGTGTTATATATACTGTAAATAAACTATCAAAAACTACAGTAATTATATGTAATATACTGTAAATAAACTATCAAAAATTACAGTAATTGTATTTAATATACTGTAGATAAAATATCAAAAATTACACCAAATCTATATTATATACTGTAAATAAAATATCAAAAAGTACAGTAAATATACATTACGTACTGTACATAAAATATCAAAAAGTACACCAAATATGTGTTATATATACTGTAAATAAACCATCAAAAACTACAGTAATTATATGTAATATACTGTACATAAACTATCAAAAACTACAGTAATTATATTTAATATACTGTACATAAAATATCAAAAATTACACCAAATCTATATTATATACTGTAAATAAAATATCAAAAAGTACAGTAAATATACAATACATACTGTACATAAAATATCAAAAAGTACACCAAATATGTCATATATACTGTAAGTAAACTATCAAAAACTACAGTAATTATACTTAATATACTGTAAATAAACTATCTAAAATTACACCAAATGTTTATTATATACTGTAAATAAAATATCAAATAGTACAGTAAATATACATTACATACTGTACATAAAATATCAAAAAGTACAGCAAATATGAGTTTTATATACTGTAAATAAACTATCAAAAACTACAGTAATTATATTTAATATACTGTACATAAAATACCAAAAATTACACCAAATCTATATTATATACTGTAAATAAAATATCAAAAAGTACAGTAAATATACATTACATACTGTACATAAAATATCAAGAAGTACACCAAATATGTGTTATATATACTGTAAATAAACTATCAAAAACTACAGTAATTATATGTAATATACTGTAAATAAACTATCAAAAATTACAGTAATTATATTTAATATACTGTACATAAAATATCAAAAAGTACAGTAAATATACATTACATACTGTACATAAAATATCAAAAAGTACACCAAATATGTGTTATATATACTGTAAATAAACTATCAAAAACTACAGTAATTATATGTAATATACTGTAAATAAACTATCAAAAATTACAGTAATTATATTTAATATACTGTACATAAAATATCAAAAATTACACCAAATCTATATTATATACTGTAAATAAAATATCAAAAAGTACAGTAAATATACATTACATACTGTACATAAAATATCAAAAAGTACACCAAATATGTGTTATATATACTGTAAATAAACTATCAAAAACTACAGTAATTATATGTAATATACTGTTCATAAACTATCAAAAATTACAGTAATTATATTTAATATACTGTACATAAAATATCAAAAAGTACAGTAAATATACATTACATACTGTACATAAAATATCAAAAAGTACACCAAATATGTGTTATAAATACTGTAAATAAACTATCAAAAACTACAGTAATTATATGTAATATACTGTAAATAAACTATCAAAAATTACAGTAATTATATTTAATATACTGTACATAAAATATCAAAAATTACACCAAATCTATATTATATACTGTAAATAAAATATCAAAAAGTACAGTAAATATACATTACGTACTGTACATAAAATATCAAAAAGTACACCAAATATGTGTTATATATACTGTAAATAAACCATCAAAAACTACAGTAATTATATGTAATATACTGTACATAAACTATCAAAAACTACAGTAATTATATTTAATATACTGTACACAAAATATCAAAAATTACACCAAATCTATATTATATACTGTAAATAAAATATCAATAAGTACAGTAAATATACAATACATACTGTACATAAAATATCAAAAAGTACACCAAATATGTCATATATACTGTAAGTAAACTATCAAAAACTACAGTAATTATACTTAATATACTGTAAATAAACTATCTAAAATTACACCAAATGTTTATTATATACTGTAAATAAAATATCAAATAGTACAGTAAATATACATAACATACTGTACATAAAATATCAAAAAGTACAGCAAATATGAGTTATATATACTGTAAATAAACTATCAAAAACTATAGTAATTATATTTAATATACTGTACATAAAATACCAAAAATTACACCAAATCTATATTATATACTGTAAATAAAATATCAAAAAGTACAGTAAATATACATTACATACTGTACATAAAATATCAAAAAGTACACCAAATATGTGTTATATATACTGTAAATAAACTATCAAAAACTACAGTAATTATATGTAATATACTGTAAATAAACTATGAAAAATTACAGTAATTATAATTAATATACTGTACATAAAATATCAAAAATTACACCAAATCTATATTATATACTGTAAATAAAATATCAAAAAGGACAGTAAATATACATTACATACTGTACATAAAATATCAAAAAGTACACCAAATATGTGTTATATATACTGTAAATAAACTATCAAAAACTACAGTGATTATATGTAATATACTGTAAATAAACTATCAAAAATTACAGTAATTATATTTAATATACTGTACATAAAATATCAAAAAGTACAGTAAATATACATTACATACTGTACATAAAATATCAAAAAGTACACCAAATATGTGTTATATATACTGTAAATAAACTATCAAAAACTACAGTAATTATATGTAATATACTGTAAATAAACTATCAAAAATTACAGTAATTATATTTAATATACTGTACATAAAATATCAAAAAGTACAGTAAATATACATTACATACTGTACATAAAATATCAAAAAGTACACCAAATATGTGTTATATATACTGTAAATAAACTATCAAAAACTACAGTAATTATATGTAATATACTGTACATAAACTATCAAAAATTACAGTAATTATATTTAATATACTGTACATAAAATATCAAAAAGTACAGTAAATATACATTACATACTGTACATAAAATATCAAAAAGTACACCAAATATGTGTTATATATACTGTAAATAAACTATCAAAAACTACAGTAATTATATGTAATATACTGTAAATAAACTATCAAAAATTACAGTAATTATATTTAATATACTGTACATAAAATATCAAAAATTACACCAAATCTATATTATATACTGTAAATAAAATATCAAAAAGTACAGTAAATATACATTACGTACTGTACATAAAATATCAAAAAGTACACCAAATATGTGTTATATATACTGTAAATAAACCATCAAAAACTACAGTAATTATATGTAATATACTGTACATAAACTATCAAAAACTACAGTAATTATATTTAATATACTGTACATAAAATATCAAAAATTACACCAAATCTATATTATATACTGTAAATAAAATATCAAAAAGTACAGTAAATATACAATACATACTGTACATAAAATATCAAAAAGTACACCAAATATGTCATATATACTGTAAGTAAACTATCAAAAACTACAGTAATTATACTTAATATACTGTAAATAAACTATCTAAAATTACACCAAATGTTTATTATATACTGTAAATAAAATATCAAATAGTACAGTAAATATACATTACATACTGTACATAAAATATCAAAAAGTACAGCAAATATGAGTTATATATACTGTAAATAAACTATCAAAAACTATAGTAATTATATTTAATATACTGTACATAAAATACCAAAAATTACACCAAATCTATATTATATACTGTAAATAAAATATCAAAAAGTACAGTAAATATACATTACATACTGTACATAAAATATCAAAAAGTACACCAAATATGTGTTATATATACTGTAAATAAACTATCAAAAACTACAGTAATTATATGTAATATACTGTAAATAAACTATGAAAAATTACAGTAATTATAATTAATATACTGTACATAAAATATCAAAAATTACACCAAATCTATATTATATACTGTAAATAAAATATCAAAAAGGACAGTAAATATACATTACATACTGTACATAAAATATCAAAAAGTACACCAAATATGTGTTATATATACTGTAAATAAACTATCAAAAACTACAGTGATTATATGTAATATACTGTACATAAAATATCAAAAATTACACCAAATCTATATTATATACTGTAAATAAAATATCAAAAAGTACAGTAAATATACAATACATACTGTACATAAAATATCAAAAAGTACACCAAATATGTGTTATATATACTGTAAATAAACTATCAAAAACTACAGTAATTATATGTAATATACTGTACATAAACTATCAAAAATTACAGTAATTATATTTAATATACTGTACATAAAATATCAAAAAGTACAGTAAATATACATTACATACTGTACATAAAATATCAAAAAGTACACCAAATATGTGTTATATATACTGTAAATAAACTATCAAAAACTACAGTAATTATATGTAATATACTGTACATAAACTATCAAAAATTACAGTAATTATATTTAATATACTGTACATAAAATATCAAAAAGTACAGTAAATATACATTACATACTGTACATAAAATATCAAAAAGTACACCAAATATGTGTTATACATACTGTAAATAAACTATCAAAAACTACAGTAATTATATGTAATATACTGTAAATAAACTATCAAAAACTACAGTAATTATATTTAATATACTGTACATAAAATATCAAAAATTACACCAAATCTATATTATATACTGTAAATAAAATATCAAAAAGTACAGTAAATATACATTACGTACTGTACATAAAATATCAAAAAGTACACCAAATATGTGTTATATATACTGTAAATAAACCATCAAAAACTACAGTAATTATATGTAATATACTGTACATAAACTATCAAAAACTACAGTAATTATATTTAATATACTGTACATAAAATATCAAAAATTACACCAAATCTATATTATATACTGTAAATAAAATATCAAAAAGTACAGTAAATATACAATACATACTGTACATAAAATATCAAAAAGTACACCAAATATGTCATATATACTGTAAGTAAACTATCAAAAACTACAGTAATTATACTTAATATACTGTAAATAAACTATCTAAAATTACACCAAATGTTTATTATATACTGTAAATAAAATATCAAATAGTACAGTAAATATACATTACATACTGTACATAAAATATCAAAAAGTACAGCAAATATGAGTTATATATACTGTAAATAAACTATCAAAAACTACAGTAATTATATTTAATATACTGTACATAAAATACCAAAAATTACACCAAATCTATATTATATACTGTAAATAAAATATCAAAAAGTACAGTAAATATACATTACATACTGTACATAAAATATCAAAAAGTACACCAAATATGTGTTATATATACTGTAAATAAACTATCAAAAACTACAGTAATTATATGTAATATACTGTAAATAAACTATGAAAAATTACAGTAATTATAATTAATATACTGTACATAAAATATCAAAAATTACACCAAATCTATATTATATACTGTAAATAAAATATCAAAAAGGACAGTAAATATACATTACATACTGTACATAAAATATCAAAAAGTACACCAAATATGTGTTATATATACTGTAAATAAACTATCAAAAACTACAGTAATTATATGTAATATACTGTAAATAAACTATCAAAAATTACAGTAATTATATTTAATATACTGTACATAAAATATCAAAAAGTACAGTAAATATACATTACATACTGTACATAAAATATCAAAAAGTACACCAAATATGTGTTATATATACTGTAAATAAACTATCAAAAACTACAGTAATTATATGTAATATACTGTAAATAAACTATCAAAAACTACAGTAATTATATTTAATATACTGTACATAAAATATCAAAAAGTACAGTAAATATACATTACATACTGTACATAAAATATCAAAAAGTACACCAAATATGTGTTATATATACTGTAAATAAACTATCAAAAACTACAGTAATTATATGTAATATACTGTACATAAACTATCAAAAATTACAGTAATTATATTTAATATACTGTACATAAAATATCAAAAAGTACAGTAAATATACATTACATACTGTACATAAAATATCAAAAAGTACACCAAATATGTGTTATATATACTGTAAATAAACTATCAAAAACTACAGTAATTATATGTAATATACTGTAAATAAACTATCAAAAATTACAGTAATTATATTTAATATACTGTACATAAAATATCAAAAATTACACCAAATCTATATTATATACTGTAAATAAAATATCAAAAAGTACAGTAAATATACATTACGTACTGTACATAAAATATCAAAAAGTACACCAAATATGTGTTATATATACTGTAAATAAACCATCAAAAACTACAGTAATTATATGTAATATACTGTACATAAACTATCAAAAACTACAGTAATTATATTTAATATACTGTACATAAAATATCAAAAATTACACCAAATCTATATTATATACTGTAAATAAAATATCAAAAAGTACAGTAAATATACAATACATACTGTACATAAAATATCAAAAAGTACACCAAATATGTCATATATACTGTAAGTAAACTATCAAAAACTACAGTAATTATACTTAATATACTGTAAATAAACTATCTAAAATTACACCAAATGTTTATTATATACTGTAAATAAAATATCAAAAAGTACAGTAAATATACATTACATACTGTACATAAAATATCAAAAAGTACAGCAAACATGAGTTATATATACTGTAAATAAACTATCAAAAACTACAGTAATTATATTTAATATACTGTACATAAAATACCAAAAATTACACCAAATCTATATTATATACTGTAAATAAAATATCAAAAAGTACAGTAAATATACATTACATACTGTACATAAAATATCAAAAAGTACACCAAATATGTGTTATATATACTGTAAATAAACTATCAAAAACTACAGTAATTATATGTAATATACTGTAAATAAACTATCAAAAATTACAGTAATTATATTTAATATACTGTACATAAAATATCAAAAATTACACCAAATCTATATTATATACTGTAAATAAAATATCAAAAAGTACAGTAAATATACATTACATACTGTACATAAAATATCAAAAAGTACACCAAATATGTGTTATATATACTGTAAATAAACCATCAAAAACTACAGTAATTATATGTAATATACTGTACATAAACTATCAAAAATTACAGTAATTATATTTAATATACTGTACATAAAATATCAAAAAGTACAGTAAATATACATTACATACTGTACATAAAATATCAAAAAGTACACCAAATATGTGTTATATATACTGTAAATAAACTATCAAAAACTACAGTAATTATATGTAATATACTGTAAATAAACTATCAAAAATTACAGTAATTATATTTAATATACTGTACATAAAATATCAAAAATTACACCAAATCTATATTATATACTGTAAATAAAATATCAAAAAGTACAGTAAATATACATTACGTACTGTACATAAAATATCAAAAAGTACACCAAATATGTGTTATATATACTGTAAATAAACCATCAAAAACTAGAGTAATTATATGTAATATACTGTACATAAACTATCAAAAACTACAGTAATTATATTTAATATACTGTACATAAAATATCAAAAATTACACCAAATCTATATTATATACTGTAAATAAAATATCAAAAAGTACAGTAAATATACATTACGTACTGTACATAAAATATCAAAAAGTACACCAAATATGTGTTATATATACTGTAAATAAACCATCAAAAACTACAGTAATTATATGTAATATACTGTACATAAACTATCAAAAACTACAGTAATTATATTTAATACACTGTACATAAAATATCAAAAATTACACCAAATCTATATTATATACTGTAAATAAAATATCAAAAAGTACAGTAAATATACAATACATACTGTACATAAAATATCAAAAAGTACACCAAATATGTCATATATACTGTAAGTAAACTATCAAAAACTACAGTAATTATACTTAATATACTGTAAATAAACTATCTAAAATTACACCAAATGTTTATTATATACTGTAAATAAAATATCAAAAAGTACAGTAAATATACATTACATACTGTACATAAAATATCAAAAAGTACAGCAAACATGAGTTATATATACTGTAAATAAACTATCAAAAACTACAGTAATTATATGTAATATACTGTACATAAACTATCAAAAATTACAGTAATTATATTTAATATACTGTACATAAAATATCAAAAAGTACAGTAAATATACATTACATACTGTACATAAAATATCAAAAAGTACACCAAATATGTGTTATATATACTGTAAATAAACTATCAAAAACTACAGTAATTATATGTAATATACTGTACATAAACTATCAAAAATTACAGTAATTATATTTAATATACTGTACATAAAATATCAAAAATTACACCAAATCTATATTATATACTGTAAATAAAATATCAAAAAGTACAGTAAATATACATTACGTACTGTACATAAAATATCAAAAAGTACACCAAATATGTGTTATATATACTGTAAATAAACCATCAAAAACTACAGTAATTATATGTAATATACTGTACATAAACTATCAAAAACTACAGTAATTATATTTAATATACTGTACATAAAATATCAAAAATTACACCAAATCTATATTATATACTGTAAATAAAATATCAAAAAGTACAGTAAATATACATTACGTACTGTACATAAAATATCAAAAAGTACACCAAATATGTGTTATATATACTGTAAATAAACCATCAAAAACTACAGTAATTATATGTAATATACTGTACATAAACTATCAAAAACTACAGTAATTATATTTAATATACTGTACATAAAATATCAAAAATTACACCAAATCTATATTATATACTGTAAATAAAATATCAAAAAGTACAGTAAATATACAATACATACTGTACATAAAATATCAAAAAGTACACCAAATATGTGTTATATATACTGTAAATAAACCATCAAAAACTACAGTAATTATATGTAATATACTGTACATAAACTATCAAAAATTACAGTAATTATATTTAATATACTGTACATAAAATATCAAAAAGTACAGTAAATATACATTACATACTGTACATAAAATATCAAAAAGTACACCAAATATGTGTTATATATACTGTAAATAAACTATCAAAAACTACAGTAATTATATGTAATATACTGTAAATAAACTATCAAAAATTACAGTAATTATATTTAATATACTGTACATAAAATATCAAAAAGTACAGTAAATATACATTACATACTGTACATAAAATATCAAAAAGTACACCAAATATGTGTTATATATACTGTAAATAAACTATCAAAAACTACAGTAATTATATGTAATATACTGTAAATAAACTATCAAAAATTACAGTAATTATATTTAATATACTGTACATAAAATATCAAAAAGTACAGTAAATATACATTACATACTGTACATAAAATATCAAAAAGTACACCAAATATGTGTTATATATACTGTAAATAAACTATCAAAAACTACAGTAATTATATGTAATATACTGTACATAAACTATCAAAAATTACAGTAATTATATTTAATATACTGTACATAAAATATCAAAAAGTACAGTAAATATACATTACATACTGTACATAAAATATCAAAAAGTACACCAAATATGTGTTATATATACTGTAAATAAACTATCAAAAACTACAGTAATTATATGTAATATACTGTACATAAACTATCAAAAATTACAGTAATTATATTTAATATACTGTACATAAAATATCAAAAAGTACAGTAAATATACATTACATACTGTACATAAAATATCAAAAAGTACACCAAATATGTGTTATATATACTGTAAATAAACTATCAAAAACTACAGTAATTATATGTAATATACTGTAAATAAACTATCAAAAATTACAGTAATTATATTTAATATACTGTACATAAAATATCAAAAATTACACCAAATCTATATTATATACTGTAAATAAAATATCAAAAAGTACAGTAAATATACATTACGTACTGTACATAAAATATCAAAAAGTACACCAAATATGTGTTATATATACTGTAAATAAACCATCAAAAACTACAGTAATTATATGTAATATACTGTACATAAACTATCAAAAACTACAGTAATTATATTTAATATACTGTACATAAAATATCAAAAATTACACCAAATCTATATTATATACTGTAAATAAAATATCAAAAAGTACAGTAAATATACAATACATACTGTACATAAAATATCAAAAAGTACACCAAATATGTCATATATACTGTAAGTAAACTATCAAAAACTACAGTAATTATACTTAATATACTGTAAATAAACTATCTAAAATTACACCAAATGTTTATTATATACTGTAAATAAAATATCAAAAAGTACAGTAAATATACATTACATACTGTACATAAAATATCAAAAAGTACACCAAATATGTGTTATATATACTGTAAATAAACTATCAAAAACTACAGTAATTATATGTAATATACTGTAAATAAACTATCAAAAATTACAGTAATTATATTTAATATACTGTACATAAAATATCAAAAATTACACCAAATCTATATTATATACTGTAAATAAAATATCAAAAAGTACAGTAAATATACATTACGTACTGTACATAAAATATCAAAAAGTACACCAAATATGTGTTATATATACTGTAAATAAACCATCAAAAACTACAGTAATTATATGTAATATACTGTACATAAACTATCAAAAACTACAGTAATTATATTTAATATACTGTACATAAAATATCAAAAATTACACCAAATCTATATTATATACTGTAAATAAAATATCAAAAAGTACAGTAAATATACAATACATACTGTACATAAAATATCAAAAAGTACACCAAATATGTCATATATACTGTAAGTAAACTATCAAAAACTACAGTAATTATACTTAATATACTGTAAATAAACTATCTAAAATTACACCAAATGTTTATTATATACTGTAAATAAAATATCAAAAAGTACAGTAAATATACATTACATACTGTACATAAAATATCAAAAAGTACAGCAAACATGAGTTATATATACTGTAAATAAACTATCAAAAACTACAGTAATTATATTTAATATACTGTACATAAAATACCAAAAATTACACCAAATCTATATTATATACTGTAAATAAAATATCAAAAAGTACAGTAAATATACATTACATACTGTACATAAAATATCAAAAAGTACACCAAATATGTGTTATATATACTGTAAATAAACTATCAAAAACTACAGTAATTATATGTAATATACTGTAAATAAACTATCAAAAATTACAGTAATTATATTTAATATACTGTACATAAAATATCAAAAATTACACCAAATCTATATTATATACTGTAAATAAAATATCAAAAAGTACAGTAAATATACATTACATACTGTACATAAAATATCAAAAAGTACACCAAATATGTGTTATATATACTGTAAATAAACCATCAAAAACTACAGTAATTATATGTAATATACTGTACATAAACTATCAAAAATTACAGTAATTATATTTAATATACTGTACATAAAATATCAAAAAGTACAGTAAATATACATTACATACTGTACATAAAATATCAAAAAGTACACCAAATATGTGTTATATATACTGTAAATAAACTATCAAAAACTACAGTAATTATATGTAATATACTGTAAATAAACTATCAAAAATTACAGTAATTATATTTAATATACTGTACATAAAATATCAAAAATTACACCAAATCTATATTATATACTGTAAATAAAATATCAAAAAGTACAGTAAATATACATTACGTACTGTACATAAAATATCAAAAAGTACACCAAATATGTGTTATATATACTGTAAATAAACCATCAAAAACTACAGTAATTATATGTAATATACTGTACATAAACTATCAAAAACTACAGTAATTATATTTAATATACTGTACATAAAATATCAAAAATTACACCAAATCTATATTATATACTGTAAATAAAATATCAAAAAGTACAGTAAATATACATTACGTACTGTACATAAAATATCAAAAAGTACACCAAATATGTGTTATATATACTGTAAATAAACCATCAAAAACTACAGTAATTATATGTAATATACTGTACATAAACTATCAAAAACTACAGTAATTATATTTAATATACTGTACATAAAATATCAAAAATTACACCAAATCTATATTATATACTGTAAATAAAATATCAAAAAGTACAGTAAATATACAATACATACTGTACATAAAATATCAAAAAGTACACCAAATATGTCATATATACTGTAAGTAAACTATCAAAAACTACAGTAATTATACTTAATATACTGTAAATAAACTATCTAAAATTACACCAAATGTTTATTATATACTGTAAATAAAATATCAAAAAGTACAGTAAATATACATTACATACTGTACATAAAATATCAAAAAGTACAGCAAACATGAGTTATATATACTGTAAATAAACTATCAAAAACTACAGTAATTATATTTAATATACTGTACATAAAATACCAAAAATTACACCAAATCTATATTATATACTGTAAATAAAATATCAAAAAGTACAGTAAATATACATTACATACTGTACATAAAATATCAAAAAGTACACCAAATATGTGTTATATATACTGTAAATAAACTATCAAAAACTACAGTAATTATATGTAATATACTGTAAATAAACTATCAAAAATTACAGTAATTATATTTAATATACTGTACATAAAATATCAAAAATTACACCAAATCTATATTATATACTGTAAATAAAATATCAAAAAGTACAGTAAATATACATTACATACTGTACATAAAATATCAAAAAGTACACCAAATATGTGTTATATATACTGTAAATAAACCATCAAAAACAACAGTAATTATATGTAATATACTGTACATAAACTATCAAAAATTACAGTAATTATATTTAATATACTGTACATAAAATATCAAAAAGTACAGTAAATATACATTACATACTGTACATAAAATATCAAAAAGTACACCAAATATGTGTTATATATACTGTAAATAAACTATCAAAAACTACAGTAATTATATGTAATATACTGTAAATAAACTATCAAAAATTACAGTAATTATATTTAATATACTGTACATAAAATATCAAAAATTACACCAAATCTATATTATATACTGTAAATAAAATATCAAAAAGTACAGTAAATATACATTACGTACTGTACATAAAATATCAAAAAGTACACCAAATATGTGTTATATATACTGTAAATAAACCATCAAAAACTACAGTAATTATATGTAATATACTGTACATAAACTATCAAAAACTACAGTAATTATATTTAATATACTGTACATAAAATATCAAAAATTACACCAAATCTATATTATATACTGTAAATAAAATATCAAAAAGTACAGTAAATATACATTACGTACTGTACATAAAATATCAAAAAGTACACCAAATATGTGTTATATATACTGTAAATAAACCATCAAAAACTACAGTAATTATATGTAATATACTGTACATAAACTATCAAAAACTACAGTAATTATATTTAATATACTGTACATAAAATATCAAAAATTACACCAAATCTATATTATATACTGTAAATAAAATATCAAAAAGTACAGTAAATATACAATACATACTGTACATAAAATATCAAAAAGTACACCAAATATGTCATATATACTGTAAGTAAACTATCAAAAACTACAGTAATTATACTTAATATACTGTAAATAAACTATCTAAAATTACACCAAATGTTTATTATATACTGTAAATAAAATATCAAATAGTACAGTAAATATACATTACATACTGTACATAAAATATCAAAAAGTACAGCAAATATGAGTTATATATACTGTAAATAAACTATCAAAAACTACAGTAATTATATTTAATATACTGTACATAAAATACCAAAAATTACACCAAATCTATATTATATACTGTAAATAAAATATCAAAAAGTACAGTAAATATACATTACATACTGTACATAAAATATCAAAAAGTACACCAAATATGTGTTATATATACTGTAAATAAACTATCAAAAACTACAGTAATTATATGTAATATACTGTAAATAAACTATCAAAAATTACAGTAATTATATTTAATATACTGTACATAAAATATCAAAAATTACACCAAATCTATATTACATACTGTAAATAAAATATCAAAAAGTACAGTAAATATACATTACATACTGTACATAAAATATCAAAAAGTACACCAAATATGTGTTATATATACTGTAAATAAACCATCAAAAACTACAGTAATTATATGTAATATACTGTACATAAACTATCAAAAATTACAGTAATTATATTTAATATACTGTACATAAAATATCAAAAAGTACAGTAAATATACATTACATACTGTACATAAAATATCAAAAAGTACACCAAATATGTGTTATATATACTGTAAATAAACTATCAAAAACTACAGTAATTATATGTAATATACTGTAAATAAACTATCAAAAATTACAGTAATTATATTTAATATACTGTACATAAAATATCAAAAATTACACCAAATCTATATTATATACTGTAAATAAAATATCAAAAAGTACAGTAAATATACATTACATACTGTACATAAAATATCAAAAAGTACACCAAATATGTGTTATATATACTGTAAATAAACCATCAAAAACTACAGTAATTATATGTAATATACTGTACATAAACTATCAAAAATTACAGTAATTATATTTAATATACTGTACATAAAATATCAAAAAGTACAGTAAATATACATTACATACTGTACATAAAATATCAAAAAGTACACCAAATATGTGTTATATATACTGTAAATAAACTATCAAAAACTACAGTAATTATATGTAATATACTGTAAATAAACTATCAAAAATTACAGTAATTATATTTAATATACTGTACATAAAATATCAAAAAGTACAGTAAATATACATTACATACTGTACATAAAATATCAAAAAGTACACCAAATATGTGTTATATATACTGTAAATAAACTATCAAAAACTACAGTAATTATATGTAATATACTGTAAATAAACTATCAAAAATTACAGTAATTATATTTAATATACTGTACATAAAATATCAAAAAGTACAGTAAATATACATTACATACTGTACATAAAATATCAAAAAGTACACCAAATATGTGTTATATATACTGTAAATAAACTATCAAAAACTACAGTAATTATATGTAATATACTGTACATAAACTATCAAAAATTACAGTAATTATATTTAATATACTGTACATAAAATATCAAAAAGTACAGTAAATATACATTACATACTGTACATAAAATATCAAAAAGTACACCAAATATGTGTTATATATACTGTAAATAAACTATCAAAAACTACAGTAATTATATGTAATATACTGTAAATAAACTATCAAAAATTACAGTAATTATATTTAATATACTGTACATAAAATATCAAAAATTACACCAAATCTATATTATATACTGTAAATAAAATATCAAAAAGTACAGTAAATATACATTACGTACTGTACATAAAATATCAAAAAGTACACCAAATATGTGTTATATATACTGTAAATAAACCATCAAAAACTACAGTAATTATATGTAATATACTGTACATAAACTATCAAAAACTACAGTAATTATATTTAATATACTGTACATAAAATATCAAAAATTACACCAAATCTATATTATATACTGTAAATAAAATATCAAAAAGTACAGTAAATATACAATACATACTGTACATAAAATATCAAAAAGTACACCAAATATGTCATATATACTGTAAGTAAACTATCAAAAACTACAGTAATTATACTTAATATACTGTAAATAAACTATCTAAAATTACACCAAATGTTTATTATATACTGTAAATAAAATATCAAAAAGTACAGTAAATATACATTACATACTGTACATAAAATATCAAAAAGTACAGCAAACATGAGTTATATATACTGTAAATAAACTATCAAAAACTACAGTAATTATATTTAATATACTGTACATAAAATACCAAAAATTACACCAAATCTATATTATATACTGTAAATAAAATATCAAAAAGTACAGTAAATATACATTACATACTGTACATAAAATATCAAAAAGTACACCAAATATGTGTTATATATACTGTAAATAAACTATCAAAAACTACAGTAATTATATGTAATATACTGTAAATAAACTATCAAAAATTACAGTAATTATATTTAATATACTGTACATAAAATATCAAAAATTACACCAAATCTATATTATATACTGTAAATAAAATATCAAAAAGTACAGTAAATATACATTACATACTGTACATAAAATATCAAAAAGTACACCAAATATGTGTTATATATACTGTAAATAAACCATCAAAAACTACAGTAATTATATGTAATATACTGTACATAAACTATCAAAAATTACAGTAATTATATTTAATATACTGTACATAAAATATCAAAAAGTACAGTAAATATACATTACATACTGTACATAAAATATCAAAAAGTACACCAAATATGTGTTATATATACTGTAAATAAACTATCAAAAACTACAGTAATTATATGTAATATACTGTAAATAAACTATCAAAAATTACAGTAATTATATTTAATATACTGTACATAAAATATCAAAAATTACACCAAATCTATATTATATACTGTAAATAAAATATCAAAAAGTACAGTAAATATACATTACGTACTGTACATAAAATATCAAAAAGTACACCAAATATGTGTTATATATACTGTAAATAAACCATCAAAAACTACAGTAATTATATGTAATATACTGTACATAAACTATCAAAAACTACAGTAATTATATTTAATATACTGTACATAAAATATCAAAAATTACACCAAATCTATATTATATACTGTAAATAAAATATCAAAAAGTACAGTAAATATACATTACGTACTGTACATAAAATATCAAAAAGTACACCAAATATGTGTTATATATACTGTAAATAAACCATCAAAAACTACAGTAATTATATGTAATATACTGTACATAAACTATCAAAAACTACAGTAATTATATTTAATATACTGTACATAAAATATCAAAAATTACACCAAATCTATATTATATACTGTAAATAAAATATCAAAAAGTACAGTAAATATACAATACATACTGTACATAAAATATCAAAAAGTACACCAAATATGTCATATATACTGTAAGTAAACTATCAAAAACTACAGTAATTATACTTAATATACTGTAAATAAACTATCTAAAATTACACCAAATGTTTATTATATACTGTAAATAAAATATCAAAAAGTACAGTAAATATACATTACATACTGTACATAAAATATCAAAAAGTTCAGCAAACATGAGTTATATATACTGTAAATAAACTATCAAAAACTACAGTAATTATATTTAATATACTGTACATAAAATACCAAAAATTACACCAAATCTATATTATATACTGTAAATAAAATATCAAAAAGTACAGTAAATATACATTACATACTGTACATAAAATATCAAAAAGTACACCAAATATGTGTTATATATACTGTAAATAAACTATCAAAAACTACAGTAATTATATGTAATATACTGTAAATAAACTATCAAAAATTACAGTAATTATATTTAATATACTGTACATAAAATATCAAAAATTACACCAAATCTATATTATATACTGTAAATAAAATATCAAAAAGTACAGTAAATATACATTACATACTGTACATAAAATATCAAAAAGTACACCAAATATGTGTTATATATACTGTAAATAAACCATCAAAAACAACAGTAATTATATGTAATATACTGTACATAAACTATCAAAAATTACAGTAATTATATTTAATATACTGTACATAAAATATCAAAAAGTACAGTAAATATACATTACATACTGTACATAAAATATCAAAAAGTACACCAAATATGTGTTATATATACTGTAAATAAACTATCAAAAACTACAGTAATTATATGTAATATACTGTAAATAAACTATCAAAAATTACAGTAATTATATTTAATATACTGTACATAAAATATCAAAAATTACACCAAATCTATATTATATACTGTAAATAAAATATCAAAAAGTACAGTAAATATACATTACGTACTGTACATAAAATATCAAAAAGTACACCAAATATGTGTTATATATACTGTAAATAAACCATCAAAAACTACAGTAATTATATGTAATATACTGTACATAAACTATCAAAAACTACAGTAATTATATTTAATATACTGTACATAAAATATCAAAAATTACACCAAATCTATATTATATACTGTAAATAAAATATCAAAAAGTACAGTAAATATACATTACGTACTGTACATAAAATATCAAAAAGTACACCAAATATGTGTTATATATACTGTAAATAAACCATCAAAAACTACAGTAATTATATGTAATATACTGTACATAAACTATCAAAAACTACAGTAATTATATTTAATATACTGTACATAAAATATCAAAAATTACACCAAATCTATATTATATACTGTAAATAAAATATCAAAAAGTACAGTAAATATACAATACATACTGTACATAAAATATCAAAAAGTACACCAAATATGTCATATATACTGTAAGTAAACTATCAAAAACTACAGTAATTATACTTAATATACTGTAAATAAACTATCTAAAATTACACCAAATGTTTATTATATACTGTAAATAAAATATCAAATAGTACAGTAAATATACATTACATACTGTACATAAAATATCAAAAAGTACAGCAAATATGAGTTATATATACTGTAAATAAACTATCAAAAACTACAGTAATTATATTTAATATACTGTACATAAAATACCAAAAATTACACCAAATCTATATTATATACTGTAAATAAAATATCAAAAAGTACAGTAAATATACATTACATACTGTACATAAAATATCAAAAAGTACACCAAATATGTGTTATATATACTGTAAATAAACTATCAAAAACTACAGTAATTATATGTAATATACTGTAAATAAACTATCAAAAATTACAGTAATTATATTTAATATACTGTACATAAAATATCAAAAATTACACCAAATCTATATTACATACTGTAAATAAAATATCAAAAAGTACAGTAAATATACATTACATACTGTACATAAAATATCAAAAAGTACACCAAATATGTGTTATATATACTGTAAATAAACCATCAAAAACTACAGTAATTATATGTAATATACTGTACATAAACTATCAAAAATTACAGTAATTATATTTAATATACTGTACATAAAATATCAAAAAGTACAGTAAATATACATTACATACTGTACATAAAATATCAAAAAGTACACCAAATATGTGTTATATATACTGTAAATAAACTATCAAAAACTACAGTAATTATATGTAATATACTGTAAATAAACTATCAAAAATTACAGTAATTATATTTAATATACTGTACATAAAATATCAAAAATTACACCAAATCTATATTATATACTGTAAATAAAATATCAAAAAGTACAGTAAATATACATTACATACTGTACATAAAATATCAAAAAGTACACCAAATATGTGTTATATATACTGTAAATAAACCATCAAAAACTACAGTAATTATATGTAATATACTGTACATAAACTATCAAAAATTACAGTAATTATATTTAATATACAGTACATAAAATATCAAAAAGTACAGTAAATATACATTACATACTGTACATAAAATATCAAAAAGTACACCAAATATGTGTTATATATACTGTAAATAAACTATCAAAAACTACAGTAATTATATGTAATATACTGTAAATAAACTATCAAAAATTACAGTAATTATATTTAATATACTGTACATAAAATATCAAAAAGTACAGTAAATATACATTACATACTGTACATAAAATATCAAAAAGTACACCAAATATGTGTTATATATACTGTAAATAAACTATCAAAAACTACAGTAATTATATGTAATATACTGTAAATAAACTATCAAAAATTACAGTAATTATATTTAATATACTGTACATAAAATATCAAAAATTACACCAAATCTATATTATATACTGTAAATAAAATATCAAAAAGTACAGTAAATATACATTACATACTGTACATAAAATATCAAAAAGTACACCAAATATGTGTTATATATACTGTAAATAAACCATCAAAAACTACAGTAATTATATGTAATATACTGTACATAAACTATCAAAAATTACAGTAATTATATTTAATATACTGTACATAAAATATCAAAAAGTACAGTAAATATACATTACATACTGTACATAAAATATCAAAAAGTACACCAAATATGTGTTATATATACTGTAAATAAACTATCAAAAACTACAGTAATTATATGTAATATACTGTAAATAAACTATCAAAAATTACAGTAATTATATTTAATATACTGTACATAAAATATCAAAAATTACACCAAATCTATATTATATACTGTAAATAAAATATCAAAAAGTACAGTAAATATACATTACGTACTGTACATAAAATATCAAAAAGTACACCAAATATGTGTTATATATACTGTAAATAAACCATCAAAAACTACAGTAATTATATGTAATATACTGTACATAAACTATCAAAAACTACAGTAATTATATTTAATATACTGTACATAAAATATCAAAAATTACACCAAATCTATATTATATACTGTAAATAAAATATCAAAAAGTACAGTAAATATACAATACATACTGTACATAAAATATCAAAAAGTACACCAAATATGTCATATATACTGTAAGTAAACTATCAAAAACTACAGTAATTATACTTAATATACTGTAAATAAACTATCTAAAATTACACCAAATGTTTATTATATACTGTAAATAAAATATCAAAAAGTACAGTAAATATACATTACATACTGTACATAAAATATCAAAAAGTACAGCAAATATGAGTTATATATACTGTAAATAAACTATCAAAAACTACAGTAATTATATTTAATATACTGTACATAAAATACCAAAAATTACACCAAATCTATATTATATACTGTAAATAAAATATCAAAAAGTACAGTAAATATACATTACATACTGTACATAAAATATCAAAAAGTACACCAAATATGTGTTATATATTCTGTAAATAAACTATCAAAAACTACAGTAATTATATGTAATATACTGTAAATAAACTATGAAAAATTACAGTAATTATAATTAATATACTGTACATAAAATATCAAAAATTACACCAAATCTATATTATATAGTGTAAATAAAATATCAAAAAGGACAGTAAATATACATTACATACTGTACATAAAATATCAAAAAGTACACCAAATATGTGTTATATATACTGTAAATAAACTATCAAAAACTACAGTAATTATATTTAATATACTGTACATAAAATACCAAAAATTACACCAAATCTATATTATATACTGTAAATAAAATATCAAAAAGTACAGTAAATATACATTACATACTGTACATAAAATATCAAAAAGTACACCAAATATGTGTTATATATACTGTAAATAAACTATCAAAAACTACAGTAATTATATGTAATATACTGTAAATAAACTATCAAAAATTACAGTAATTATATTTAATATACTGTACATAAAATATCAAAAATTACACCAAATCTATATTATATACTGTAAATAAAATATCAAAAAGTACAGTAAATATACATTACATACTGTACATAAAATATCAAAAAGTACACCAAATATGTGTTATATATACTGTAAATAAACCATCAAAAACTACAGTAATTATATGTAATATACTGTACATAAACTATCAAAAATTACAGTAATTATATTTAATATACTGTACATAAAATATCAAAAAGTACAGTAAATATACATTACATACTGTACATAAAATATCAAAAAGTACACCAAATATGTGTTATATATACTGTAAATAAACTATCAAAAACTACAGTAATTATATGTAATATACTGTAAATAAACTATCAAAAATTACAGTAATTATATTTAATATACTGTACATAAAATATCAAAAATTACACCAAATCTATATTATATACTGTAAATAAAATATCAAAAAGTACAGTAAATATACATTACGTACTGTACATAAAATATCAAAAAGTACACCAAATATGTGTTATATATACTGTAAATAAACCATCAAAAACTACAGTAATTATATGTAATATACTGTACATAAACTATCAAAAACTACAGTAATTATATTTAATATACTGTACATAAAATATCAAAAATTACACCAAATCTATATTATATACTGTAAATAAAATATCAAAAAGTACAGTAAATATACAATACATACTGTACATAAAATATCAAAAAGTACACCAAATATGTCATATATACTGTAAGTAAACTATCAAAAACTACAGTAATTATACTTAATATACTGTAAATAAACTATCTAAAATTACACCAAATGTTTATTATATACTGTAAATAAAATATCAAAAAGTACAGTAAATATACATTACATACTGTACATAAAATATCAAAAAGTACAGCAAATATGAGTTATATATACTGTAAATAAACTATCAAAAACTACAGTAATTATATTTAATATACTGTACATAAAATACCAAAAATTACACCAAATCTATATTATATACTGTAAATAAAATATCAAAAAGTACAGTAAATATACATTACATACTGTACATAAAATATCAAAAAGTACACCAAATATGTGTTATATATTCTGTAAATAAACTATCAAAAACTACAGTAATTATATGTAATATACTGTAAATAAACTATGAAAAATTACAGTAATTATAATTAATATACTGTACATAAAATATCAAAAATTACACCAAATCTATATTATATAGTGTAAATAAAATATCAAAAAGGACAGTAAATATACATTACATACTGTACATAAAATATCAAAAAGTACACCAAATATGTGTTATATATACTGTAAATAAACTATCAAAAACTACAGTAATTATATTTAATATACTGTACATAAAATACCAAAAATTACACCAAATCTATATTATATACTGTAAATAAAATATCAAAAAGTACAGTAAATATACATTACATACTGTACATAAAATATCAAAAAGTACACCAAATATGTGTTATATATACTGTAAATAAACTATCAAAAACTACAGTAATTATATGTAATATACTGTAAATAAACTATCAAAAATTACAGTAATTATATTTAATATACTGTACATAAAATATCAAAAATTACACCAAATCTATATTATATACTGTAAATAAAATATCAAAAAGTACAGTAAATATACATTACATACTGTACATAAAATATCAAAAAGTACACCAAATATGTGTTATATATACTGTAAATAAACCATCAAAAACTACAGTAATTATATGTAATATACTGTACATAAACTATCAAAAATTACAGTAATTATATTTAATATACTGTACATAAAATATCAAAAAGTACAGTAAATATACATTACATACTGTACATAAAATATCAAAAAGTACACCAAATATGTGTTATATATACTGTAAATAAACTATCAAAAACTACAGTAATTATATGTAATATACTGTAAATAAACTATCAAAAATTACAGTAATTATATTTAATATACTGTACATAAAATATCAAAAATTACACCAAATCTATATTATATACTGTAAATAAAATATCAAAAAGTACAGTAAATATACATTACGTACTGTACATAAAATATCAAAAAGTACACCAAATATGTGTTATATATACTGTAAATAAACCATCAAAAACTACAGTAATTATATGTAATATACTGTACATAAACTATCAAAAACTACAGTAATTATATTTAATATACTGTACATAAAATATCAAAAATTACACCAAATCTATATTATATACTGTAAATAAAATATCAAAAAGTACAGTAAATATACAATACATACTGTACATAAAATATCAAAAAGTACACCAAATATGTCATATATACTGTAAGTAAACTATCAAAAACTACAGTAATTATACTTAATATACTGTAAATAAACTATCTAAAATTACACCAAATGTTTATTATATACTGTAAATAAAATATCAAATAGTACAGTAAATATACATTACATACTGTACATAAAATATCAAAAAGTACAGCAAATATGAGTTATATATACTGTAAATAAACTATCAAAAACTACAGTAATTATATTTAATATACTGTACATAAAATACCAAAAATTACACCAAATCTATATTATATACTGTAAATAAAATATCAAAAAGTACAGTAAATATACATTACATACTGTACATAAAATATCAAAAAGTACACCAAATATGTGTTATATATACTGTAAATAAACTATCAAAAACTACAGTAATTATATGTAATATACTGTAAATAAACTATCAAAAATTACAGTAATTATATTTAATATACTGTACATAAAATATCAAAAATTACACCAAATCTATATTATATACTGTAAATAAAATATCAAAAAGTACAGTAAATATACATTACATACTGTACATAAAATATCAAAAAGTACACCAAATATGTGTTATATATACTGTAAATAAACCATCAAAAACTACAGTAATTATATGTAATATACTGTACATAAACTATCAAAAATTACAGTAATTATATTTAATATACTGTACATAAAATATCAAAAAGTACAGTAAATATACATTACATACTGTACATAAAATATCAAAAAGTACACCAAATATGTGTTATATATACTGTAAATAAACTATCAAAAACTACAGTAATTATATGTAATATACTGTAAATAAACTATCAAAAATTACAGTAATTATATTTAATATACTGTACATAAAATATCAAAAATTACACCAAATCTATATTATATACTGTAAATAAAATATCAAAAAGTACAGTAAATATACATTACATACTGTACATAAAATATCAAAAAGTACACCAAATATGTGTTATATATACTGTAAATAAACCATCAAAAACTACAGTAATTATATGTAATATACTGTACATAAACTATCAAAAATTACAGTAATTATATTTAATATACTGTACATAAAATATCAAAAAGTACAGTAAATATACATTACATACTGTACATAAAATATCAAAAAGTACACCAAATATGTGTTATATATACTGTAAATAAACTATCAAAAACTACAGTAATTATATGTAATATACTGTAAATAAACTATCAAAAATTACAGTAATTATAATTAATATACTGTACATAAAATACCAAAAATTACACCAAATCTATATTATATACTGTAAATAAAATATCAAAAAGTACAGTAAATATACATTACATACTGTACATAAAATATCAAAAAGTACACCAAATATGTGTTATATATACTGTAAATAAACTATCAAAAACTACAGTAATTATATGTAATATACTGTAAATAAACTCTCAAAAATTACAATAATTATATTTAATATACTGTATATAAAATATCAAAAAGTACAGTAAATATACATTACATACTGTACATAAAATATCAAGAAGTACACCAAATATGTGTTATATATACTGTAAATAAACTATCAAAAACTACAGTAGTTATATGTAATATACTGTAAATAAACTATCAAAAATTACAGTAATTATATTTAATATACTGTACATAAAATATCAAAAAGTACAGTAAATATACATTACGTACTGTACATAAAATATCAAAAATACACCAAATATGTGTTATATATACTGTAAATAAACTATCAAAAACTACAGTAATTATATGTAATATACTGTAAATAAACTATCAAAAATTACAGTAATTATATTTAATATACTGTAGATAAAATATCAAAAATTACACCAAATCTATATTATATACTGTAAATAAAATATCAAAAAGTACAGTAAATATACATTACGTACTGTACATAAAATATCAAAAAGTACACCAAATATGTGTTATATATACTGTAAATAAACTATCAAAAACTACAGTAATTATATGTAATATACTGTACATAAAATATCAAAAACTACAGTAATTATATTTAATATACTGTACATAAAATATCAAAAATTACACCAAATCTATATTATATACTGTAAATAAAATATCAAAAAGTACAGTAAATATACAATACATACTGTACATAAAATATCAAAAAGTACACCAAATATGTGTCATATATACTGTAAATAAACTATCAAAAACTACCGTAATTATACTTAATATACTGTAAATAAACTATCAAAAATTACACCAAATGTTTATTATATACTGTAAATAAAATATCAAATAGTACAGTAAATATACATTACATACTGTACATAAAATATCAAAAAGTACAGCAAATATGAGTTATACTGTAAATAAACTATCGAAAACTACAGTAATTATATTTAATATACTGTACATAAAATACCAAAAATTACACCAAATCTATATTATATACTGTAAATAAAATATCAAAAAGTACAGTAAATATACATTACATACTGTACATAAAATATCAAAAAGTACACCAAATATGTGTTATATATACTGTAAATAAACTATCAAAAACTACAGTAATTATATGTAATATACTGTAAATAAACTATCAAAAATTACAGTAATTATATTTAATATACTGTACATAAAATATCAAAAAGTACAGTAAATATACATTACATACTGTACATAAAATATCAAAAAGTACACCAAATATGTGTTATATATACTGTAAATAAACTATCAAAAACTACAGTAATTATATGTAATATACTGTACATAAACTATCAAAAACTACAGTAATTATATTTAATATACTGTACATAAAATATCAAAAATTACACCAAATCTATATTATATACTGTAAATAAAATATCAAAAAGTACAGTAAATATACAATACATACTGTACATAAAATATCAAAAAGTACACCAAATATGTGTCATATATACTGTAAATAAACTATCAAAAACTACAGTAATTATACTTAATATACTGTAAATAAACTATCAAAAATTACACCAAATGTTTATTATATACTGTAAATAAAATATCAAATAGTACAGTAAATATACATTACACACTGTACATAAAATATCAAAAAGTACAGCAAATATGAGTTATATATACTGTAAATAAACTATCAAAAACTACAGTAATTATATTTAATATACTGTACATAAAATACCAAAAATTACACCAAATCTATATTATATACTGTAAATAAAATATCAAAAAGTACAGTAAATATACATTACATACTGTACATAAAATATCAAAAAGTACACCAAATATGTGTTATATATACTGTAAATAAACTATCAAAAACTACAGTAATTATATGTAATATACTGTAAATAAACTATCAAAAATTACAGTAATTATATTTAATATACTGTACATAAAATATCAAAAATTACACCAAATCTATATTATATACTGTAAATAAAATATCAAAAAGTACAGTAAATATACATTACATACTGTACATAAAATATCAAAAAGTACACCAAATATGTGTTATATATACTGTAAATAAACCATCAAAAACTACAGTAATTATATGTAATATACTGTACATAAACTATCAAAAATTACAGTAATTATAATTAATATACTGTACATAAAATATCAAAAAGTACAGTAAATATACATTACATACTGTACATAAAATATCAAAAAGTACACCAAATATGTGTTATATATACTGTAAATAAACTATCAAAAACTACAGTAATTATATGTAATATACTGTAAATAAACTATCAAAAATTACAGTAATTATATTTAATATACTGTACATAAAATATCAAAAATTACACCAAATCTATATTATATACTGTAAATAAAATATCAAAAAGTACAGTAAATATACATTACATACTGTACATAAAATATCAAAAAGTACACCAAATATGTGTTATATATACTGTAAATAAACCATCAAAAACTACAGTAATTATATGTAATATACTGTACATAAACTATCAAAAATTACAGTAATTATATTTAATATACTGTACATAAAATATCAAAAAGTACAGTAAATATACATTACATACTGTACATAAAATATCAAAAAGTACACCAAATATGTGTTATATATACTGTAAATAAACTATCAAAAACTACAGTAATTATATGTAATATACTGTAAATAAACTATCAAAAATTACAGTAATTATAATTAATATACTGTACATAAAATACCAAAAATTACACCAAATCTATATTATATACTGTAAATAAAATATCAAAAAGTACAGTAAATATACATTACATACTGTACATAAAATATCAAAAAGTACACCAAATATGTGTTATATATACTGTAAATAAACTATCAAAAACTACAGTAATTATATGTAATATACTGTAAATAAACTCTCAAAAATTACAATAATTATATTTAATATACTGTATATAAAATATCAAAAAGTACAGTAAATATACATTACATACTGTACATAAAATATCAAGAAGTACACCAAATATGTGTTATATATACTGTAAATAAACTATCAAAAACTACAGTAGTTATATGTAATATACTGTAAATAAACTATCAAAAATTACAGTAATTATATTTAATATACTGTACATAAAATATCAAAAAGTACAGTAAATATACATTACGTACTGTACATAAAATATCAAAAATACACCAAATATGTGTTATATATACTGTAAATAAACTATCAAAAACTACAGTAATTATATGTAATATACTGTAAATAAACTATCAAAAATTACAGTAATTATATTTAATATACTGTAGATAAAATATCAAAAATTACACCAAATCTATATTATATACTGTAAATAAAATATCAAAAAGTACAGTAAATATACATTACGTACTGTACATAAAATATCAAAAAGTACACCAAATATGTGTTATATATACTGTAAATAAACTATCAAAAACTACAGTAATTATATGTAATATACTGTACATAAAATATCAAAAACTACAGTAATTATATTTAATATACTGTACATAAAATATCAAAAATTACACCAAATCTATATTATATACTGTAAATAAAATATCAAAAAGTACAGTAAATATACAATACATACTGTACATAAAATATCAAAAAGTACACCAAATATGTGTCATATATACTGTAAATAAACTATCAAAAACTACCGTAATTATACTTAATATACTGTAAATAAACTATCAAAAATTACACCAAATGTTTATTATATACTGTAAATAAAATATCAAATAGTACAGTAAATATACATTACATACTGTACATAAAATATCAAAAAGTACAGCAAATATGAGTTATACTGTAAATAAACTATCGAAAACTACAGTAATTATATTTAATATACTGTACATAAAATACCAAAAATTACACCAAATCTATATTATATACTGTAAATAAAATATCAAAAAGTACAGTAAATATACATTACATACTGTACATAAAATATCAAAAAGTACACCAAATATGTGTTATATATACTGTAAATAAACTATCAAAAACTACAGTAATTATATGTAATATACTGTAAATAAACTATCAAAAATTACAGTAATTATATTTAATATACTGTACATAAAATATCAAAAAGTACAGTAAATATACATTACATACTGTACATAAAACATCAAAAAGTACACCAAATATGTGTTATATATACTGTAAATAAACTATCAAAAACTACAGTAATTATATGTAATATACTGTACATAAACTATCAAAAACTACAGTAATTATATTTAATATACTGTACATAAAATATCAAAAATTACACCAAATCTATATTATATACTGTAAATAAAATATCAAAAAGTACAGTAAATATACAATACATACTGTACATAAAATATCAAAAAGTACACCAAATATGTGTCATATATACTGTAAATAAACTATCAAAAACTACAGTAATTATACTTAATATACTGTAAATAAACTATCAAAAATTACACCAAATGTTTATTATATACTGTAAATAAAATATCAAATAGTACAGTAAATATACATTACACACTGTACATAAAATATCAAAAAGTACAGCAAATATGAGTTATATATACTGTAAATAAACTATCAAAAACTACAGTAATTATATTTAATATACTGTACATAAAATACCAAAAATTACACCAAATCTATATTATATACTGTAAATAAAATATCAAAAAGTACAGTAAATATACATTACATACTGTACATAAAATATCAAAAAGTACACCAAATATGTGTTATATATACTGTAAATAAACTATCAAAAACTACAGTAATTATATGTAATATACTGTAAATAAACTATGAAAAATTACAGTAATTATAATTAATATACTGTACATAAAATATCAAAAATTACACCAAATCTATATTATATACTGTAAATAAAATATCAAAAAGGACAGTAAATATACATTACATACTGTACATAAAATATCAAAAAGTACACCAAATATGTGTTATATATACTGTAAATAAACCATCAAAAACTACAGTAATTATATGTAATATACTGTACATAAACTATCAAAAATTACAGTAATTATATTTAATATACTGTACATAAAATATCAAAAAGTACAGTAAATATACATTACATACTGTACATAAAATATCAAAAAGTACACCAAATATGTGTTATATATACTGTAAATAAACTATCAAAAACTACAGTAATTATATGTAATATACTGTAAATAAACTATCAAAAATTACAGTAATTATAATTAATATACTGTACATAAAATACCAAAAATTACACCAAATCTATATTATATACTGTAAATAAAATATCAAAAAGTACAGTAAATATACATTACATACTGTACATAAAATATCAAAAAGTACACCAAATATGTGTTATATATACTGTAAATAAACTATCAAAAACTACAGTAATTATATGTAATATACTGTAAATAAACTCTCAAAAATTACAATAATTATATTTAATATACTGTATATAAAATATCAAAAAGTACAGTAAATATACATTACGTACTGTACATAAAATATCAAAAAGTACACCAAATATGTGTTATATATACTGTAAATAAACCATCAAAAACTACAGTAATTATATGTAATATACTGTACATAAACTATCAAAAACTACAGTAATTATATTTAATATACTGTACATAAAATATCAAAAATTACACCAAATCTATATTATATACTGTAAATAAAATATCAAAAAGTACAGTAAATATACATTACGTACTGTACATAAAATATCAAAAAGTACACCAAATATGTGTTATATATACTGTAAATAAACCATCAAAAACTACAGTAATTATATGTAATATACTGTACATAAACTATCAAAAACTACAGTAATCATATTTAATATACTGTACATAAAATATCAAAAATTACACCAAATCTATATTATATACTGTAAATAAAATATCAAAAAGTACAGTAAATATACAATACATACTGTACATAAAATATCAAAAAGTACACCAAATATGTCATATATACTGTAAGTAAACTATCAAAAACTACAGTAATTATACTTAATATACTGTAAATAAACTATCTAAAATTACACCAAATGTTTATTATATACTGTAAATAAAATATCAAATAGTACAGTAAATATACATTACATACTGTACATAAAATATCAAAAAGTACAGCAAATATGAGTTATATATACTGTAAATAAACTATCAAAAACTACAGTAATTATATTTTATATACTGTACATAAAATACCAAAAATTACACCAAATCTATATTATATACTGTAAATAAAATATCAAAAAGTACAGTAAATATACATTACATACTGTACATAAAATATCAAAAAGTACACCAAATATGTGTTATATATACTGTAAATAAACTATCAAAAACTACAGTAATTATATGTAATATACTGTAAATAAACTATCAAAAATTACAGTAATTATATTTAATATACTGTACATAAAATATCAAAAATTACACCAAATCTATATTATATACTGTAAATAAAATATCAAAAAGTACAGTAAATATACATTACATACTGTACATAAAATATCAAAAAGTACACCAAATATGTGTTATATATACTGTAAATAAACCATCAAAAACTACAGTAATTATATGTAATATACTGTACATAAACTATCAAAAATTACAGTAATTATATTTAATATACTGTACATAAAATATCAAAAAGTACAGTAAATATACATTACATACTGTACATAAAATATCAAAAAGTACACCAAATATGTGTTATATATACTGTAAATAAACTATCAAAAACTACAGTAATTATATGTAATATACTGTAAATAAACTATCAAAAATTACAGTAATTATATTTAATATACTGTACATAAAATATCAAAAATTACACCAAATCTATATTATATACTGTAAATAAAATATCAAAAAGTACAGTAAATATACATTACGTACTGTACATAAAATATCAAAAAGTACACCAAATATGTGTTATATATACTGTAAATAAACCATCAAAAACTACAGTAATTATATGTAATATACTGTACATAAACTATCAAAAACTACAGTAATTATATTTAATATACTGTACATAAAATATCAAAAATTACACCAAATCTATATTATATACTGTAAATAAAATATCAAAAAGTACAGTAAATATACAATACATACTGTACATAAAATATCAAAAAGTACACCAAATATGTCATATATACTGTAAGTAAACTATCAAAAACTACAGTAATTATACTTAATATACTGTAAATAAACTATCTAAAATTACACCAAATGTTTATTATATACTGTAAATAAAATATCAAATAGTACAGTAAATATACATTACATACTGTACATAAAATATCAAAAAGTACAGCAAATATGAGTTATATATACTGTAAATAAACTATCAAAAACTACAGTAATTATATTTAATATACTGTACATAAAATACCAAAAATTACACCAAATCTATATTATATACTGTAAATAAAATATCAAAAAGTACAGTAAATATACATTACATACTGTACATAAAATACCAAAAAGTACACCAAATATGTGTTATATATACTGTAAATAAACTATCAAAAACTACAGTAATTATATGTAATATACTGTAAATAAACTATCAAAAATTACAGTAATTATATTTAATATACTGTACATAAAATATCAAAAATTACACCAAATCTATATTATATACTGTAAATAAAATATCAAAAAGTACAGTAAATATACATTACGTACTGTACATAAAATATCAAAAAGTACACCAAATATGTGTTATATATACTGTAAATAAACCATCAAAAACTACAGTAATTATATGTAATATACTGTACATAAACTATCAAAAACTACAGTAATTATATTTAATATACTGTACATAAAATATCAAAAATTACACCAAATCTATATTATATACTGTAAATAAATATCAAAAAGTACAGTAAATATACAATACATACTGTACATAAAATATCAAAAAGTACACCAAATATGTCATATATACTGTAAGTAAACTATCAAAAACTACAGTAATTATACTTAATATACTGTAAATAAACTATCTAAAATTACACCAAATGTTTATTATATACTGTAAATAAAATATCAAAAAGTACAGTAAATATACATTACATACTGTACATAAAATATCAAAAAGTACAGCAAATATGAGTTATATATACTGTAAATAAACTATCAAAAACTACAGTAATTATATTTAATATACTGTACATAAAATACCAAAAATTACACCAAATCTATATTATATACTGTAAATAAAATATCAAAAAGTACAGTAAATATACATTACATACTGTACATAAAATATCAAAAAGTACACCAAATATGTGTTATATATTCTGTAAATAAACTATCAAAAACTACAGTAATTATATGTAATATACTGTAAATAAACTATGAAAAATTACAGTAATTATAATTAATATACTGTACATAAAATATCAAAAATTACACCAAATCTATATTATATAGTGTAAATAAAATATCAAAAAGGACAGTAAATATACATTACATACTGTACATAAAATATCAAAAAGTACACCAAATATGTGTTATATATACTGTAAATAAACTATCAAAAACTACAGTAATTATATTTAATATACTGTACATAAAATACCAAAAATTACACCAAATCTATATTATATACTGTAAATAAAATATCAAAAAGTACAGTAAATATACATTACATACTGTACATAAAATATCAAAAAGTACACCAAATATGTGTTATATATACTGTAAATAAACTATCAAAAACTACAGTAATTATATGTAATATACTGTAAATAAACTATCAAAAATTACAGTAATTATATTTAATATACTGTACATAAAATATCAAAAATTACACCAAATCTATATTATATACTGTAAATAAAATATCAAAAAGTACAGTAAATATACATTACATACTGTACATAAAATATCAAAAAGTACACCAAATATGTGTTATATATACTGTAAATAAACCATCAAAAACTACAGTAATTATATGTAATATACTGTACATAAACTATCAAAAATTACAGTAATTATATTTAATATACTGTACATAAAATATCAAAAAGTACAGTAAATATACATTACATACTGTACATAAAATATCAAAAAGTACACCAAATATGTGTTATATATACTGTAAATAAACTATCAAAAACTACAGTAATTATATGTAATATACTGTAAATAAACTATCAAAAATTACAGTAATTATATTTAATATACTGTACATAAAATATCAAAAATTACACCAAATCTATATTATATACTGTAAATAAAATATCAAAAAGTACAGTAAATATACATTACGTACTGTACATAAAATATCAAAAAGTACACCAAATATGTGTTATATATACTGTAAATAAACCATCAAAAACTACAGTAATTATATGTAATATACTGTACATAAACTATCAAAAACTACAGTAATTATATTTAATATACTGTACATAAAATATCAAAAATTACACCAAATCTATATTATATACTGTAAATAAAATATCAAAAAGTACAGTAAATATACAATACATACTGTACATAAAATATCAAAAAGTACACCAAATATGTCATATATACTGTAAGTAAACTATCAAAAACTACAGTAATTATACTTAATATACTGTAAATAAACTATCTAAAATTACACCAAATGTTTATTATATACTGTAAATAAAATATCAAAAAGTACAGTAAATATACATTACATACTGTACATAAAATATCAAAAAGTACAGCAAATATGAGTTATATATACTGTAAATAAACTATCAAAAACTACAGTAATTATATTTAATATACTGTACATAAAATACCAAAAATTACACCAAATCTATATTATATACTGTAAATAAAATATCAAAAAGTACAGTAAATATACATTACATACTGTACATAAAATATCAAAAAGTACACCAAATATGTGTTATATATTCTGTAAATAAACTATCAAAAACTACAGTAATTATATGTAATATACTGTAAATAAACTATGAAAAATTACAGTAATTATAATTAATATACTGTACATAAAATATCAAAAATTACACCAAATCTATATTATATAGTGTAAATAAAATATCAAAAAGGACAGTAAATATACATTACATACTGTACATAAAATATCAAAAAGTACACCAAATATGTGTTATATATACTGTAAATAAACTATCAAAAACTACAGTAATTATATTTAATATACTGTACATAAAATACCAAAAATTACACCAAATCTATATTATATACTGTAAATAAAATATCAAAAAGTACAGTAAATATACATTACATACTGTACATAAAATATCAAAAAGTACACCAAATATGTGTTATATATACTGTAAATAAACTATCAAAAACTACAGTAATTATATGTAATATACTGTAAATAAACTATCAAAAATTACAGTAATTATATTTAATATACTGTACATAAAATATCAAAAATTACACCAAATCTATATTATATACTGTAAATAAAATATCAAAAAGTACAGTAAATATACATTACATACTGTACATAAAATATCAAAAAGTACACCAAATATGTGTTATATATACTGTAAATAAACCATCAAAAACTACAGTAATTATATGTAATATACTGTACATAAACTATCAAAAATTACAGTAATTATATTTAATATACTGTACATAAAATATCAAAAAGTACAGTAAATATACATTACATACTGTACATAAAATATCAAAAAGTACACCAAATATGTGTTATATATACTGTAAATAAACTATCAAAAACTACAGTAATTATATGTAATATACTGTAAATAAACTATCAAAAATTACAGTAATTATATTTAATATACTGTACATAAAATATCAAAAATTACACCAAATCTATATTATATACTGTAAATAAAATATCAAAAAGTACAGTAAATATACATTACGTACTGTACATAAAATATCAAAAAGTACACCAAATATGTGTTATATATACTGTAAATAAACCATCAAAAACTACAGTAATTATATGTAATATACTGTACATAAACTATCAAAAACTACAGTAATTATATTTAATATACTGTACATAAAATATCAAAAATTACACCAAATCTATATTATATACTGTAAATAAAATATCAAAAAGTACAGTAAATATACAATACATACTGTACATAAAATATCAAAAAGTACACCAAATATGTCATATATACTGTAAGTAAACTATCAAAAACTACAGTAATTATACTTAATATACTGTAAATAAACTATCTAAAATTACACCAAATGTTTATTATATACTGTAAATAAAATATCAAATAGTACAGTAAATATACATTACATACTGTACATAAAATATCAAAAAGTACAGCAAATATGAGTTATATATACTGTAAATAAACTATCAAAAACTACAGTAATTATATTTAATATACTGTACATAAAATACCAAAAATTACACCAAATCTATATTATATACTGTAAATAAAATATCAAAAAGTACAGTAAATATACATTACATACTGTACATAAAATATCAAAAAGTACACCAAATATGTGTTATATATACTGTAAATAAACTATCAAAAACTACAGTAATTATATGTAATATACTGTAAATAAACTATCAAAAATTACAGTAATTATATTTAATATACTGTACATAAAATATCAAAAATTACACCAAATCTATATTATATACTGTAAATAAAATATCAAAAAGTACAGTAAATATACATTACATATTGTACATAAAATATCAAAAAGTACACCAAATACGTGTTATATATACTGTAAATAAACCATCAAAAACTACAGTAATTATATGTAATATACTGTACATAAATTATCAAAAATTACAGTAATTATATTTAATATACTGTACATAAAATATCAAAAAGTACAGTAAATATACATTACATACTGTACATAAAATATCAAAAAGTACACCAAATATGTGTTATATATACTGTAAATAAACTATCAAAAACTACAGTAATTATATGTAATATACTGTAAATAAACTATCAAAAATTACAGTAATTATATTTAATATACTGTACATAAAATATCAAAAATTACACCAAATCTATATTATATACTGTAAATAAAATATCAAAAAGTACAGTAAATATACATTACATACTGTACATAAAATATCAAAAAGTACACCAAATATGTGTTATATATACTGTAAATAAACCATCAAAAACTACAGTAATTATATGTAATATACTGTACATAAACTATCAAAAATTACAGTAATTATATTTAATATACTGTACATAAAATATCAAAAAGTACAGTAAATATACATTACATACTGTACATAAAATATCAAAAAGTACACCAAATATGTGTTATATATACTGTAAATAAACTATCAAAAACTACAGTAATTATATGTAATATACTGTAAATAAACTATCAAAAATTACAGTAATTATAATTAATATACTGTACATAAAATACCAAAAATTACACCAAATCTATATTATATACTGTAAATAAAATATCAAAAAGTACAGTAAATATACATTACATACTGTACATAAAATATCAAAAAGTACACCAAATATGTGTTATATATACTGTAAATAAACTATCAAAAACTACAGTAATTATATGTAATATACTGTAAATAAACTCTCAAAAATTACAATAATTATATTTAATATACTGTATATAAAATATCAAAAAGTACAGTAAATATACATTACATACTGTACATAAAATATCAAGAAGTACACCAAATATGTGTTATATATACTGTAAATAAACTATCAAAAACTACAGTAGTTATATGTAATATACTGTAAATAAACTATCAAAAATTACAGTAATTATATTTAATATACTGTACATAAAATATCAAAAAGTACAGTAAATATACATTACGTACTGTACATAAAATATCAAAAATACACCAAATATGTGTTATATATACTGTAAATAAACTATCAAAAACTACAGTAATTATATGTAATATACTGTAAATAAACTATCAAAAATTACTGTAATTATATTTAATATACTGTAGATAAAATATCAAAAATTACACCAAATCTATATTATATACTGTAAATAAAATATCAAAAAGTACAGTAAATATACATTACGTACTGTACATAAAATATCAAAAAGTACACCAAATATGTGTTATATATACTGTAAATAAACTATCAAAAACTACAGTAATTATATGTAATATACTGTACATAAACTATCAAAAACTACAGTAATTATATTTAATATACTGTACATAAAATATCAAAAATTACACCAAATCTATATTATATACTGTAAATAAAATATCAAAAAGTACAGTAAATATACAATACATACTGTACATAAAATATCAAAAAGTACACCAAATATGTGTCATATATACTGTAAATAAACTATCAAAAACTACCGTAATTATACTTAATATACTGTAAATAAACTATCAAAAATTACACCAAATGTTTATTATATACTGTAAATAAAATATCAAATAGTACAGTAAATATACATTACATACTGTACATAAAATATCAAAAAGTACAGCAAATATGAGTTATAGTGTAAATAAACTATCGAAAACTACAGTAATTATATTTAATATACTGTACATAAAATACCAAAAATTACACCAAATCTATATTATATACTGTAAATAAAATATCAAAAAGTACAGTAAATATACATTACATACTGTACATAAAATATCAAAAAGTACACCAAATATGTGTTATATATACTGTAAATAAACTATCAAAAACTACAGTAATTATATGTAATATACTGTAAATAAACTATCAAAAATTACAGTAATTATATTTAATATACTGTACATAAAATATCAAAAAGTACAGTAAATATACATTACATACTGTACATAAAATATCAAAAAGTACACCAAATATGTGTTATATATACTGTAAATAAACTATCAAAAACTACAGTAATTATATGTAATATACTGTACATAAACTATCAAAAACTACAGTAATTATATTTAATATACTGTACATAAAATATCAAAAATTACACCAAATCTATATTATATACTGTAAATAAAATATCAAAAAGTACAGTAAATATACAATACATACTGTACATAAAATATCAAAAAGTACACCAAATATGTGTCATATATACTGTAAATAAACTATCAAAAACTACAGTAATTATACTTAATATACTGTAAATAAACTATCAAAAATTACACCAAATGTTTATTATATACTGTAAATAAAATATCAAATAGTACAGTAAATATACATTACACACTGTACATAAAATATCAAAAAGTACAGCAAATATGAGTTATATATACTGTAAATAAACTATCAAAAACTACAGTAATTATATTTAATATACTGTACATAAAATACCAAAAATTACACCAAATCTATATTATATACTGTAAATAAAATATCAAAAAGTACAGTAAATATACATTACATACTGTACATAAAATATCAAAAAGTACACCAAATATGTGTTATATATACTGTAAATAAACTATCAAAAACTACAGTAATTATATGTAATATACTGTAAATAAACTATGAAAAATTACAGTAATTATAATTAATATACTGTACATAAAATATCAAAAATTACACCAAATCTATATTATATACTGTAAATAAAATATCAAAAAGGACAGTAAATATACATTACATACTGTACATAAAATATCAAAAAGTACACCAAATATGTGTTATATATACTGTAAATAAACCATCAAAAACTACAGTAATTATATGTAATATACTGTACATAAACTATCAAAAATTACAGTAATTATATTTAATATACTGTACATAAAATATCAAAAAGTACAGTAAATATACATTACATACTGTACATAAAATATCAAAAAGTACACCAAATATGTGTTATATATACTGTAAATAAACTATCAAAAACTACAGTAATTATATGTAATATACTGTAAATAAACTATCAAAAATTACAGTAATTATAATTAATATACTGTACATAAAATACCAAAAATTACACCAAATCTATATTATATACTGTAAATAAAATATCAAAAAGTACAGTAAATATACATTACATACTGTACATAAAATATCAAAAAGTACACCAAATATGTGTTATATATACTGTAAATAAACTATCAAAAACTACAGTAATTATATGTAATATACTGTAAATAAACTCTCAAAAATTACAATAATTATATTTAATATACTGTATATAAAATATCAAAAAGTACAGTAAATATACATTACATACTGTACATAAAATATCAAGAAGTACACCAAATATGTGTTATATATACTGTAAATAAACTATCAAAAACTACAGTAGTTATATGTAATATACTGTAAATAAACTATCAAAAATTACAGTAATTATATTTAATATACTGTACATAAAATATCAAAAAGTACAGTAAATATACATTACGTACTGTACATAAAATATCAAAAATACACCAAATATGTGTTATATATACTGTAAATAAACTATCAAAAACTACAGTAATTATATGTAATATACTGTAAATAAACTATCAAAAATTACAGTAATTATATTTAATATACTGTAGATAAAATATCAAAAATTACACCAAATCTATATTATATACTGTAAATAAAATATCAAAAAGTACAGTAAATATACATTACGTACTGTACATAAAATATCAAAAAGTACACCAAATATGTGTTATATATACTGTAAATAAACTATCAAAAACTACAGTAATTATATGTAATATACTGTACATAAACTATCAAAAACTACAGTAATTATATTTAATATACTGTACATAAAATATCAAAAATTACACCAAATCTATATTATATACTGTAAATAAAATATCAAAAAGTACAGTAAATATACAATACATACTGTACATAAAATATCAAAAAGTACACCAAATATGTGTCATATATACTGTAAATAAACTATCAAAAACTACCGTAATTATACTTAATATACTGTAAATAAACTATCAAAAATTACACCAAATGTTTATTATATACTGTAAATAAAATATCAAATAGTACAGTAAATATACATTACACACTGTACATAAAATATCAAAAAGTACAGCAAATATGAGTTATATATACTGTAAATAAACTATCAAAAACTACAGTAATTATATTTAATATACTGTACATAAAATACCAAAAATTACACCAAATCTATATTATATACTGTAAATAAAATATCAAAAAGTACAGTAAATATACATTACATACTGTACATAAAATATCAAAAAGTACACCAAATATGTGTTATATATACTGTAAATAAACTATCAAAAACTACAGTAATTATATGTAATATACTGTAAATAAACTATGAAAAATTACAGTAATTATAATTAATATACTGTACATAAAATATCAAAAATTACACCAAATCTATATTATATACTGTAAATAAAATATCAAAAAGTACAGTAAATATACATTACATACTGTACATAAAATATCAAAAAGTACACCAAATATGTGTTATATATACTGTAAATAAACTATCAAAAACTACAGTAATTATATGTAATATACTGTAAATAAACTATCAAAAATTACAGTAATTATATTTAATATACTGTACATAAAATATCAAAAAGTACAGTAAATATACATTACATACTGTACATAAAATATCAAAAAGTACACCAAATATGTGTTATATATACTGTAAATAAACTATCAAAAACTACAGTAATTATATGTAATATACTGTACATAAACTATCAAAAACTACAGTAATTATATTTAATATACTGTACATAAAATATCAAAAATTACACCAAATCTATATTATATACTGTAAATAAAATATCAAAAAGTACAGTAAATATACAATACATACTGTACATAAAATATCAAAAAGTACACCAAATATGTGTCATATATACTGTAAATAAACTATCAAAAACTACAGTAATTATACTTAATATACTGTAAATAAACTATCAAAAATTACACCAAATGTTTATTATATACTGTAAATAAAATATCAAATAGTACAGTAAATATACATTACACACTGTACATAAAATATCAAAAAGTACAGCAAATATGAGTTATATATACTGTAAATAAACTATCAAAAACTACAGTAATTATATTTAATATACTGTACATAAAATACCAAAAATTACACCAAATCTATATTATATACTGTAAATAAAATATCAAAAAGTACAGTAAATATACATTACATACTGTACATAAAATATCAAAAAGTACACCAAATATGTGTTATATATACTGTAAATAAACTATCAAAAACTACAGTAATTATATGTAATATACTGTAAATAAACTATGAAAAATTACAGTAATTATAATTAATATACTGTACATAAAATATCAAAAATTACACCAAATCTATATTATATACTGTAAATAAAATATCAAAAAGGACAGTAAATATACATTACATACTGTACATAAAATATCAAAAAGTACACCAAATATGTGTTATATATACTGTAAATAAACTATCAAAAACTACAGTAATTATATGTAATATACTGTAAATAAACTATCAAAAATTACAGTAATTATATTTAATATACTGTACATAAAATATCAAAAAGTACAGTAAATATACATTACATACTGTACATAAAATATCAAAAAGTACACCAAATATGTGTTATATATACTGTAAATAAACTATCAAAAACTACAGTAATTTTATGTAATATACTGTAAATAAACTATCAAAAATTACAGTAATTATATTTAATATACTGTACATAAAATATCAAAAATTACACCAAATCTATATTATATACTGTAAATAAAATATCAAAAAGTACAGTAAATATACATTACATACTGTACATAAAATATCAAAAAGTACACCAAATATGTGTTATATATACTGTAAATAAACCATCAAAAACTACAGTAATTATATGTAATATACTGTACATAAACTATCAAAAATTACAGTAATTATATTTAATATACTGTACATAAAATATCAAAAAGTACAGTAAATATACATTACATACTGTACATAAAATATCAAAAAGTACACCAAATATGTGTTATATATACTGTAAATAAACTATCAAAAACTACAGTAATTATATGTAATATACTGTAAATAAACTATCAAAAATTACAGTAATTATAATTAATATACTGTACATAAAATACCAAAAATTACACCAAATCTATATTATATACTGTAAATAAAATATCAAAAAGTACAGTAAATATACATTACATACTGTACATAAAATATCAAAAAGTACACCAAATATGTGTTATATATACTGTAAATAAACTATCAAAAACTACAGTAATTATATGTAATATACTGTAAATAAACTCTCAAAAATTACAATAATTATATTTAATATACTGTACATAAAATATCAAAAAGTACAGTAAATATACATTACATACTGTACATAAAATATCAAAAAGTACACCAAATATGTGTTATATATACTGTAAATAAACTATCAAAAACTACAGTAATTATATGTAATATACTGTAAATAAACTATGAAAAATTACAGTAATTATATTTAATATACTGTACATAAAATATCAAAAAGTACAGTAAATATACATTACGTACTGTACATAAAATATCAAAAATACACCAAATATGTGTTATATATACTGTAAATAAACTATCAAAAACTACAGTAATTATATGTAATATACTGTAAATAAACTATCAAAAATTACAGTAATTATATTTAATATACTGTAGATAAAATATCAAAAATTACACCAAATCTATATTATATACTGTAAATAAAATATCAAAAAGTACAGTAAATATACATTACGTACTGTACATAAAATATCAAAAAGTACACCAAATATGTGTTATATATACTGTAAATAAACTATCAAAAACTACAGTAATTATATGTAATATACTGTACATAAACTATCAAAAACTACAGTAATTATATTTAATATACTGTACATAAAATATCAAAAATTACACCAAATCTATATTATATACTGTAAATAAAATATCAAAAAGTACAGTAAATATACAATACATACTGTACATAAAATATCAAAAAGTACACCAAATATGTGTCATATATACTGTAAATAAACTATCAAAAACTACCGTAATTATACTTAATATACTGTAAATAAACTATCAAAAATTACACCAAATGTTTATTATATACTGTAAATAAAATATCAAATAGTACAGTAAATATACATTACATACTGTACATAAAATATCAAAAAGTACAGCAAATATGAGTTATACTGTAAATAAACTATTGAAAACTACAGTAATTATATTTAATATACTGTACATAAAATACCAAAAATTACACCAAATCTATATTATATACTGTAAATAAAATATCAAAAAGTACAGTAAATATACATTACATACTGTACATAAAATATCAAAAAGTACACCAAATATGTGTTATATATACTGTAAATAAACTATCAAAAACTACAGTAATTATATGTAATATACTGTAAATAAACTATCAAAAATTACAGTAATTATAATTAATATACTGTACATAAAATATCAAAAATTACACCAAATCTATATTATATACTGTAAATAAAATATCAAAAAGGACAGTGAATATACATTACATACTGTACATAAAATATCAAACAGTACACCAAATATGTGTTATATATACTGTAAATAAACTATCAAAAACTACAGTAATTATATGTAATATACTGTAAATAAACTATCAAAAATTACAGTAATTATATTTAATATACTGTACATAAAATATCAAAAATTACACCAAATCTATATTATATACTGTAAATAAAATATCAAAAAGTACAGTAAATATACATTACGTACTGTTCATAAAATATCAAAAACTACACCGAATATGTGTTATATATACTGTAAATAAACTATCAAAAACTACAGTAATTATATGTAAAATACTGTACATAAACTATCAAAAACTACAGTAATTATATTTAATATACTGTACATAAAATATCAAAAATTACACCAAATCTATATTATATACTGTAAATAAAATATCAAAAAGTACAGTAAATATACAATACATACTGTACATAAAATATCAAAAAGTACACCAAATATGTCATATATACTGTAAGTAAACTATCAAAAACTACAGTAATTATACTTAATATACTGTAAATAAACTATCTAAAATTACACCAAATGTTTATTATATACTGTAAATAAAATATCAAATAGTACAGTAAATATACATTACATACTGTACATAAAATATCAAAAAGTACAGCAAATATGAGTTTTATATACTGTAAATAAACTATCAAAAACTACAGTAATTATATTTAATATACTGTACATAAAATACCAAAAATTACACCAAATCTATATTATATACTGTAAATAAAATATCAAAAAGTACAGTAAATATACATTACATACTGTACATAAAATATCAAAAAGTACACCAAATATGTGTTATATATACTGTAAATAAACTATCAAAAACTACAGTAATTATATGTAATATACTGTAAATAAACTATGAAAAATTACAGTAATTATAATTAATATACTGTACATAAAATATCAAAAATTACACCAAATCTATATTATATACTGTAAATAAAATATCAAAAAGGACAGTAAATATACATTACATACTGTACATAAAATATCAAAAAGTACACCAAATATGTGTTATATATACTGTAAATAAACTATCAAAAACTACAGTAATTATATGTAATATACTGTAAATAAACTATCAAAAATTACAGTAATTATATTTAATATACTGTACATAAAATATCAAAAAGTACAGTAAATATACATTACATACTGTACATAAAATATCAAAAAGTACACCAAATATGTGTTATATATACTGTAAATAAACTATCAAAAACTACAGTAATTTTATGTAATATACTGTAAATAAACTATCAAAAATTACAGTAATTATATTTAATATACTGTACATAAAATATCAAAAATTACACCAAATCTATATTATATACTGTAAATAAAATATCAAAAAGTACAGTAAATATACATTACATACTGTACATAAAATATCAAAAAGTACACCAAATATGTGTTATATATACTGTAAATAAACCATCAAAAACTACAGTAATTATATGTAATATACTGTACATAAACTATCAAAAATTACAGTAATTATATTTAATATACTGTACATAAAATATCAAAAAGTACAGTAAATATACATTACATACTGTACATAAAATATCAAAAAGTACACCAAATATGTGTTATATATACTGTAAATAAACTATCAAAAACTACAGTAATTATATGTAATATACTGTAAATAAACTATCAAAAATTACAGTAATTATAATTAATATACTGTACATAAAATACCAAAAATTACACCAAATCTATATTATATACTGTAAATAAAATATCAAAAAGTACAGTAAATATACATTACATACTGTACATAAAATATCAAAAAGTACACCAAATATGTGTTATATATACTGTAAATAAACTATCAAAAACTACAGTAATTATATGTAATATACTGTAAATAAACTCTCAAAAATTACAATAATTATATTTAATATACTGTACATAAAATATCAAAAAGTACAGTAAATATACATTACATACTGTACATAAAATATCAAAAAGTACACCAAATATGTGTTATATATACTGTAAATAAACTATCAAAAACTACAGTAATTATATGTAATATACTGTAAATAAACTATGAAAAATTACAGTAATTATATTTAATATACTGTACATAAAATATCAAAAAGTACAGTAAATATACATTACGTACTGTACATAAAATATCAAAAATACACCAAATATGTGTTATATATACTGTAAATAAACTATCAAAAACTACAGTAATTATATGTAATATACTGTAAATAAACTATCAAAAATTACAGTAATTATATTTAATATACTGTAGATAAAATATCAAAAATCACACCAAATCTATATTATATACTGTAAATAAAATATCAAAAAGTACAGTAAATATACATTACGTACTGTACATAAAATATCAAAAAGTACACCAAATATGTGTTATATATACTGTAAATAAACTATCAAAAACTACAGTAATTATATGTAATATACTGTACATAAACTATCAAAAACTACAGTAATTATATTTAATATACTGTACATAAAATATCAAAAATTACACCAAATCTATATTATATACTGTAAATAAAATATCAAAAAGTACAGTAAATATACAATACATACTGTACATAAAATATCAAAAAGTACACCAAATATGTGTCATATATACTGTAAATAAACTATCAAAAACTACCGTAATTATACTTAATATACTGTAAATAAACTATCAAAAATTACACCAAATGTTTATTATATACTGTAAATAAAATATCAAATAGTACAGTAAATATACATTACATACTGTACATAAAATATCAAAAAGTACAGCAAATATGAGTTATACTGTAAATAAACTATTGAAAACTACAGTAATTATATTTAATATACTGTACATAAAATACCAAAAATTACACCAAATCTATATTATATACTGTAAATAAAATATCAAAAAGTACAGTAAATATACATTACATACTGTACATAAAATATCAAAAAGTACACCAAATATGTGTTATATATACTGTAAATAAACTATCAAAAACTACAGTAATTATATGTAATATACTGTAAATAAACTATCAAAAATTACAGTAATTATAATTAATATACTGTACATAAAATATCAAAAATTACACCAAATCTATATTATATACTGTAAATAAAATATCAAAAAGGACAGTAAATATACATTACATACTGTACATAAAATATCAAACAGTACACCAAATATGTGTTATATATACTGTAAATAAACTATCAAAAACTACAGTAATTATATGTAATATACTGTAAATAAACTATCAAAAATTACAGTAATTATATTTAATATACTGTACATAAAATATCAAAAATTACACCAAATCTATATTATATACTGTAAATAAAATATCAAAAAGTACAGTAAATATACATTACGTACTGTTCATAAAATATCAAAAACTACACCGAATATGTGTTATATATACTGTAAATAAACTATCAAAAACTACAGTAATTATATGTAAAATACTGTACATAAACTATCAAAAACTACAGTAATTATATTTAATATACTGTACATAAAATATCAAAAATTACACCAAATCTATATTATATACTGTAAATAAAATATCAAAAAGTACAGTAAATATACAATACATACTGTACATAAAATATCAAAAAGTACACCAAATATGTCATATATACTGTAAGTAAACTATCAAAAACTACAGTAATTATACTTAATATACTGTAAATAAACTATCTAAAATTACACCAAATGTTTATTATATACTGTAAATAAAATATCAAATAGTACAGTAAATATACATTACATACTGTACATAAAATATCAAAAAGTACAGCAAATATGAGTTATATATACTGTAAATAAACTATCAAAAACTACAGTAATTATATTTAATATACTGTACATAAAATACCAAAAATTACACCAAATCTATATTATATACTGTAAATAAAATATCAAAAGTACAGTAAATATACATTACGTACTGTACATAAAATATCAAAAAGTACACCAAATATGTGTTATATATACTGTAAATAAACTATCAAAAACTACAGTAATTATATGTAATATACTGTGCATAAACTATCAAAAACTACAGTAATCATATTTAATATACTGTACATAAAATATCAAAAATTACACCAAATCTATATTATATACTGTAAATAAAATATCAAAAAGTACAGTAAATATACAATACATACTGTACATAGAATATCAAAAAGTACACCAAATATGTGTCATATATACTGTAAGTAAACTATCAAAAACTACAGTAATTATACTTAATATACTGTAAATAAAGTATCAAAAATTACACCAAATGTTTATTATATACTGTAAATAAAATATCAAATAGTACAGTAAATATACATTACATACTGTACATAAAATATCAAAAAGTACAGCAAATATGAGTTATATATACTGTAAATAAACTATCAAAAACTACAGTAATTATATTTAATATACTGTACATAAAATACCAAAAATTACACCAAATCTATATTATATACTGTAAATAAAATATCAAAAAGTACAGTAAATATACATTACATACTGTACATAAAATATCAAAAAGTACACCAAATATGTGTTATATATACTGTAAATAAACTATCAAAAACTACAGTAATTATATGTAATATACTGTAAATAAACTATCAAAAATTACAGTAATTATAATTAATATACTGTACATAAAATATCAAAAATTACACCAAATCTATATTATATACTGTAAATAAAATATCAAAAAGGACAGTAAATATACATTACATACTGTACATAAAATATCAAACAGTACACCAAATATGTGTTATATATACTGTAAATAAACTATCAAAAACTACAGTAATTATATGTAATATACTGTAAATAAACTATCAAAAATTACAGTAATTATATTTAATATACTGTACATAAAATATCAAAAAGTACAGTAAATATACATTACGTACTGTACATAAAATATCAAAAAGTACGCCAAATATGTGTTATATATACTGTAAATAAACTATCAAAAACTACAGTAATTATATGTAATATACTGTAAATAAACTATCAAAAATTACAGTAATTATATTTAATACACTGTACATAAAATATCAAAAATTACACCAAATCTATATTATATACTGTAAATAAAATATCAAAAAGGACAGTAAATATACATTACGTACTGTACATAAAATATCAAAAAGTACACCAAATATGTGTTATATATACTGTAAATAAACTATCAAAAACGACAGTAATTATATGTAATATACTGTACATAAACTATCAAAAATTACAGTAATTATATTTAATATACTGTACATAAAATATCAAAAAGTACAGTAAATATACATTACATACTGTACATAAAATATCAAAAAGTACACCAAATATGTGTTATATATACTGTAAATAAACTATCAAAAACTACAGTAATTATATGTAATATACTGTAAATAAACTATCAAAAATTACAGTAATTATATTTAATATACTGTACATAAAATATCAAAAATTACACCAAATCTATATTATGTACAGTAAATAAAATATCAAATAGTACAGTAAATATACATTACATACTGTACATAAAATATCAAAAAGTACAGCAAATATGAGTTATATATACTGTAAATAAACTATCAAAAACTACAGTAATTATATTTAATATACTGTACATAAAATACCAAAAATTACACCAAATCTATATTATATACTGTACATAAAATATCAAAAGTACAGTAAATATACATTATGTACTGTACATAAAATATCAAAAAGTACACCAAATATGTGTTATATATACTGTAAATAAACTATCAAAAACTACAGTAATTATATGTAATATACTGTACATAAACTATCAAAAACTACAGTAATTATATTTAATATACTGTACATAAAATATCAAAAATTACACCAAATCTATATTATATACTGTAAATAAAATATCAAAAAGTACAGTAAATATACAATACATACTGTACATAAAATATCAAAAAGTACACCAAATATGTCATATATACTGTAAGTAAACTATCAAAAACTACAGTAATTATACTTAATATACTGTAAATAAACTATCAAAAATTACACCAAATGTTTATTATATACTGTAAATAAAATATCAAATAGTACAGTAAATATACATTACATACTGTACATAAAATATCAAAAAGTACAGCAAATATGAGTTTTATATACTGTAAATAAACTATCAAAAACTACAGTAATTATATTTAATATACTGTACATAAAATACCAAAAATTACACCAAATCTATATTATATACTGTAAATAAAATATCAAAAAGTACAGTAAATATACATTACATACTGTACATAAAATATCAAAAAGTACACCAAATATGTGTTATATATACTGTAAATAAACTATCAAAAACTACAGTAATTATATGTAATATACTGTAAATAAACTATCAAAAATTACAGTAATTATAATTAATATACTGTACATAAAATATCAAAAATTACACCAAATCTATATTATATACTGTAAATAAAATATCAAAAAGGACAGTAAATATACATTACATACTGTACATAAAATATCAAACAGTACACCAAATATGTGTTATATATACTGTAAATAAACTATCAAAAACTACAGTAATTATATGTAATATACTGTAAATAAACTATCAAAAATTACAGTAATTATATTTAATATACTGTACATAAAATATCAAAAATTACACCAAATCTATATTATATACTGTAAATAAAATATCAAAAAGTACAGTAAATATACATTACGTACTGTTCATAAAATATCAAAAACTACACCAAATATGTGTTATATATACTGTAAATAAACTATCAAAAACTACAGTAATTATATGTAAAATACTGTACATAAACTATCAAAAACTACAGTAATTATATTTAATATACTGTACATAAAATATCAAAAATTACACCAAATCTATATTATATACTGTAAAGAAAATATCAAAAAGTACAGTAAATATACAATACATACTGTACATAAAATATCAAAAAGTACACCAAATATGTGTCATATATACTGTAAACAAACTATCAAAAACTACAGTAATTATACTTAATATACTGTAAATAAACTATCAAAAATTACACCAAATGTTTATTATATACTGTAAATAAAATATCAAATAGTACAGTAAATATACATTACATACTGTACATAAAATATCAAAAAGTACAGCAAATATGAGTTATATATACTGTAAATAAACTATCAAAAACTACAGTAATTATATTTAATATACTGTACATAAAATACCAAAAATTACACCAAATCTATATTATATACTGTAAATAAAATATCAAAAAGTACAGTAAATATACATTACATACTGTACATAAAATATCAAAAAGTACACCAAATATGTGTTATATATACTATAAATAAACTATCAAAAACTACAGTAATTATATGTAATATACTGTAAATAAACTATCAAAAATTACAGTAATTATAATTAATATACTGTACATAAAATATCAAAAATTACACCAAATCTATATTATATACTGTAAATAAAATATCAAAAAGGACAGTAAATATACATTACATACTGTACATAAAATATCAAAAAGTACAGCAAATATGAGTTATATATACTGTAAATAAACTATCAAAACTACAGTAATTATATTTAATATACTGTACATAAAATACCAAAAATTACACCAAATCTATATTATATACTGTAAATAAAATATCAAAAAGTACAGTAAATATACATTACATACTGTCCATAAAATATCAAAAAGTACACCAAATATGTGTTATATATACTGTAAATAAACTATCAAAAACTACAGTAATTATATGTAATATACTGTAAATAAACTATCAAAAATTACAGTAATTATATTTAATATACTGTACATAAAATATCAAAAAGTTCAGTAAATATACATTACATACTGTACATAAAATATCAAAAAGTACACCAAATATGTGTTATATATACTGTAAATAAACTATCAAAAACTACAGTAATTATATGTAATATACTGTAAATAAACTATCAAAAATTACAGTAATTATAATTAATATACTGTACATAAAATACCAAAAATTACACCAAATCTATATTATATACTGTAAATAAAATATCAAAAAGTACAGTAAATATACATTACATACTGTACATAAAATATCAAAAAGTACACCAAATATGTGTTATATATACTGTAAATAAACTATCAAAAACTACAGTAATTATATGTAATATACTGTAAATAAACTCTCAAAAATTACAATAATTATATTTAATATACTGTACATAAAATATCAAAAAGTACAGTAAATATACATTACATACTGTACATAAAATATCAAAAAGTACACCAAATATGTGTTATATATACTGTAAATAAACTATCAAAAACTACAGTAATTATATGTAATATACTGTAAATAAACTATCAAAAATTACAGTAATTATATTTAATATACTGTACATAAAATATCAAAAAGTACAGTAAATATACATTACGTACTGTACATAAAATATCAAAAAGTACACCAAATATGTGTTATATATACTGTAAATAAACTATCAAAAACTACAGTAATTATATGTAATATACTGTAAATAAACTATCAAAAATTACAGTAATTGTATTTAATATACTGTAGATAAAATATCAAAAATTACACCAAATCTATATTATATACTGTAAATAAAATATCAAAAAGTACAGTAAATATACATTACGTACTGTACATAAAATATCAAAAAGTACACCAAATATGTGTTATATATACTGTAAATAAACTATCAAAAACTACAGTAATTATATGTAATATACTGTACATAAACTATCAAAAACTACAGTAATTATATTTAATATACTGTACATAAAATATCAAAAATTACACCAAATGTATATTATATACTGTAAATAAAATATCAAAAAGTACAGTAAATATACAATACATACTGTACATAAAATATCAAAAAGTACACCAAATATGTGTCATATATACTGTAAATAAACTATCAAAAACTACAGTAATTATACTTAATATACTGTAAATAAACTATCTAAAATTACACCAAATGTTTATTATATACTGTAAATAAAATATCAAATAGTACAGTAAATATACATTACATACTGTACATAAAATATCAAAAAGTACAGCAAATATGAGTTTTATATACTGTAAATAAACTATCAAAAAGTACAGTAATTATATTTAATATACTGTACATAAAATACCAAAAATTACACCAAATCTATATTATATACTGTAAATAAAATATCAAAAAGTACAGTAAATATACATTACATACTGTACATAAAATATCAAGAAGTACACCAAATATGTGTTATATATACTGTAAATAAACTATCAAAAACTACAGTAATTATATGTAATATACTGTAAATAAACTATCAAAAATTACAGTAATTATATTTAATATACTGTACATAAAATATCAAAAAGTACAGTAAATATACATTACATACTGTACATAAAATATCAAAAAGTACACCAAATATGTGTTATATATACTGTAAATAAACTATCAAAAACTACAGTAATTATATGTAATATACTGTAAATAAACTATCAAAAATTACAGTAATTATATTTAATATACTGTACATAAAATATCAAAAAGTACAGTAAATATACATTACATACTGTACATAAAATATCAAAAAGTACACCAAATATGTGTTATATATACTGTAAATAAACTATCAAAAACTACAGTAATTATATGTAATATACTGTACATAAACTATCAAAAATTACAGTAATTATATTTAATATACTGTACATAAAATATGAAATAGTACAGTAAATATACATTACATACTGTACATAAAATATCAAAAAGTACAGCAAATATGAGTTATATATACTGTAAATAAACTATCAAAAACTACAGTAATTATATTTAATATACTGTACATAAAATACCAAAAATTACACCAAATCTATATTATATACTGTAAATAAAATATCAAAAAGTACAGTAAATATACATTGCATACTGTACATAAAATATCAAAAAGTACACCAAATATGTGTTATATATACTGTAAATAAACTATCAAAAACTACAGTAATTATATGTAATATACTGTAAATAAACTATGAAAATTACAGTAATTATAATTAATATACTGTACATAAAATATCAAAAATTACACCAAATCTATATTATATACTGTAAATAAAATATCAAAAAGGACAGTAAATATACATTACATACTGTACATAAAATATCAAAAAGTACACCAAATATGTGTTATATATACTGTAAATAAACTATCAAAAACTACAGTAATTATATGTAATATACTGTAAATAAACTATCAAAAATTACAGTAATTATATTTAATATACTGTACATAAAATATCAAAAAGTACAGTAAATATACATTACATACTGTACATAAAATATCAAAAAGTACACCAAATATGTGTTATATGTACTGTAAATAAACTATCAAAAACTACAGTAATTATATGTAATATACTGTAAATAAACTATCAAAAATTACAGTAATTATATTTAATATACTGTACATAAAATATCAAAAATTACACCAAATCTATATTATATACTGTAAATAAAATATCAAAAAGTACAGTAAATATACATTACATACTGTACATAAAATATCAAAAAGTACACCAAATATGTGTTATATATACTGTAAATAAACTATCAAAAACTACAGTAATTATATGTAATATACTGTAAATAAACTATCAAAAATTACAGTAATTATAATTAATATACTGTACATAAAATACCAAAAATTACACCAAATCTATATTATATACTGTAAATAAAATATCAAAAAGTACAGTAAATATACATTACATACTGTACATAAAATATCAAAAAGTACACCAAATATGTGTTATATATACTGTAAATAAACTATCAAAAACTACAGTAATTATATGTAATATACTGTAAATAAACTCTCAAAAATTACAATAATTATATTTAATATACTGTATATAAAATATCAAAAAGTACAGTAAATATACATTACATACTGTACATAAAATATCAAGAAGTACACCAAATATGTGTTATATATACTGTAAATAAACTATCAAAAACTACAGTAGTTATATGTAATATACTGTAAATAAACTATCAAAAATTACAGTAATTATATTTAATATACTGTACATAAAATATCAAAAAGTACAGTAAATATACATTACGTACTGTACATAAAATATCAAAAATACACCAAATATGTGTTATATATACTGTAAATAAACTATCAAAAACTACAGTAATTATATGTAATATACTGTAAATAAACTATCAAAAATTACAGTAATTATATTTAATATACTGTAGATAAAATATCAAAAATTACACCAAATCTATATTATATACTGTAAATAAAATATCAAAAAGTACAGTAAATATACATTACGTACTGTACATAAAATATCAAAAAGTACACCAAATATGTGTTATATATACTGTAAATAAACTATCAAAAACTACAGTAATTATATGTAATATACTGTACATAAACTATCAAAAACTACAGTAATTATATTTAATATACTGTACATAAAATATCAAAAATTACACCAAATCTATATTATATACTGTAAATAAAATATCAAAAAGTACAGTAAATATACAATACATACTGTACATAAAATATCAAAAAGTACACCAAATATGTGTCATATATACTGTAAATAAACTATCAAAAACTACCGTAATTATACTTAATATACTGTAAATAAACTATCAAAAATTACACCAAATGTTTATTATATACTGTAAATAAAATATCAAATAGTACAGTAAATATACATTACATACTGTACATAAAATATCAAAAAGTACAGCAAATATGAGTTATACTGTAAATAAACTATCGAAAACTACAGTAATTATATTTAATATACTGTACATAAAATACCAAAAATTACACCAAATCTATATTATATACTGTAAATAAAATATCAAAAAGTACAGTA